>NC_050720.1:352802-705604 GCF_013402915.1 Zygotorulaspora mrakii
GGCTGGCGTACTTTTGGTACTAGGGACTCATATAGATCCCGAATGTTTGTGGTGCGATCGTCTGGCTGAGTATCTGGACTAGAAGAGGCTTCTTTACTTTCACTAAACTTTTGAGATAATCTTGATGATCTTCTCCTTGGATTCTCCGAGTCATTGTTTGTACTAATATTTAAGTATGATACATCACGATTAGGGGATTTTTTACTTTGAGCATCCTCACTTTTAAGAGAGACCGCATTTTCTACTTCATCCTTTTCAATTTGGGCAGCAAGCTGTGCCCTTGTTCTTCTTTTCCTTGCAGGCCCTACATTGTCACCGAGGTCGCCATATAAGTCATCTGGATATGATCTGGCATCACCTTTGCCGCTTCCAACACAAAAATCTGCATCGTCCTGGTCTTCCTCGTCTTCCTCTTCAGATAACAAATTGTTAGATGATGTTCCAGAGGAGTTTGTATAACCTCCAGGAGCTGTGTATTCAGGCATTTTAATCTTTTTGTAATATATGCTGGAATTTCTTCTTCGTAAACTGTCAATATCAACATGCCCACTAGCGGACTTACCCTTTTTAAATGTTTTTATGAGAAAATATTCGTGATATGATTCAAATTCAATTGGCTTGATCTTTTCGGCGTATAATCTGATTTGTGTTTGAAGTTCATCGCGTATTTTATTAGCTTTAAATAAATTATTCCAAATTGCGGCCCCACTCGTCTTTTCTCCAGTAGACTCGTTATTCGCTTTACCCTCTTCGACCATAGAATTTACTCCAGCATTGTTAACAGTCGTATAATCTTTTTCAACATCTGGATATGAACCCTTTGAAGGAATATTATTTTCATTATTATTGACGCCTTCCATGCTATCCTGTTTTATGGTCTCAATTTCTGAGGGAACAATTCTCAACATGGTTCACGTAGCCACGAAATCTTCTATAAATGTTTTGTTTTTTGAAGCTAGTTAGAGCAATCCTCTCCGAATGAATTTCATATTCTGTCCTTTTAAGTGTCAACTGTTGAGCTGCATTTTGTGAAATTTTTCATTACCGGCGCTGGCCGCTTCATTTCTTAATTCACGATTAATCAGGATATAAAAGAAGTGAAAAGAAGGCAGCAATGCACAGCAAAATTGTATATCGAGATTTATTGTATATCGAAAGTAATCTAGTTATGAATTGGTACAGATCACTGTGAATACGCACAGATCACTACGAATATGTACAAACAAGACTCGCGGATACTAAACTTCTGGAGTACTTATGTTCTTGATAAGCTTAATTAGTGCCGTAGGTAGTAGTATTACTGGACGATGCAATTTCTTCCTCTGGCAGTGACTGTTTGCCGGCCTGTTTCTCACGAACTTCCCTGTGAGCTCTTTGTAACAGCACCGAACCTGATATAATTGTCACCAGCACTAGCACGAAGTTAATTGGAAATGGGTTCATCTTGAATATATTGTGAGTCCAAGCATCCAAAACACTTTGAAACATGTTCAGCACACCGGAAATACAGATCAGTGTACCATATATTGTTCCAAAAGTATCAAATCCAAACACCTTGGACACATAGTCGGAAACGACAGTGTAGTAGAATGGTCTGTAGACAACAAGAAGTACAATACCAATTAAATTGGACACAAAGGAATGCGGAATCAAACCCAATATTCCAATTGTAATGGAAGTACCCATGACAATAGCAAGTGTGTCTAGGGTTTTGAAATGATCCAGGATTATGCCTGTCAAAGGAATTGATACTAGGCCACCCAAAGGTAATGCTACATCAAAAATTGAGTTCATGGTGGCTGCCTTTTCAAAATCTCCAAGTAAATACTCCTCTTGTGATCTTATAGTGGCAACAAAATAGTTAATTCTTAACATGCAAATGGTGGTAAAGATGACCATCAAGTAGAAAAGAGGACTTTTCAACTGCTCTCTTACGGTATAACCATGCAATATGCCGAAAATTCCCCCAGTTTTTTTCTCTAGTTTAGCCTCCACGTAAGTTTCCAATACCGATTTTTGGCGACTTCTCTGCGCAGTTAAAATTCCATTTTGTTCCATTGTTTCTTGAGACAATAATGATTGACGCTCCTGTTGATCAGGGATAATAGCAGAACCATCGTCACCTTCTAAAAGATGACCGTTCTCGTCAAGACCTTCGACACTTAGCTTCATAACATTGCCTTGTGTTTTATAAGATTCATGGGGCATAAAGAACAACTGACAGAAAATAATGAACAGTGGAACAACAAGATAAATTTTGAAGAATTTCGATAGATGCAGATCAGAATCCCATTTTTCATAAATGATTCTGTAAAACAAAAACAATGCTGCGCTAGAATCAAATGTACCTGTAATTAGAGAGAGGATAGAGCCTGATCTTTTGGGGAAAGTATTAGCCAATTGGAAGCATGAAATAAATACAAAAGGGCCTCCGACTGCCAAAAGGATGTATCCCGTCAAATAAGGATCTGTATATTTTAAGAGTGAATCAGACCAAATGAACATCTGAGACCCACATATAATCCAGAAAGCTCCAATTATACCGCAGACACGAGGTCCATAACGATCTAAAATTGTTCCAACAGGCAACGCTATCACATTGGTGACACCTGCCGCTGCAGTGAACAAAAAGTTCAATTTCAAATCTTGTTCAACACAAGGACCTTTGGCTTTGAGTATCCCAATGTCATTTTGACACATATCAGCATATATTCCTTCCTTGATCAAGATTGTCTTTAATGCTGCGAAACCAAAGACAATACCAGCGGAGAACAAACACCATATACTGGCGCATGTAATCTGTACAATTTTCAATCTCTTGCTCTTATCCTCTGACATGTTTGCCCAGTTCATAAGTCTTGTTGATAGTTTGGAATGAAAGGCAAATTAGAAATTCCTAATCATTTGACTTCTGTATTTATGTGTGTTCTCTCTCTGCAGTTACCTTATTATTTTTTTCCACCAAGATAAGCTCTCGGCGCAGAAAACGGAGAAGTTGATAAGACATAGTATTTGCAATAGAGAAAGGAGAACCCCGAAATAGAAAGATACTGTAATTGTTCTTGCATATACACTTTTTTTAGTACATAAGGTGCTTTACAATGGTAATGGCATATCAAATCTTGCCCATCGAGTCGATAGCATCAAGAAAACTATCATCAAACGTTGGCTCCATCGACTCTTTTGGAACGTCCTTCGCGGATGCGTTATCAACTGTGTTTGTGTAGTTACCTGTTGTAGTTTGTATCCAATTGCAGACCTGTACTGTAAAATGCTTAGAATTGGGAACGAAGTGGCCACCAGGATGCTTTAGTAAAGTTCTTTTGCCTCCTTCACAAGCATTGAAAAGACTCATAACTCTAATTTCAGACACTACTGTGTCCAACTCACCTTGAACATGCAACGATGGTATACTTATTGGACTCCTTGTGTAGGCTTCCTGGTATTTGATATCGTCAAGTTTAAAACCACTATATGAGATAAAAAATTGAAAGTCTGGTTGTTCTTGTTTGGTTAGATTCAGTAATTCATTGAAATTGGTCAAAAGATAGCCACCGAAACCAGCGCCTTGGCTAAATCCTATCAGGCCATCAAAAGGCCCATTTTCGACGACAAAGTCATGTAATAAGGTCAAAGTGGAGGTCTCGATGTCAAAACTTGCTGAATGAGGATCCTCCTTGAGATACCAACCGTATATTTCGTCTGTGCTATTGGAAGAGCCAAATTTGGACGCCAAATCCAGAGGAGATTTGAGAGGATCACCATCAATGTTTTCGCTTGTTCCATAGAGTCTTTTCAGAAGTGCCTTTGTCACCAAATGGGGTGCCGTAGGATAATATAATTCAAATCCAAGTTTAGTCAGGTTCTTTCTCAGTCCTCCCGTCTTTGATCTAAAAAGTTGGCCAGATTGAGTGAATCCATGCAGCATTAAAACCTTTCTCTTAGTTGCAATGCTCGCCATTTTGCCCACGATCCACTGAGCAGTGTATTCCCTTCCAATTTTTAATTTAGCTGCTGGGGTCGTGTTTTCGGAACTATCAATCGAAGTAGCGTTTCTTTAACTTCTTAAACTTCTTAAACTTTATGATAAATAGTATATAAAGATGTACAAAAGTTTGAAGTAAATTTATGCAGCTTAACATTAAAGGAGTGTTAGTTAATAGTGTTTAACCATTCTGTGACTTTCTTAGCAAACCCTCTGGAATTGGGTACGTAATGACCACCAGAGTGCTTTAGAAAGGTCCTTGTATCTGGTTTACATGAATTGTACAGCGCTTCAACTTTATAAGGCTCTGTTATAGTGTCCAATTCACCTTGGACGTGTAAGGATGGAATGGAAATTGGATTCTTATCGTATTGCTCCTGATAGCATTCAGGCGCAAACCTGAATCCACTAAATACCATAAAAAACTTTAATGGAGGCTGCTGATCCTCCGTCAGGTTCAAAAGACCATTAAAATCGGTCAATAAATAACCTGCTACTCCCGCGCCTTGACTAAACCCAAGAACGCCTTCAAATGGTCCATGTCCAATTACGAAGTCGTGCAAATAATCCAATGTCGCTTTAGGAAGAAAGTATGTACTATTTTGAAGATCATCTTCAATCCATGCCAAAACATTTTTAGCACTGTCAGAAGTGATAACATCACCAAGATCATCTGGGATGTCTGCAGGAGAGTAAGTATTAGGAGCTGTCGCATAAATTACCTCATAGTCTAACTTCTCAAGTTCATTCCTTAATCCCTTGGTTTTTGAACAAAAATATTCACCAGATTGCGCCAAACCATGAAGAGCTAATATCTTTCTGGCCATATCTGAAATGATAAGTAACTATTTCTGTACTTCGTGCTCTCAGCGACCGAACAGAACGTAGTCCTTGAAGATCGAACTTGCTTGAAAAATTCGTAACCCATCGCTAAAAATCTAGCTCAAATATCTTTGACATAGAAAACTGAATCGCTATACAGGGCTCGAATTAAATATCGATAGCTTTAAGTTGAAATCGTTTCTTCAATAGATCTAATTGGAATTTTTGTAGTTCAGAGTTTTTTGCTTCTTAACAAGGTGATCTATTGATTGCCTTTATAAATTAGCAATTAAACCAAGTTCGCTCTTCAAAAGTAAGCTACAAGAGGAAGGAATTGAACCCGCAACAACAAATGACTGGATGTCGGCATATTCAACAAGTATTTGAGAATGAAAAATCAAAGGAAGGTGTTTTAAAGACATGCAATGCAGCAAGATATATGTTAACTCATTTTTCAGCTAAGGATAAATACTTACATGCGATGACATGTTCAAAATGCCATGAGATTAATCGCGGAACAACGTTCATGTGTCTTCAATGTGGATTTTGCGGGTGCTGGAATAACTCACATTTTCTCACCCATAGTAAGAAGGTTGGGCATGTTTTTGGGATAAGTTCCAGTAATGGATTGCTTTTCTGTTTCAAATGTGGAGATTATATCGGAGATGTTGAACTAATAATGGTTTCAATGCTCAATAAGCATTGGGAAGACGTATCTTTAAAGACTGTGGTACCAAAGATGAACCAAAGAGATGGTCTGAGTGGCTTATTGAATATGGGATCTACGTGTTTCATGAGCAGTATTTTGCAGTGTTTGATTCGAAATCCTTATTTCTTTCAGTTTTCTATAAGTCATTCACATACTAAAATCTGTCCTGTTCAAGATATGTCCTCATGTATATCCTGCGCGTTGGAGCAAATGGTACATCAGTTTTATGGTTCCCCTTACAAACACCAGGAACCATATGCCGGCTTCATTGGCTTACTCACATCTTCGTGGAAAAGAAATGAAAATCTTGCAGGCTATTCACAACAGGATGCACATGAATTTTGGCAATTTTTATTGAATCAAATACATAATGATTATTTGAGATGTCACAACAAAGAAAATGACAAGCAGCATAATGACGTCTTATGCGAGTGCGTTGCTCATCTATCCTTTCAAGGGCTTCTTAAGAGCTCTATAGTTTGCCCAGCTTGTCATAACATCTTTAGAACAACTTTCGATCCTTTCATGGATTTGTCCTTAAACATCAAAGATAAATCCACTCTTTACAACTGTCTGGACAGCTTTCATAAAGAAGAGCAATTGCATGATTTTGACTACCACTGCGATATATGTAATACATCAGAGGATGCTATCAAACAACTAAGCGTTTACAAATTGCCTCCTGTTCTGGTTTTACAGTTAAAGAGATCAGAACATCTTTTAAATGGGAATAGCGTCAAGCTGGATAACTTCGTAGAATACCCCTCATATTTGAACATGAAAAATTACCTTGATAACGAAGACACCATGAGAATGACCCCAGACGTCATCTATGAATTGATAGGTGTTGTCTCTCATAAGGGCAGCGCCAGCGAAGGTCATTATATAGCAATTACCAAAGTATCAGGTGGCCAATGGTTTAAGTTCAATGATTCGATGGTTTACTCGCTGACTGAAAAGGAAGCATTAAGCGAGCAAGCATACTTACTCTTTTATGCGGCCTTGCAAGTCAATTAGAATTGCACTCACTATGGCTAAAAACATTTGGTATGCATTTTTGAAAATATATACAGGTATTTCATATTTAATCAAAAAAATCATCGTCATCCTCAGCACCAATTCCTTGATTGAATTTGCCCGAAATTCCAGATCTGATGCCTCCCTTGGCAAGGTTCAATCTTTTGGATTCTCGTGCATCCTCATCATCTTGATTTATTATCAGTCTTTCGTCCTTTTCGGAAACAGCTCCGACACGAACCATAAGTTCTTCAAAATCTTTTAATTTAGTATCATTACCCCCGAGCTCCAACAAAGTTATCATATTCTTGACAACATCTCCTTTGTAATATACTAGTAAGGTTGGACAATTTGATTCTGGATAATTTTCTATAGCTCGAGTAGCTTTTATTTCTACAAATTTTATTTCGCGAAACCTTGGTGATAGCTTTCTAAAGATGTTAGCCAAAATTCTACTTTGCAATTTGCTTTCTAAACTGAGGTGCACAAAGACGTATACACCCGTGGTTTCATTAGAACCTCGCTTTTTTTCATCTTCTTCACTGTCCGATTCAATACTCAGAGAAGCTAGTCCTTTCCCTTTAGTATCACCTATACTAGCCAATGTAATCTCCTTATGATACTCGGGTTTATTTATTTCGATAACATCGCCAAATTTCGATTTTTCCTGCATTTTTGCAATTTCTGCTAGCCTTTTTCTCTTGTACAATTCCAAGAAATCTTCGTCTTCTTCATCTTCTAAATCTTCAAGGTCCGAAAGGGCTTTATCCTCAAGTCTATTCTCATGCTGCTTTGCCAATGCTTCCTCCAATGCTTCCTCCAATTGTTCTGAGGGTGAAGGTGGCCTTTGAGGAATAACACCTTTATCTCTCAAAATGTCATTCCACTCCGTGTCCTCGGACTCGTCCACTTGGACTTGAAACATAGGTTCGTTCTGCATGGAATCAATGATATTAATTTAGTATTCAACGAGAGCTTTCCCTATGACGTCGATCAGTAGTCGTTCCATTTGGATTTAACATTTTTGTTTTTTCATTCTATTGAAAAATAGAGGTCGCGCTAATGGCGCTTTCAACATATGCGAAAGGTAAATTATACACTATATATGGAAGATTATCTTCTCTTTCTCGCCAGAAGACTGCTCAAGATGTCAGTCTTTGGGGTACGCGAAGATTTTGCCTTACTACCAGATATCCTTTTGGTAGAAGAAGTGCTAATCGCTCTAGAAGCTTTTGTTTTGTTTTGTGTGTTTCTTCTTGCAGTCATGTCTTCATCTTCTTCACTAAATACTCTCTCATCAATATTGTTAGCCTCATCAGCCTCCTCTAACAGAATAATTGATGATGTTTCTGGTTGCGGCTTCTTTTTCCTCGTTGATTCCGTATTACCTCTAGCAGGCTTTTTCCCTAATCCGTCTTCGTGAGACAGAACGATGTCCTCATTGCTTTCATGTTCTTCAGAGTTACTACTTTCCGCATCAATATTTGCAGACAGCAGGTCTTCAGCAGCTGCTGTTTGTTGAGGTGTAAAAGGGACACTGTTATTCGACCTTTTGACCTGCTTTATCAGGGACTTGATGTGTTCAGGGTTGTTCGTTTGTAAAAAGTCCTTGTTGGAGAATAGTATATCCACTTCATTATCTATTTCACGATCAATGAAGTCTTTGAGAGCCAACTTTTCATCTTTCTCGACAAATTTCTTTACAGCTTCATTCATTCCGACTTCAGGTAATAAAGATAGTTGCATCTTAGCTAGTAAATCGTTCACTAAGGTCTGTACTTCCAACTCTCCCCCCGCTTCATCAATTAGTGTCTCGATGTCTTTATCACTGCTAGCTGTTCTCTTATTTCTCTTAGTTGTTGTTAGATGCCTTTTCTTACTTTTGAAGAACTGAATTACGTTGTTGCTATTTGCAACCCTTCCCACAAATTTGTTACTTACTCTGCGAGGATTTTCAACTTGGTAATCAATTGAAGCCAGGTCGTGAAGGGGACCGCTATAATCAACTCGAAGTCTTATCAGAGGCAACGGTATTTGAGGATCTATATCGTTATCATTGACATTACTATATTCATCAGCAATCTTTTCCTTGGTCTGCTCGTTGGCTTCGGAGATCATTTCTTCTACCTGCTCTACCAAATGTCTAGTTATTCCTTCCTTGTCATGTGGTCGCAAATGCGGAACGTCTCGTAGAGCAACTGATCTCATCACAAAGGTTCGTACACTATTCAGCGGTACGGGAATCAATTTCGGCTGCAAATTGTATTTAAGTTCGAGAATGAAAACGTTTTTTGGTTGGGCTTCCGCCTCACATAATGACGTTGCAACGGAAGAACCTGCTTGTAGCACATCAAAGTTTTTGGTGGGATTGTGTACCAGATGTGGCACACATTCATGTTCATGTCCCCATATCACAATATCAAGAAAATCGGGTAAAAATTGTTCCGGTAGAAACGCGGTATTGCTATGCCCCGTATGATTTTGATGCACGCACATTATATTAAACCATTCTCCTTCACGCATTGCAGGCACTTCAAAAGTCACATTCCCATCCTTAAATGTACGGAAGAGACGCTCATCTCTCACAGAGGCCATACCATACAGAGCCAATTTGGTGTCACCCTTTTGAAAAAGTAAAGGTACTACCTTTATGTTATCGGTTTCCATCACTTTACCAAAGTGATTCACGAGACCACCGACTTGTAAAATGTCCATTGGACACAAAAAGCTATCTCCTGTAGCATCATCGTGGTTGCCTGCAATTGCAAACATTGGTATTGAGATATTGAAATTTGGATCTTCGTAATTAACGTTCGTGAACTCATTATAATGAAACACCTTAGAGGGATCACTCAATAATTCCAGTTCACACGGCTTGTCTCCCATACAAGCTAATCTCAAAGATTTCATAACTTGGTATAAAGATTTTTTTGTTGGATTGTTAACATGAAACAGATCACCGCCTTGTATTATCATATCCACCTTATTATTTTTGGCTATCATCATTATTTCTTGGAACGTCTTCCAGGAATCATTACCTGTAATAGGTTCATTCTCATTATATCCAACATGATTATCTGTTGTTATTAGGATCCTTATCGTGTTTTCATCAGGATAATCCATTACACTCGTATAATTCACATATATCTTTGAATCTCTTTTCTTCACGTAGTGTGCTTTTTTTTCTAAATCAATGACGGTGCTTTATTTTATCCTCCACTGGTTGACTCAACGACGAAATCGAGCCTGTAGATCAAGATAGTAATACACACTGCGATGACGAAGGATATTCCGTACTATTGCGACAACGAAGATTCAAACATTATAAGATTATTTGTTATTAGACATGGTCAAACGGAGCACAATGTGCAAAAGATTTTACAGGGGCACCAAGATACTGATTTAAACCGTACAGGTATTGCCCAGGCTGCAAAATTGGGCGATTATCTCGAAAAGAGTAACATCAAGTTCGATAAAGTGTTTAGCAGTGATTTGAAAAGATGTAAGCAGACTATTCAGAAAGTTCTCGAAACATCAGGTCAGGCGAATATCTCAGTAGAGTATTGTAAAGGCCTCAGGGAACGTTGTATGGGGGTCATTGAAGGTATGCATATTACAGATGCTGAAGCTTATGCTTCAAAGCACGGTAAAGGCTCGTTTAGAGATTTTGGAGAAAGTCCCGATGACTTTTTAGAGAGACTCACCTCCTGTCTTGGAAAATGTATCGCAGACTCTATCGCTGAAAACAGTCAGGTCGCAAACCTAGCTGTTGTAAGCCATGGGGGCGCTATAAGAACTTTATTAAGATGGTTGCATTATGAAGAAGGAAATGCCCACAATATTATTGTGTTCAACACATCAGTAACAATTATAGATTATTTTAGACAGACTGGGGAGTTCGTCGTAAGACGGGTCGGCAACACCCAGCATTTAGGAGATGGTGAATTTGTAGTCAGCGATTTAAGGTTGCGGTAAAGCGCTTTCACTTAGCCTTATCTTAAGACCAAAACATATATATTTAGGCAGCCGGCTTTTTATCTATAGAAAGAGACACATGCCGAACTCAGAATATCTTAGACCGCCTTACCCACCAAGTATTTCAATTAGGAGCGACGAGTGGCCTGCCAATTGAAGTACTTAGGATTTCAAGAGGACCCGGCTCCTCCAAGTCTGTGTATTAGAAGCTTCACGCAGATACCTGTCCTAACATAAGTAATTACTGCGCACTTAGTATACATCATGTGGTGGGAGCCGGGAACCATTACAGTGGACTTTCTTGAGTTAACAACCCTAGCAACTCTTGGTTGCTCTTTGATATATGATAATTTACGCTTGTGTATAGTTGTAACTTAATAGCACAGTATAAAATATGTGTGTTTGTAGAGGCCAGATCACTTAATGTTAACCGAACATTTACTCTATGCGAATATCTTTTGAAACACGATAGCACATACATTCTGGAGGACAGTAAGATACACAGAAAACTAATGTCACAAAAGAAGCAGCTAATACCCTTGCAGAAAGTTTACCCCATCCTCTTGCGGAGAAAAAACTTTGTAGGCCTTATTTTCTGCGTCTCGATTGATTGCCAGCAACGTCTGTTGCGTTTTGGTCCCGATATGATTTATGTGAGAGCCTGCCCGACATATAACATAGTTTCTTTTTGCTATTTGCAGATGGCAGCCGGAAAATCAGTGAAATATGACCGTTCCACTCAGTTACTGAGAACAAGCAGTCGACCATCAAGGGTTTGCTAGCACAGGTCGTTTTACCGCCGAGCTGTCCTAGTGCCCCCATGCAGGGGCCGAAAAGAAAGTAGCTCGTTCTCTGATTGTCACACAAACATACCGCTGACCTAAACGGATGGAGAATACAATATACGCAAGCAAAAGTTAATCGTTAACGTTCTCTTGGACTTCTCTTGGACTTCTCTTATATCATCACATCTTTTTGTTACCAAAATCATCCGTCATGCTTATCTAAAATTAACCAATACTTCCAGTATCAAGCTAACACTCAATTAATTGGACACTTTTCAGAGTTATAACTTGATCCCTCTTCCAGTCTCATATTTTGGCATCACCCATTGCGCAAAAACTGGTATTCTGAGTAGGAAACGCAATCAGACCACCACGGCAAACGTCACAAATGCAACGCATATTTTCTGACAATTCTCTCACGCTGAGGCTTCTCAAGGTGCCAAACACTTGCCTGTCTACTGCTGAAATTCGATATCTGTAGTTTTATCTGTTATATAGTCCGAAATCCAGGGGTTCTCAAGGTTTTTTTCAAGACGGAGCGGAGCGCAAGGGGTGAGTCCGCTCACATAGTATTTTAGACAGCAGCTCAATTAGTAGCCAGTTATTTCAGATATCAGTACCGATATATAGAACTGGTACTTATTCCTGACATTTGGGCTTGGTTAATATACAATTGGGAACCTTTGTAAGTTGAGATGTGGAAGACAATTGTTGATGCGTGGAACGGCAATAATGAGGAGGAGCATAATTATGGTACTACAAAAGTTTTTGATTTCGAAGGCATGAAGAATCTCATCAAGAGAAAGGATCCTTCCATTGTTCTGGTTGATGTTAGAGAGCCAGCAGAATGCGAAGTAGTCAAAATTCCAGGATCAATCAATGTGCCATTCAGGTCGCATCCACAAGGCTTTAGCTTGGGTGACGGTGAGTTTTTGAGCACTTTTGGGATCCCAAAGCCCACCAAGGACAAAGAACTTGTATTTTATTGCGCATCTGGTAGAAGAGCAGCGAGCGCGGAAAGCGTTGCTGAAAAGAGCGGTTATACCCATACTGCCTTATATCCTGGCTCCATCAATGACTGGGTTGCCAGGGGAGGCGATAAAGCATACTTCTAAGATTTTTAGGTGATCTGTGGACTCTTTACATATTATCCGTTCATGTTTGGTGCGGGGTCGCTTCAATTGGCAATTGAAGACATTCTATTGTGTATTGTTTCCATAGTGTTCTTTTATAAATCAGTACTTGAACGACGTTTTCGCAAATATAACAAGTAGCTACAAAACAATCACAATAGGAAAAATACAAAAAATAAAGAATGCTGAGATTACATTGCGTGCGCAGAATATGTCCCTCACAGGTATTCTTGAGGACTTTATCTTCAAACAATCCTAAAGTATATTCTTTCGACGATGTCAGAAAGATGGTGGAACATACACCAAAATCAACAGTACTAGTTGATGTTAGGGAGCCAAGAGAACTGGAAAGTTATGAAATGCCCAATGCCATCAATATTCCGCTGCAAAGTGCGCCCGGCGCATTATCTCTGAATAATAATGAATTTGAAGAATTATTTCATTTCCCCAAGCCTCCTAAGGATAAGGAACTTGTATTCTTCTGCTTAAAGGGAATTAGAGCAAAAGCTGCAGAGGAATTAGCAAGGTCTTACGGCTATGAAAAAACTGCCGTGTATCCTGGTTCGATAAGTGAATGGCTTGCAAAAGGTGGTGAAAAGGTTAAGCCAAAAAATGAGCCCTGAAAAAAAATTCCTGATTTATTCCGCTCAAGTTACGCTTACATGGCTAGTTGTACAAATAATTCTACCTAGTCTTATGAAATTCAAATTGCTTAAATTCTTTACCCAATCTCTTCTTTCTTTTCCTTTCCATGACTTTCTCACGTTGTTGAGATTTCATGTGGTCAAACTTCCATTTCTGAATAACTTTCCTTCTATCGTTTTTCTTTAGGTGAAATTTATTCTTGTTATCTTTATTAATATCCCTTTCATAATCTTGAATAATTTGGCGCTCCAGCTCCTTATTTTGTAATGTCTGTAACTTAGATTTCATACTTTTCAGCTGTTCGTTCATTTCTTGTACTTCAAATGTCGAAACTTTAGATAAGAACTTTTTGTCTTTTAATAATGATTCTAATTCTTTGATTTCTTTGCTCCTGTATTCATCTAAAAACTTGTAATTCTTCCTCGTTGCTACATCATTTTGGGGTTCGCCTGTGGATTTATCAAATCTAATATCCTGATATAGATTTGAGTTTCTATTCTTTGGGATATCAAGACCCGGAATATCTCTGATCTTTGGAACACGCTTTTTGGACGAGTGTTCCTTAGGAGCATGTTTACCCTTCTTTGTGCTTCTTTTACTAGAACTGTTTCTAATTTGATCGTCTTCGAAAAAGTCTCCTTCATCAGAATTGGATTCTGATTCCGATTCCTCACTATTTGGCTCGAAGGATTTTTCCTTATAATCCTTTTGAGGTATACTCTTTTTCCTCTCGTCTTTTTCACTCTCTAATAACATGGTATCAGCTTTTTTCAGCGAACCAAATGTTAAAGTTTTTAGCTCATCGTCGCTAGAATCGTTAGCGTTATTGTCCACTTTGCTAGCTCTTCTTTTTATTATCTCTTCGAAATGTTCCTCATCTGAGGCAGATTCATAGCCAGGCTGAATGCTCTTGAAGAAGTAAGACATGATAGCACTTAGGCATGTAACACCAAGAAATATTTGTGTTTATAAACAGATGTTATATACCTCATCGCATATATTTTTCATTTTTTTTTTTCACGTATCGTCTTTACATGGCGTCTATAAATTGATGCGTTGTAGGTAATTGAGTGGCATCTTAAAAGACGACACCAAATAAAAACATAGCACATTAAATGATTCATTTTTTGATGGATGCATATTTATATAAAAAAATTAAATCAAAAGCTTCTTTTGATGTGCAATTTCTTTCTTAAGTTCAAGCCCATGCCAAGGTTTTGAGCCTTGCTGTAGGGTGTATTTACAAGTGACATCGAAGCTCAAACAAGCGTGCATGCTCAGCTGTTTTCAATACTCTCTTTTAAGCTCAGCTTTCTAGAATGACGATCAAATATGTTGGATATTTCTTGGAATGAAGTAGTCCTAGGGTCAACTTCCATCTCAGTTTTGTCCTTGAAAGTAATCTTGACAGTTGGTACCTTTACGGAATCACTCGTTAAAACTTCATTCTGAATTTGTGCACCCTGTATTCTTTGTGCTGGTGGTATGGCACTTAGAAGCAGTCTTGCGGTTTTCGCTGTATAATATTTAATATGGATTGTTAGTATTCTGAAATTTGCACAGCGTAAAAATTCTTCACGTATAATGAACCATATGGAGACATACCCTCTGTTCCAAATGGGTTGAATCTCACCACCACTTTTGCGAAAAATTTCGTTATCATAATTGGTGACTGATAATAGCTGCTTCCCTTACGCTGTTTGATACACATCAAACTCTCAACTTTTCATGTCTGTCTTTGTTCTTCATCTTGACCTTTTATCCAGCGATCGCGGTGTGCAGGTTTCCAAATTAACAATAATGAACTAACCGAAACAACAGTAAAGAAAAAAGAATCTGATGTTAAATAATCGCGGACCATTTAAATATCATTAAAATATTTTATGTTTGAGTTTACATACTTCATTAGTTACAATTCATCATTCACTATTTTCTTAGCAGACTTTGGCTTCCCTTCTGCGCGAGTCTTCTTCTTGTCGCCCTTCTTCAGAGCCTCCAGGTAGTTAGCACGCTCACTTAGAGGACCTTCTCTTGGCTTTACTTCAAATTCTTCGTACAGGAACTTAGCTATTTCAGTTTTTGAAACAGATTCGCCTTCGTAGACGTACATTTTATCATCATTAGGGTCGATAACAACAAGCATACTCGTCTTGCTCTTCCTTTGAGTAGGAATTAATGACTGGAGAGACTTATAAATTTCTGGAAAAGAGTCTTGGAGTTCCACAGAGTCTGTAAGTGGGGCCAACTTTTCGTTTTGAACAGTAAAACAGTCAAACTCGAAGAGCCAATCTAATGCAATGCTCTTGAAAGTTGGCGATACATCTCCCCTGCTTGAAAACAAGAGAATTTTCTTTCTTGGAGAACTTTTAAGAACAGATTCAAGTTTTGTAAGCCCAAATAGTTTTTTCACATAGCTTTTCATTCTAGACAATGCAAAATCAGCAATCGCTGCCAATTTTCGCTTGCCCATATAAACTTCAAAAGCATGTGTTCTTGGCAAATGTTGAGGTTTAGATGTAGTAATATCAATCTTTGGGGGCCTGAAGATAAGTATTGTAGGGAAACCTTCAATCTTATGTTGCGCACATAGCTGCTTATTCTTTGCCAAATCACAATTGACAGTTGCAACTTGCACAACCCCATCCAAACTCTTTGCGACTTTTTTCATCGTATTTTTCAGCTGCTTACAGTGGCCACACCATGGCGCATAGAACTCAACAACGGATGTATAGTTGGTTCTGTGAATCACCTTGTCAAAATTCCTAGGCGTTAATTCAATGATGTTGGGATCATTATCATAAAAGTTTTGGCACCATACAACAGGCAATATTTGACAGACAACGAAGAGAATCCAGCGAAGAACCAGCATTTCCAAAAGCACCCTGTGTCTTCTGCATTCCGCTGAACTGTGAAATCGCCAAGTAAATTAGCGACAGAGTTCTAATACTCCAAATTCCGGCTTACCACGCGAAAAAAACAAGACATACCAAATTTTCATAATTTTTATCATTCTCTATAGATTAAATATCTTTCGTTATATGTGCAAGTAATTTAGAATCAAGTGGTACTCGGAAGTGCGTTAGCCTTCTTTTCCGAATGAGAGATGTCATCATTTGCCTCACCCGATGAAGAAGTGGTTGTATCGACTTGACGCCCATGTAGTCTATGCATTTCGTGCTCCTCTTCCTCTCCTTCTTCACCATCCTCTTCTTGATTATTTCCCGAATCAAACCCCCATTGAGAATAATCTCTTCTTACCTCAACATAATCATATGCAAATTCACCAATCTGATCTTCATCCATTCCACGAGCTTCCGCTTCTTCTGTAATTCTTAATTGTAATCCAGGAATCTTGTCAATAACAAAACAAATGATAGCGGTAACGACGGCACAATAGCCAACACACGCTGCCACATAAGCAATTTGTTTATACATTTGTTCATAATTGTGTGAAATCCATCCTCCCTTGTGAGACGTGACGCCATCCATGCCAATCACCCAATCAGCGCCAAAGAGAGCATTGAATATCAGGCCGACCACACCTGCGATGCCGTGTTCTGCTAAAATATCCATTGCATCATCAACTTTCAAATAGTACTTGATTTTTGTTGAAAAATTACAGACAATACCTGCAATAATTCCCTGAATGAATGACCCATAGAGTGTAATACAACCTGAACTTGGTGTTGCTGCAACAAGGCCGGAAATAATACCGGAACAAAGACCAACCGTGGACCATTTCCTTTCCAGTCTAAAATCAAGTAAGCACCATGTCATACCAGCTGTAGCGGCACTTATATTTGTGTTCATAAAGGCGTAAACAGACTTCAAATTTGGTGACAAAGAGGTGGCAGCATTGAACAACAACCAGCCGAACCAAAGAAGCGACGTCCCTAAAGTGACCATAGAAACATTATGCGGCCTAAAATTGATCAACAAGCTTTCATTACGCTTGCCCAGGAAATATGAATAGACAAAGCCACCCACCGCACTCAATACCTCCACTGGGCCGCCACCAGCCCAATCCAAAACCCCCCACTGATAGCACCATCCACCAGGTGCCCAAACCCAGTATGCGATAGGGCAGTACACAACGGTTGCAAAAACGAAAAGAAAGACCATATGCGGTAACAACCGTCCTCTTTCAGCTGTTGCACCTGCCACAATACTCAGAGTAACGCACATAAACATCATTTGAAAAACTGCAAAGGCAAGTTCGGGATAAGCAGCTTCAGGATCTGCTTTTCCATACACATTCCTGAATCCAAATGAATCCAAATTGCCAATAAATTTATTGTTTGGTGCAGTCTTCGAAAACGCCAGTGAAAATCCCCAGAAATACCACTGAACCATGCCAACTAGCGTCGCCATTATAACTGCCCATATCAACGATAGCGCAGACTTTCTTCTTGCCAGCCCCGAGTACAGAAACCCCAGTCCAGGAACCATGATGAACACCAACGCGGCCCCAAGAATTATAAATCCTACAGTCCCTTCATCGTAGCTTTCTGTCCACACATATCCCTCCGCCATTGCTAATCTTACGTCCTGGTCAACAAGCGATATAGAGTACACGACGATCAACTAAATTTTTTGACAACTTGAGATGCTATATGAAATCTTTGAAGAGAATCGCCAATTTCCAGATTTTTCGAAAATTTCAGAATCAGTTTAAGCCATATATCACAAACAGCTCAAGCCATATATCACAAACCGCTCTGCACCTCAAACCTTGCGCCTGCCGCTTCAAGCCTTATCGTTCACTCTCGTGGACTATAAACAAGTGGGCGTTTTATTCAGTACAATAGAACACAGACAACTACAAAGCACTCACTATGCATGCAAATATACGCAAGATTTACAAAACTAAAACCGATGAACACATATACACAGAAAAACAGAAAAGCACAAAACTCGATGAGTTTACTGATAGCGAATCCCCTTCTGATAGGTTCAGGAGCATAATCTCACGAACAGAGTGACTCCTAGAGTGCTTGTGATGATCATTAAAAGTCACTTCCGCTACCTCTGTTCTTACACGGCATCTAGAGAGAGGCAATGAAACGGCCCCAGTGGTACCTCATTGCCGTTTCGCCCCAGTCAACGCGCCGACTTCAGGGACCTGCAACCAAAATGGGAAAAGCAGGGAAAAAGCAATCACAAGGAACGGCTGAGTATGGCCCATTACCCGCACGTAGAAACGTCAGCGGCCTCTTTTACCGCAGCATTGCCTGTTGACTGCGGTGTTATGCGGTGTTATGCGGTATATATGTCATCATCGACGTCAGCAGATAATACGAAACTCGGAAAAAGCAAAGGCGAAAAGCCGATGGATATGTAACATTATACGTCGCCGTGTGTGGCGACACAGTCATGTGACCTTGTGTCACATGACTTACGCCGCGGATTCATGTGATGGTATTTGGCACTTTTTCACTCTAGTCATCTCTTTCGGCATGCCTCTTTTTTCATGTGATATGGACAATGCAAGGGACAGAACGGACGGTAGTGGCACAGTAACGCAGGAAAGCAAGCAGGCAGTAGTGCAGCAGTCACCGGCGTGACAGTAAAGTTCATTTGCGCGTTTAAAGGCGAGAACTGGCGGGTTATCGGGGAAGCATGAGAAGTAAGGACGTTGAGCGTGTTTTCAATAAAGGGCTGTCATTGAAGTACCCTGAGGCGCTGGAAGGACTCGAGAATTGCCCGAGCGCAGAGATAGTGCTGCAGAGAAATGAGTGCATACGAGCTGTTGCGGATGCCAAGGGAGCGTTGGATTGGCTTTCTCGAATTGACCTCCTCTTGAATTATGCGGGCGCTTTGTTGCAGCTCTTGCAGGACAGTAGTGGGAGCGCAGTAAGCTCGCTGGCCACGGATCTTGTTATCACGCTGCTCAATGCGTCGGGGTATTATCAAGAGATTTCATTGGATACGATGGAGCGTGCTTACGGAACGGCCATGGCCACCTCTATGTGGTCCACCAGCGGGCTGTATTTGAGGAAAGGCCTCGGGTTGCTGCAATTCACATTAGCGCCACCGATTTCTGACATTACCAGTTGCTTGTCTCAAACACTTAAACTCCGGATCTCGAGCACAATAAATGAAATGATCATGGAGTTCCAGTTTGTACAGCAAATCGGCATAGTGGTGCTTTCGCTTTCGAAACTGAGGTCACGGGTTCACAAAGAAAGGAAAGACGCAATGCTGGATATACAAGAAGGTGATCTAAATGATCTTTCAAGGAATAGTCTCGTGTATGCCAAATTAGTTATTGGCTGTTTGGAGACTTCGTCAAGGTATAGCAATGACTGCGGCAATATTATCAATAAATCAGGAATGGCATATCTCAATAGTTTGATTTTTCTGTTGCTATCATTGGACCAATACTCGAAAGACGAATGTGGTGTATCTGTGGGCATGATTGATATGTCGATATCTTATCTGCAGAAATTAGTGCCAAAATCACAGCTAGAAGCATCATTACTGTTAGAAAAGAGGAAAAAAAGGGACATTCTAAAAAGTGCATTTCAGAAAAACGAAATTAAAAATAAAACAATCAGAACTAGTTTGGACATTTGGTCCAAGAAATCCAAAAACAATCAGCTTCTGCCTCTATTAAAGCTAACATTAGACGATTTCTTGATTCAATTAGCCATTCTACTTCGTTACAGGTACGTTCAGACAAACGAAAAACTATCATTTAAGCCAATTGTGAGCGATGAATCAACCCTACGGAAATTGTTCCCACGAAGTGTTGCCTCAGAATTGCAAGGTTCGGAATGGGTATTTGATCGAGAAACACGCTCCCTGCAAGAGGTTTCAGCTACGCCATATACTGAAACAAATGCCAATGATTACTATTAATCAATTTTTGGGCACAGAACGAAAAAACTCTTGTGCGAAACGTCCCTTTGACTCTATATCTAAGGTTTTTGATACCAACTTAAATTTATTGCCGTCGTTCATGTTAATTCTGACATCATCGATCGGAAATATTGATTGAGGCTCGTTGATTTTAATCTTAATGTTGACACCTTTGATAAGCATTCTGACAATGTATTTAGATTTCGTGATTGTTAGTGGCGTCACTAGGGTTCCGTTTATCTTTATATGAATTGTTTGGACCAGTGTTGCCGAGTTAGATGAATAACCTAAAAACTCTTGCATGCTATCCACATCAACCTGAAAGGGTAGTATACTTTTACCGTTTGACGAAGTACCTTCTGGAAACATAAACAAAACGTAACCTTTTAATTGATCCATGCTGGACACTTCTTGACCATATTTTTTAGCATTTAGAGAACCATCCAGCACAAAGTCCATATACTTCTCTCTTGACATTTTATAAATAGTCTTTTCAAATGGAATTAAGAATAACGATTGATCCAGTGCTATCAAACTTAGTGCTAAGGCATCAAGAGGAGACGACGAATTGCACATGTACAGTTTATCTTTCTGGGGATAATGCTTGGCTCCTTGCATATCGCGTTTCTTCACACCATGAATGGTCACATCGACTTTACAATTGAATAATATTAATAAGATCAGCTTGAGAACTGATTTGGATCGGGTTATAGCACAAATCACCAGTAGAGGCAGTATAA
Source organism: Zygotorulaspora mrakii (assembly GCF_013402915.1). Classification (NCBI taxonomy): domain Eukaryota; kingdom Fungi; phylum Ascomycota; class Saccharomycetes; order Saccharomycetales; family Saccharomycetaceae; genus Zygotorulaspora; species Zygotorulaspora mrakii. The sequence continues at coordinate 373,475 of NC_050720.1, forward strand.
ATAAGGACTTCACTAGCAAGGTCAACCCTAATACCAGTTTTGCACCAAAACCTGGTGCAGACACAGACGGTGGTAAGAAGGGCGCAATTCCAGTGCCTCTATCTCTCCAATTGGTGAATTTTTCCATGATTTAAACCTCTCCCTTGTGTTCTTTTCCAGACATGGGACTTGGAGTGATTAGTGCGCTGTTTTTCACTTTCAACCAGTAAATATGGCTTGGGTTTACTGCGCAACGAAAAAAAAAAGGCTTCATCATCATCAACACAGTATTAATCAATATACCTTGTGCCAAACCTTTATTGTGTTTATCATGTCCCTTCCGAATGTTCTGGCTAGAGGTGACGAATTCTTGGGAGAGTACCCTCGAAATAGTACTCTCTGGAGATTCTTTTCTTATGGTACATGTGTCTTTACTATAGGCATGTCCAAATTGATATTGAAAAGTCTCTATAATGTTAAGCTTGACCATATGGACAGATTGGATAATGCTATCAATAGGTCGCAGAGTGAAAATAGAGGTCTCCTGACGATTATGAACCACATGTCAGTAATTGACGATCCTTTCATTTGGGGTATATTCCCATGGAGAATTTATAAAGATTTAGACAGTGTTAGATGGTGTCTTGGGGCTAACAATGTCTGTTTTCAAAACAAAATTCTGGCAACTTTCTTTTCGTTAGGTCAAGTTCTTTCCACAGAAAGGTTCGGTGTTGGGCCATTTCAAGGTTCAATTGATGCTGCCATCAGATTATTGAGCCCTGATGACACACTTGATCTTGAATGGACACCCTATAGTGAGACCCCAAATAAACTAGTCTTGCCCCAAAAAGCTGGCTCTCTAGTTAAGACTATAAAGGAAGATTATTTACCACCTATTAAGCGTTATAAACCATCATGGATGCACGTTTACCCCGAAGGTTTCGTTTTGCAGTTGCATCCTCCTTTCTCAAACTCAATGAGATATTTCAAATGGGGAGTCTCCAGAATGATTTTAGAATCAACTGTGGCACCTATTATTGTGCCTATTTTCACCACTGGCTTCGAAAAAATCGCATCAGAGGAGGCCGCAGGTTCAACAATCAAGCGTTACATACCTACTAATTTTGGCGCTGAGATCAAGGTAACAGTGGGTAATACGATCGAAGATAATGTCATAGAGAAGTATAGAGAGGAATGGAGACAACTGGTGGATAAATACTATGATCCTAAGAATCCAGTCGATTTGACGCAAGAGTTGAAATATGGTAAAGAAGCACAAGATCTACGCAGTAGATTAGCAGCTGAGCTCAGAAAATACATCGCTCAAATTCGTCATGATGAATGTAAGTTTCCAGAAGAAGATGCACGGTTTCAATCATCTGCCTGGTGGAAAAGCTACACGCTAACCGAGGGAGCATCTGATCCTGATGTTAAATTTATCGGCAAGAACTGGGCAATCAGAAGGCTGCAAAAATTTTTAACTAAACAAGAAGAAAACGATAGATCCTCCCGTTGAAACTGCTTCAGGTACACGCAGATACTCTTATTGTTAATCTGCATGTTGAGCATTCTTTGTATAATATAATACCAATTATAAACTATTTACTGGTCATCAATTTTTCTTGTAACTAATCTTGTGGAATTGACTTTTGATGCAAACCGTAGCGAATTGATATTTTCATTGATGTTTTCGGAGCAGGCAGATATGTTTACAAACATCAACGTTTTGGAGTTCCCCATGAGCGAAAATTTTAGCAAGTACGTCAGTTTGGAATTTCGAAAAGGTATGTGTCTCTTGGAAGCATCGGGGCTACCAAGAGCATGGATAACATCTCCCAAACAACTTAATGACTTGTTTATATTTTGTGTTTCCCTCAAACGTTCGCCGACAACTTGAGATGTATTTATTCTTTCGGACCCAGCAAGATCAACCAGATTTAAAACGCCACTCGATTCCTCTCCGCTTATCTTATTCACACCATTTAAATGAATAATGAAGATGCTGTGTGAGCGAGAGGATCGGTCATTAGCTGCCGTTGACGCGGTCGATCTCAACTTGTTTGCTTTCCTCAGTAGCCCCTCCACAGATTCCGGTTTCTGTAGTTGACAACTCGTGACGTTCGTTATTATAGTAGTCTTGTTTTCCTGATCGTGTCTAATTTCATGTCTTACGTTTCTGTGGCCATCTTCTTGGCCATTTTCAACGCTATTCTCGTTCCTCAAGAGATCAGCAATTACGTCGTTGTATATTTCTACGAATTGGCAGCTGATTTCGTACTGCCAACCTCGCTCCTTCAGCGCATCGATCCAATTGAAAATATGGGCTATAGTTGATGGAATTATACCATCCCTTGGATTCAGCATCGTATAGGTCTTTCCTGAGCCTGTTTGACCGTATGCAAATATGCAAACATTGTATCCATCTAAAGAGCTTTGAATCAACTGACATATCTCCTCAAAAACATCGTTATTAGTTTCGCTTTGATCAAAAATACGATCAAACTTAAAAGTATATGGAGCTGAGCCTCTTTTTTCTTTTTGTATATCGATTGTTTGCGTACCAGCGCTATCATCAAATCGACGGACACATATGTTTTCTGATCTGGAATTCTCATGACTCAATGCAGGTCGTACTCGGCAAAAAACTCTGATATTTCCACGAAGCTCTTGTAATTCATTATGTAAGCTTCTTCTCATTGATTCTTCTTTCATTAGTATTTCATGTATCTGCTGTAGCTCTACTTCAGTATTTTTGATGTATTCTTGCAGTTGCTCTTTTTCTTGTTGTAGTTTGTCAATATCGTCTATCTTTGAAACCACTTCGTCATTCAAACGAACATTCGCCATTTTATTTATTTCTAAACTCTTGCTTAAATTATCTTGCTCAATTGTTAGTTCCTCTAGCTTTCTTCTTTTCTTTCCAACTTCTGGCTTAAGTGATTCAATTATTTCAACATTGAGAGTATCATTTTTGCTGCTATAGGCTTCATTTATTTTGACGTTCTCTTTCCATTTCTCCTGATATTGCTCGAGCCATTTTTCTTTTGAGATACAGTGCTTCATATCCTTTTGCTTCAACATATCCTGCAGAGTATTATTATTTGTTAAGATCGCATTTCGTATGCCTTCAACTCTATCCAATAATGCGTCCCTGTCTTGTTGGAATTTTCTGATCTTGGAATACCTTAGCATTTCTACTGTCTCGCGATATTCGTTAGCTCTTTTGTTAACTTCTGCTTCATTTTTAGCCTTAAGCTGCTGCAAATTGAGCTCGTGTCCTTGTGTCACAAACGCCCTCTGAATACTTTGTTCCTGTTTGAGTTTTATCAACTCATTTGATTTTAATTGTAATTGCCGAATTTTTGAGGCTTTCTCTTCACGTAAGGTTTCCCATTTAGACTCTGCGTTATTATATTTCAATCTACACTCACTTAACTCGTCATTTAAAGAATCCAACATTGCTTTCTTCTGAAAAAGAATATCCTGCAGTTGATTAAGCTCCCGAATATTTTCTTTGTAAAAAGAAGTCAGATGTGTAGAGCAGCTGCTACCAAAAGACTTTGCAGCTGTACAATCGTTTGAACCTAAATTCTCCTCATCTCGATCGTAGGGAATGGCCCCTGAAGATGAAGATGATTTGGCATTTGCGTCTCGCCGTTTGTATTGTACCGGAGAGTAAGATCCTGCCTTTGGTGATGGAATTGAACTGTAGTAATTTCTTGTCCTCGTGGGTGTAGTAGGAAGTTCCGCCATTTCAATAGATGACGTTTGCTTATCCTACGGTATGATGGTGAAGTTAACGCTGATGCCAGCGGTACGTGCTGGAGAAATGTTCAACAAAAGACTTCAAAAGATACGCCACCTTATATGTATCTACATACATCAGTTCATGCCCTCGACCATCTTGCTTCTGTTTCAAGTTGGTATCCTTTTGATGTTTGGTTTCACTATGGTTTGGCTTAAAGAGTACTTATTACCCGACCATATAAATTTTTCAGAATACTAATGCCAGTCCGATGAGCTTCAAGATCGAAAAGAATAGCTGTGACACGAATGAAAGACCTATCTAATCTCAAGCGACAGATTTAAGCCGCTGCAATCATCACAATGGTATCTAAGGGTAAACTCGGTGGGCTGACTCACGAACGTGGCAAAAATTCCAAAAGAAGTGCAACTAGTGACAAAGAGACTTCAAGTGACAGAAAGCCTGAGGGAGTCAAAAATGATGGTGGTAACGAATCAGCACATGAGAGCACAATCGAATCATCAGCTTCAGAGAGTGACGAAGATTCTGAAGTTGATGTAACCGATTCCTCTGATGAAGAGGAGGATCAGTTCCCATTGAAAAAGAAGTCGAAGAAGAGCAAGCATGACGATGGTTCCAATGACTTTTCTGGAGCAGTTAACGCTATTCTATCATCGCACTTGAAAGCTTACGACAGAAATGATCCTATTATGGCAAGAAACAAGAAGGTTCTGAAGCAAAATGAATCCGATAAGCTTGAACAAAAAGCAAAAAAGGCTTTACTTGCAGAGAAAAAGAAGAAACTGGAGAAGGCAAGGAACAAGGATGTAATACCAAAGATCACTGATGATGCGCAATCCGGGGAGGAAATTAGGAAAGTACTAGAAAGAGAGACGAGGCTAAGAAAAATCGCCAGAAAGGGTGCGGTTAAACTTTTCAATGCCATCCTTTCCACTCAAGTCAAGACAGAGAAAGATGCAAAGACTAAGTTTGGTGACATTAAAAATGTGCACGAAAGGGAGCAATTAATCACGGACGTATCGAAAGAAAGATTTCTTGATATGGTAAAGGCAGCCGGTGAGGAAGATTAAGCGATGAATTTCCATTTGGATAATTACTCTGTTTTCATATCCAAACGTGTAAATTAGAGCAGAAGTTATACAGTTTTTTAGCTTTTTATGTAATATAATCAGAAAGTAAGAACAGCGACTATCAATGCACAGGAAACTTTGGATTGACAATATAATGAAAAGCTTAATTCACTTTATGTAAAACAAGTAGTTCTTCCAAATCTAGTTGTTGTCAACCCGTGCCACGATAAAGACAAGAAAATTTTGAACTATAAGCAGAATAATGAATAAAGTATGTTCACCCTAAGTAGTTCATATTTATCTCGTCATGACGATATTCCTCCACCCCCTAGAATCTATGACAGAGCTCGCTATTTCTTGTTCCATGCCGAAGATTGCTCCGCAGTCAGAGCCCTGAGTTGTTAGCGTTTCGCGATAGAAAATCATCCAAAGTTTCTCTCAAACCTATTGATATTTTTTTGGGGACTCTTCTTGATACTTTACATCCGTCGTTATCGCTACCAATTGTCTTGTTTCTGGTTCCTCTAAATCGATTACTTAATATGTCCGAGGTCTCTCACAAGAACGACCTATATTTCAACAGCTGTTGATGTTGAAATATAAATCGATATTGTAAGATATATGAAAGAGATGACTTATAAGCATCAGAAATAAGACAATTGGTCTGTAAAACAAAATAAACGAAGTCAGATGAAACCCTAACAGAATGTCAATCGATACTGGAAAGATATCGGATGACAGTCTATCGCGAGACGTTTACAACTCAGGAGTCTGACTACGAAGGAGTCTATGGAATGAACACGAAATAACAGTTGTACTGTGAATTCTATGGAACTAGAAATGGTGTGATGACGATGAAAATTCTTCACCCGTCGTCCTCTCTTATGGTTCAATAGGTGCGAAATGTTGGGTATAAATCCTGACGTATTTTCCAGATATTAATCCAAGTTCAATTAGTTTTATTTCAATTCGTGATATAGAAAACCAAGGAATTATATATCTCTATAATTGAATATCATAGTATCATCATCAATGTCAAACCAAGTTACTATCGACAACGCCGAAGAAAACATTCTTTCCAAATAATTCCAAACAATAACAGCTCTCTCTGTATTGTTAGCAGTTGTCGCTCTAGAACATAGTTCTCAAACGTCACAAAGCAGTACTAATAATATCTATGAACTTTGTCACATGCTCCCTATATTGTTTATTATTTATGCTAACGTTTCAATCTAACATCAATTTATTGGCTCGCGTGGCGTAATGGCAACGCGTCTGACTTCTAATCAGAAGATTGTGGGTTCGACCCCCACCGTGAGTGTTTTTTTAGCTTATTCAAAAAGACAAAATAAAATTATAACATGTACAAAACTTCCAAATATTGATACTAAAACTAGCTGTACTTATTAAAATTCGATTTTAATGTTTCTTTAAATAGGAAATAACAATTTCCATTTGTGCAAAAAGATATAGATACATGGATATAAAAATTATTTTTCTGTCGATTTATGTCATTAAATTAATTTGAAGAGAACAAAAATAAAGAATCTTAAAATCTCTTCTAGAAGCCTAGTCCTCCATTTGAGTATGCCATTGGTTTAATTTCAGGGTGTGGAACTGCCTCAAAAGTTTCAACAATTAAATTTTCATCATCGTTTCCATTTTGTAATAGCTTGCCTTCACCAGGTACGACATGGATTACACCCCCAAGATTACCTTGTGTATCGCAGTAATTTGGCGCACTGAAAACCGTTGCTAACTTACCATCATGCTCGAACTGTACACCGCTCATCCTTACCTCATGAGACCTGAAAATCTTTTTCAGTTTGTTTTTCTCTAAAAATTGTTTTGTAATGTCAGCACCAAACGCGAAGCCCAACCCACGTTGAGATGGGCCAAATCCGTCAGCTTCCTGTGGATCGGACCAAAGCAGCTCCATGAAGGCACCTTCTCTTGGGGGTTGAGAAAATCTATCTATTTTCTTGAAATCTTCCAGGCTGCAAGATGTATCACTTGGCAGTCCACCATGCATGACCAAATAATCATCATTTATGATGGTAGCCAAAGGTAAACTCTCAAAACTTTCCGCAAACATGTCAAATATACGGGAGGAGTACTTATAATTACACTCGTCTTCAAATCCGTATATTTTGTTCATATTGTTGGTTTCATGGTTCCCTCTATTCAAATAAAAATTATGCGGATAGACGATTTTCAAGCAATAGAATAATAAGGCAACCTCACAGGACCAAGAACCGCGGTCCACAAAATCACCATTGAACAAATAAGTGTGTTTTGGACCCACTTTGCCAAATTTCCGGAAAAGATTCAAAACATCGTAAAGTTGGCCGTGTGTATCACCACAAACAGTGATCTTCGCATCAGGAGTCTCCCTGTTACACAGTTCGACAACTGTGGGCTCTTTGCGGAAAAGTCTGTTGGCATGGGAGACAATTGCAGCAGCATACTTCTTCGGAAGATTCTTGCCTTGTGTAAACATTTCAACTAATTTAGAGATGAATTCAGGATTCATATCACTGATTTCAGCGCCTGCACAATCACCTTTTTCGTCTGATAATTGAAAGAGAGTCAACTTGGGACCCTCATATTTAAGCAAATCAGCATTTGAATCAAAAGTATCTAATCTCACGGTTTCACAAAACCTGGCTTTATTGGACTCTCCATCATCTCCGATCGCTTTTCTAAACCTCTCCTCTCTTATAAATTTTTCGCAGACTTCCAGGGCCCTTGTTGCTGTTGTATCACCTGGCTTACCTTTCAAGACGACTTGAAGATCATTGCGAGCTTTCTTGAATTCGAGCAATCCGACATAAGAAAGACCACGTCTGTGATACGCTTTTATATTTTTTGGGTTCAATTTCAATGCTGTCTCACAATCATGCAATGAGCTTTGAAAGTTGTCGAGCTTTAAATGTGCCAAAGCCCTATTAGAGAAGTAAATAGACTGTGTGCCATCGAGTTCAATAGCCATTGTGTAAAACTCAATTGCCTTCGGATAGTTTAGTTTTTTAATCTGTACGTTACCTTCATTCTTCAACTCCACTGCTTTGGCAGCATCTTCGGCCACTGTGCTAGGCATATTCAACATTCAAGCAAACTTCTGAACAAGCTATACTTCAATTAAGGACAGAAGCTAGAAACGCAGATTATGGGAGAGCCAGTAAAGCTTTTATTAAAGGTTGTAAGATCCATCGTAAGTGCATCGATTATTTTTCATTCGAAGAAAGATCATTTCAACGCTACTAACTGAAAGAGCGAAAAAATTCTCTGTACAAGGTGGTCAAATAAGAATAGCGGGCGCTTGGATCTCCATAAATTATATATTGATTTGAAGGTCTCTTGGCCCAGTTGGTTAAGGCACCGTGCTAATAACGCGGGGATCAGCGGTTCGATCCCGCTAGAGACCATTTTTTATATGAGCTTGCAATAAGCAAGCTGAAATAGAGTCTTTAATGAAGAGAAGCGGACTAGCTTACTGATTGATTCAAGTATGTACGGTTACATAATATAATTATATCCTTTCACCAAAAAATTCGAAGAGTCTTTTTCTCACCAAGTAACTCCAGCTAGAAATGATTTCTTTTCTTCGATGTCGTCGTCCTCGAAAAGTCTATCGAATGCCTCGTACTCCAGCGTAGGCAAAACCTTTAATTTCCTAGATGTTTCAGCGGCTAGTAATGAATCATAGCTCCAATCAAGAAAGTCTTCCATATTGTAATTTAGTTTTCTAAATGGTTGGCCAAACATCTTTGCCAAAGTAGCGACATTAGGGTGGTAATGGTCCATTAAAGTTGCAAGTTCCCAAAGGGACGAATCTAAAGCCTTGGTGTTTTCTGGATTAGGTTCAGAAGCGTCGAAAGGATCACGATAGTCTGCTTTTAAATTCTTTAATTTTTGCACATCATCCGTGGACATGAATGGTGACGAAATGAAGGCCGGATTGTGTAACATAATCATGCAACTAGGATGTTTCCTCAGAAGATTGTAGACAAATGGAATAACCGAAACAATGGCACCTGGTGGGGCACTTAAGGTCAGTCTTGCAAGTCTTTTGATGAATGATGCAACTAAATGTGCGGACAGATGAGTTGAGGCTAGAAAGGTATCCATTAACCTGAAAAATCTTGCTCTATATTTTACATGAAATAAATTGGGAGTCAGTAATTGATACAATTTTGCGTAAAAATTAGGGTATTCTAGATTGTATCGAAGAATCAATGCGAACAACCCGTTGAGTGCCAATATAGGCACAACGTCACCAGAATTAGCAGTGGCTTGCAGGTCATATGAATCTGTCAAAAAATCCATCAATTTTGTGGGTTCATGAAAATGTGGAATGATTCTTTTATGAAGTACAAGTAATATTGTCTTGTATTGTTGCAAAGATAACTCTCCTCCCAATAAAACTAACCAGTTTTTCTCTATATTAGATTTGTACTTTGAAACACTATTAATTGCGGTCGGTGGGTTTGGTACAAATACTTCTAGTTCGTTGTTAGATTCCGAACAATGGCAATGGTTATTCACAAGGGTCAACCATTTAGCAATGCTTTTATTACTAGTGTACTTCTCCCTTTCATCTTCCAAAAGCTGCTTGAACTCTGTCTGAAAATAGTATTGTATATCCACGTAGGAACTGTAGTATTTTTCCAGAAACTCCTTCAGAATGGTGTTTTCCGACTGACCAGTTCGTGTGTCCTGCTCTGTTTCAGCAAGATCAGATTGCCACAATGCAACAATTAGATTTTTCAAGCTCTTATTCGGGAAAAAAGGCGTATCCTCGTTGGAAGCAAAATGAATGGACTCTGATTCCAAAAGCTGAATATATACATCCTGACAATCCAAGGCCAATGAAGTCTCAAATGGTGTCTCGGCTATCAGAAGTAGAATTTTCCTCTTAAAACTTTCATATGCCTTTCTCAACCATTGCGTAAACTGTAACAGCTCTCTGTTACGTCTTGTAGCAGAATCTAAAGTCAGGTCTCCGCGATCAAAAAGCTTCTTGAAGATCTGGTGCACTGCAACAGTTAAAAACCTGATGTTTCTCTCCACAGAGTCCTCTTTAAGTATAGAAGTGTCTTCTACTGTAAGTCCATTTATAAGCTTGATTATTGAATTGTAATGCCTTTTGTCATTAGCCGATGTGATCTGCTTGGCAATTTTTTTTACCTCGTCAATTTCTAGCACCATCTCGAAATCGTTGTGCCACACCAAAAATGACTTAACGAGCTACAATATCCAACAACCACACTTCTTGGTCCTGATTGACTTAATATTGCTATTTCATTCATTCGTGTTATCTCATCGCATCGCATCTCTGCCCTGCCAGTACAGACAATTTGAAATTTTTCATTCCGAAAACCTTATATTCGGGTAACACTCGAAGGAAAATTTTTTCTCTTTCAACAATTTCGCTATAAAAGCGAGCAATACCTTTCCATCAACTTTGGTCTTTGACACTCATATTTCAAGATACCGATGACCTTCCATGTTTTCAAAGAAGATGATGATATTATTTGCGTCATAAATCGAACAATTCTTCTTGAGATTGGCAAGACTAATCTCGAGGTTTTAATGGAGACTACGGTTCCTGCGCAGCAATTATCTTGTTACATCATATTAAATGATTCAAGGACGTTTTTTTAGAAAATTCTGATTCTTCCCCCATATGAAAGCGCTGCGGAAGGTCTATATGAGAAGTGGTGTCAGGCGACACCACTTGCATATCTAAGTAATTTTAATCTCAATCGCACTTAAATCTTGTGAGTGTGTTACCCCATACCCTTCTGGAAAAAGGTGGATCTAGGTATATTCAAACGAATATACGCCAAAGAACAGTTCTTGTGCAGATCCGTATCTACGATAAGAAGGGCAGATAAAAATTGGAGCTTCTTATTTTTCCTATAACTTAGGAGATTGTTCTTTTGACGTTCAGCGTAACTCGAAATGATTCATTATGAGAGCTCCAACATTTAGTAATCTTGGAGTAAAAAGCTGTTGGCTCATTACCTTTCATTCGTAGCACTCTAGCCGTCGCGCGGTGCAAAGTGAAAAATTTATCGTCGACTTTTGACTCATCGTGAAAATATGATAGATGATGAAAATGGAATCGGTAAATAGAAAAAATTTAAGTTCCTCCATTCTTATCTGGTCATAAGTTACATATATATATATATACATATATTGCTACTTATACTGATATCGACTCGTTTGAGATTAGAAGAGGAAAGAAAGAGAATAGAGAACTTTTTTCTAACATATAACTTCACAAAACGATAAGTGATGTGTGGTATTTTTGCATCATTCAGAAACGAAGATGTGCTTTCTTACAAGCCTAAGGCTTTACAGCTGTCCAAGAGAATAAGACACCGTGGTCCTGATTGGTCTGGTAATATTACTAAAAACTCCACGATTCTAGTTCATGAAAGGTTGGCTATTGTCGGTCTAGATACCGGTGCGCAACCAATCACAAGTCCATGTGGTGACTACATTCTATGTGTCAACGGTGAAATTTACAACCATATTCAATTGAGAGAGAAAACACCTGAATATGGTTACAAGACATTGAGTGACTGTGAACCTATTATTCCAATGTATCTGAAACACGACATTGAAGCACCAGACCATCTGGATGGTATGTTTGCATTCTGTTTATATGATGCTAAGCAAGATCGTATTGTTGCCGCTAGAGATCCAATTGGTGTTGTTACAATGTATATGGGTCGTTCATCGAAGTCTCCAAAGACTGTGTACTTTGCATCTGAGTTGAAATGTTTAACTGATGACTGTGATAACATTATCGCATTCCCACCAGGACACATATATGATTCGAAGACCGACAAGATCACAAGATATTTCAACCCAGACTGGTTAGACGAAGACCGTATTCCATCTACGCCACTTGATTTGAAACAGGTTAGATATTCTCTAGAGAGGGCTGTTAGAAAGAGATTGATGGCTGAAGTTCCTTACGGTGTATTGCTTTCCGGTGGTTTAGATTCCTCTTTGATCGCATCTATTGCTGCACGTGAGACTGAGAAGGCAAACAAAGAAATGAGCCCATCTCAGTACGACTCTGAAGAGAGCCATTTAGCAGGTATTGATAAAGATGGTAACCTACACAGCGCAGGATGGTCTAGACTACACTCTTTTGCCATTGGTTTACCAGACGCACCAGATTTGAAAGCTGCTAAGAAAGTTGCTAAATTTATCGGATCCATTCATCATGAACATACTTTTACTTTAGAAGAAGGACTAGATGCCCTTGATGATGTTATCTATCATTTGGAAACATACGATGTTACTACAATTAGAGCTTCGACACCAATGTTCTTGTTGTCAAGAAAAATCAAAGCACAGGGTGTCAAGATGGTTCTTTCTGGTGAAGGTTCTGACGAAATTTTTGGTGGTTACTTGTATTTCGCTCAGGCACCAAGCGCATCAGAGTTCCACACAGAATGTGTTAAGCGTGTTAAAAACCTACATCTTGCCGATTGTTTAAGAGCTAACAAATCCACACTAGCTTGGGGTTTAGAGGCTCGTGTTCCATTCTTGGACAGAGAATTCCTACAACTTTGTATGAACATCGATCCAAAAGAAAAACTAATTAACCAAAAGGAAGGTCGTATTGAAAAATACATTTTGAGAAAAGCTTTCGATACAACTGATGAGCCGGATGTCCAACCATATTTGCCAGAAGAGATCTTATGGAGACAAAAGGAGCAATTCTCTGATGGTGTCGGTTACTCATGGATTGACGGTTTGAAGGATACCGCTGACAGAGTTGTGTCCGATGAAATGTTCGCTGCGCCAAAGAGCTCTTGGGGAGATGATATTCCAACCACCAAAGAAGCTTACTGGTACAGATTGAAATTTGATGCCTTGTTCCCACAAAAGACTGTTGCTGACACCGTCATGAGATGGATTCCAAAGGCTGACTGGGGCTGTGCCGAAGATCCTTCCGGTAGATTTGCCAAGATTCATGAGCAACATGTTGATAACTGAATTAAATAGAAAGAAGGAGAGACAAAAATAAACAACAAAAACCATCCGTTTGTTTCTGTATAGGAGAAAATATGTATAAATTATCAGTATTATTTTCGCGAGCTTCATAGTTTGTTATGACGTCTTTGCATCATTAGACTTGCTTGGTTCATTTTTTGACCTCGAATTCCCTTGTCTATTAAACTTGTTGGTTATTCTGCTATACAGGACCACCAGATCCCACGTCAGTGAGTGAAATTTATCCCAATTCATAGGGACTTCTCAAATTAACACTAAGAATGAAATATGTGGTCGCAGTCGCCCATCACACACTTATCCAGTGTGCATCTATAGGCATGTATATATATATACATATTGGGAACAGGGATGGAACTGAGGCTAAGTTCCCATAACAATAAAGATTCAAAAGTGAAGAAATATCTACGTTGTCTGACTTACAGTTGAGAGAACGTGTAGAAGTGGCTTAGGCATGGCTTAGTTTCGATCGGATCATTGATTCCATGCATCTTACTTCACCCAAGACAGCCTCTGAGTGAGAATGGCGGCTTTGAAAGTGGCACCCGGACAAAGTTCTCGAAATCGCTTGTGGCAACAGAAAGACGAAACCTGGGACGAACTTAAGCACGACGAGTACACTTCGGCGGCTACGTCAATGTCATTTCTCATCAGAAAGACTTTTCATAAGTATCTCATATTTGGTGTCTAGAACACTTTATTATATGTCAGCTGAATTGGACGGACAGACAGAACATTTTCCAATGGAGATGCGGTTTGATCTGCAGCAGTGATAGAACCTCTGGTGTCTGGTGTGTGTTAATGCTGCAAAAACCAAGAAGGTAAGGCGATCGTGGTTAATGAATGGCGCAGAGAAAGAAATACCGCCAGGTGAAGGTCAAGCACGCTATAAACTCGGTACGCATGCGCACTTAGATAATAACAAATGCGTCTGCAACAGTTAGAGTGATTATTGGCTAAAGATCGATCGTCGCATCGAACACTATGCTGTTCTTCTATCCCTGTTCCCTTCCTCGGATCCAGTTGCTTTTAATCACATGCGTTCCTTATCGGCGCACATTCGTGGCCGCACGAGATTGTGGTATTCCGCATAAATGCCATCTATAATGGAAAAAAATGATAGTAAAATACTACTGATAAGTGGTCGTCGGACAACTTGAAAAATTAATTTGAAGCCCGAGCCAGTGAAGATTCCAAAGATTTTTAAAGGTTATTTTAGCACATTAAGTTCCTCTCACTTTCTCAGTAACGATATTTCTTCTAGGGAGCCAACAGTAAGTGCGAGAAGGAGCTATAGGTGAACAGGTTCACATGCCAGGAATAAGTCCAACAGGTATGAGTGCTTCTAACAGGAATCCACGCAAAAACAGGCAATCCATATCAGAAGCTATCTCCATTTCCCTTGGGTTGCATAAGTCAGAGAGTCCACAGGACGGAGATGGTCTATTGAGTAGTGAAAATGAACAATCCAATTGGGCGACGCCTCAGGGAAACAATTATTTAGGTAGATCATATGTTAGTGGATTTTTGTCGGCATCGTCTTTCCCCAATGGTTTCGATTCCGACGCATTACCGTTATCAAGACTTAGAACAAAGTCTATTCATGCATCGCAAAATTTACACAAAGAAACTGCTAAATTGTCTAATGATTTCAATGGCGATGAGGCAGAAGATGATAGATATGATGAATTAGGTGCTCATGATAACGCAGAAGATTACGGAGATTACAAAGACAATTATTTAGAGAACAACAATGATGAGCGATCATTTTCAGATTTTTATGACCGAAATGAAAGAGGCGATGCTATCAGTGATGAATATGAAAGCTTAGTGCATGGTCCTGGTCAAACGTACCAAGCTGTCACTTCATCTACCGAAGGTAGCAGTAGTGGCTTACGCAGATCTGCAAGCAACTCTGCTGTTGTGAATCATATTTCTAATTTTTGTTACAAATTCATACATTACTTGCCTGCAGCCATACTTGGATTGCTATTAAACATTTTGGATGCGTTATCATATGGTATGATTATGTTTCCAATTACTGATCCAGTGTTTTCGAGTTTGGGTCCAAGCGGATTATCGATTTTTTATATTTCCACAGTTATTTCACAAGTGACCTATTCAAGCGGATTCTCATCATTTGTATCTGGTATCGGTAGTGAAATGATTGAAGTTACTCCATTTTTTCATAACATGGCACTCGCGATTAAAGAATCTTTACCAGGTAAAGACGATGAAATTATTACAACAACAATTTTCTGTTATGCGTTCAGTTCTATAATTACGGGGGCAACTTTTTACTTGTTAGGTAAGCTAAAATTGGGTAAAATTGTTGGTTTTTTCCCGAGGCATATTCTGATAGGTTGTATTGGTGGTGTTGGATATTTCTTAATTGCCACTGGTATTGAGGTAACAACTAGAGTTCCATCAGTTGAATATACCTGGCACTTTTTAGCAAATCTTTTCAGCAATGTGGATATACTTCTGAAATGGGGCTTACCAGCTTTGCTAACTGCCATACTAATAGTTACTCAGCGTTGTTTTCAAAATGCATTGGTTCTACCATCATTTTATATTGTAACTCTTTTCGCATTCCATTTTATAGTGGCAATCACTCCAAGCCTTTCTCTAAGTAAATTAAGAGAAATTGGTTGGATTTTCCCAGTAGCAGCTTCTAGTGACAAATGGTATGATCACTATAAGTTATTTGATTTTACAAAAGTACATTGGAATTTGGTTTTAAAGCAATTTCCTACAATGTTAGCATTAACTTTCTTCGGCATTTTACATGTTCCAATTAATATTCCAGCTTTAGCGATTTCTTTAAAACAGGATAAAATTGACGTAGATAAGGAACTAATAGCGCATGGTTACTCTAATTTTTTTAGTGGTCTTCTCGGTTCTATTCAAAATTATCTCGTTTACACAAATAGTGTTTTGTTCATTCGTGCTGGAGCAGATTCCGCATTTGCAGGGTATCTTCTTGCAGCATTAACATTTGCCGTAATGATAATTGGCCCTGTTCTCATTTCTTTTATACCAATTTGCATCGTTGGCTCACTAATTTTCTTACTGGGTTACGAACTGTTATACGAGTCTTTGTTTGAAACTCTCGGAAAAGTAACAACTTTCGAATACATAACTATTGTGATAATAGTTCTAACAATGGGTATATTTGATTTTGTCCTTGGTGTCATCGTTGGTGTCTTGATTGCATGTTTCTCATTTTTATTCGACAGTGCCAAATTGAAGACAATCAATGGAGAATTTGATGGACAGGTTGCCAAGAGTACTGTTTATCGTGACTACCTGCAGACACACTTCTTAGATGGTGTCGGGGAACAGATTTATGTTTTAAAGTTACAAAATGTATTGTTTTTTGGAACCATTATTTCGATAGAAGAGAAAATCAATAAACTATTGGAGGACACTGATGCGAAAGATTCTAAAAAACGTAGAATCAAATACCTGATTTTAGATTTTAAAAACATCAATTCCGATAACATTGATTATTCTGCTGCAGAAGGTTTTAACAGAATAAAGAGGTTTACCCAATCAGAAAGGATTCAGCTGATTGTTTCATCCATTCAAGAGCGAGATCATATCTATAGCGCTTTCAGTAAGGTTGGGTTATTAGATGATGTGGAACTTTTTAGTGATTTGAACAGTGCCCTTGAATGGTGTGAAAATGAGTTTTTAACGAAATACCAAAGGTTGAGATCGATCGCCAAGAAGAAACAACAGAAGAAAATGGATGTTAATTTAGCCATAAGAAAAGCCACAGACAGGAAAATTTCTCTAGATGGACTTTTGAAGAAAAACGATGGTGTTATTTCTCAATCTCGCAATTCTATTTCGTTCCCAGACAATACGCCTAGAAACCACCAAATGTTATCTGTCGCCCAAAATCTTTTTAAAAGCGAGCAACAAACAAGAAATAGTTTAAGAGCACCGGGTCAGGAAACACCACTGGTTCTACCATTACTACTGTTTGCATTGAAGTTATATATCCCCAGCCTTATTTCGGAGGATCCTTCTGTAAGAGGTAAGGAAGTACAACTCTGGTCACAACTTTGTCCCTACTTCATCAAAAGAAGACTCGCTTCTCAATCTATATTACTCCATAACGATAACATTTTTTTCGTCATCGAATCTGGACTTATCAAGATAACATTTGATTTGCCTTCTGGCACTTTGTATGAGACGATGTCCAATAGAACGTGCTATGGCAAAGCTTCTAGCAAGGATTTTTCTTCTGGAAAAGATCAAAAAGCCACTATCATAACAGAAACAGATGCGGTTGTTTGGATCATAGATTCCTCAGCCTTGAACAAATTAAGAGACAACAATTTGCCGTTATACACTGACTTAATCCTATTAATACTTTCAATCAGGGACAAGAGGTTTAAGGAACTACTCGGCTACACCCTTGTTTGCTCTTAATAGCATGCTACATTATTGTGCTTTTATAGCGTGCGCGGCGCTCCAAGCGAGACAGTATAACTACAGAGAACTTATGTAATAATATAGATAAAATTTCCTCTCAAAATTATCACTCTCGATGAGGTAAATGTCGCCAGTTTGATTTGCGTTTCTTAAGAGGCCTGAAGCATTAGATTTTTGTTTCAACACATTTGTGTGCGAGGGCCTTTCTTCCAGATCGGATGAGACGGATATTCATCTTCGGGGTTATGGCGAACAATATCAGTGGGAGCGAATAAAATGCTTGGCAAGAACGGTGAAGTAAGCTGGCAAATATAAAGTTACCATTATCTGATCCTGAAGAGTATTGAAGTTGTGAGAATTTCCGCTCTGCTTAGCGTAGTATTCATCCCAGATATGAGTAAATCAAAGGGCAGCAACTCGACTGATACTGAGTTTGATGATATATCATCCTTTTCCTCAATCGATTCTTACAAGCCACAGCCATTTACCGGTTTTGAAAATGGCGAGGAGCAGGGACAAGGCCAGTTACAGGAACAAGGGGATCTAGTGTCACGCGCCAGCACCAATACTTTGAGCAAACCAGATTCGAATGCTATCGAGAAGGTGGTTACACATAACGCATTAAGTGGGAACGTCGAAACAAAGGAATCTTTACAGAAAGAAGGGCTGAACCTCAAGGATAAATCGGTGCCTGACATTAATGCACCACTGACGTCTACCTCTGAAACAGCGGCCTTCCCTGAGGAATACCGAATAGAGACCCAAACAGGATTGGTCAAACTTAAGACATTGAATGATTTAAGCAGAAAGGATACAAGAGTTTCAATTGGTAGCAATGATAAGATTTCGAGGAAGAGTACTGATAAAGGAAATCACTCTATTAAGAGCGGGCAGGAATCAGGTCAGGATGAAGTGCTCTCTAGCCACTCTTCATACGATCCACATAACTTAGAAAATGCTATCGAGAAGAACAAACATGAAATTGAAAAATATCAAAAACACAAACATGAAAAGGGTATCAAAGGATTTGTGCACAGATTGTTTGATTGATTGACTTGAGTATTTTCTGTGTCGTATTTGCGTCACTCGATTTATCTGTAGTTTATTTCTGCCTGATTTTTAAATAGGCTTGCTCACCTCGCATATTATATATAAATAACCTATAACTATACAAATCAAACAAGTGTCACAAAAGTTTAGCATATCGAGACTATCAAGAGTATGTGCATCCTAATGGCCACTACAAGTCATCCTGATTATGATTTGATTCTCATATCGAATAGAGATGAGTTCTTCGCAAGAGAAACTGGATGTACTCGTTGGGTCGACAATGATTTTGTGCTCTGTCCAACGGATGACGCATTAGTGAATCACGACGGCTATACATGTGGTACCTGGTTTGGCATCAATAGGGATGGGAAGCTTGCGACAGTTCTCAATTTAAAATTACTCGATCAACCGGCAGTAGTAGTAGGACAGCACTCCCTAAAATCAAGAGGCATTTTACCGATTTCATATTTATCCAAGAGACAATCTTCATTCAGCAATTGGGATAATTTTGCGAAGTTCAATAATCAGTATCCGCATTTGGCAGATACAGGCTCATTCAATTTGTTCTATGGAGATTGTATCACGGGCGACTACAGGATTATAGATTCGTTGGGCAACACTTTCGGAGTTTTGAACAGGGATACAAAAGACGACTTTATGGTACTTTCGAATGATGTATACCAAAACGGTGAATCCCAAAATACATGGGGTAAAGTGAAGCTAGGGAAGGATGGGTTACGCGAACTGGTAAGCGCTTCAAGGAATGAAAGCGAGAGATCGTTAATTGCAAATTGCTTTGCTTTAGCCTCTCGTTGTTCCGTTGATACGAAACAAAGAAATGGTAGTGAAATTACGTACTCCATTGATACTACCATGAACACTATCTTTACACCGCCATTGAAAGTTCCTTCATCGGACGATTTAGGGTGCTCAATGCCATATGGGGACTATTATGGAACGCGATCCCAAATAGTTTTACTCATTCGGAGAGGTCTTAATCACGTCAAATGTATCGAACGTACATTACATTCGTCAGACAGCGATTGCAATACATATGGTGCAAGTAATCCTAAGGCTACACAAGAATTTGACTTCACGTTGTAACCTTCGTGTATAACAAGTAAGGTTAACATTTTCTAATTTGTGTGAGTAAATTGGTAGCTCAGAAATAATTATCTACTACATATTGGGAGTGGTCAATCACAAACGAGTGCGGTATTACGCTCGAAACTTGTATAGATATATTGGGCCTGACATGCACCTCTTGGTAAAAATGAATCAGTTGTCGTCTTGTTTCGTCAGACACCCAGTGATCAGAATTACCGAAAAGAAGCCAGATACTGATATCTTCCGTGCGACAGAGATCAAGTAGTTCCCTTTGGAATTGCCAATCACTTCTAATTATTTCCATTTCATACTGAGCCAACCCCAATGCTTGCATTACGAAACCTGAATTGTGAAGTAACAAAGACGAAGCGTCGACTGCTCTACTATCCCTTTTGCATCCCATAACGAATGATAGGAAAGGTTTAATACAAAATCTCGGCACTATCTTGTTGAACAGTAAGTCGCTCCCCCAAGCCGCAAGCTGAGGCAAATTCTTGACCCAGCGAAATAACTTTGTGAATAATACTCCCTTTTCTGAGGTGTGGATGTCTATAATTGTTGGCGTCAGCATGCCTAGCTTAATCACTCGACCTATTAAACATTTTGAAATGATGACCTTCTGAATAATGTATGCCCCAACAGAATGGCCCATTATAAGTATCGGTCTCCCAGGTGAACTGAAGTTGTTTACCACTTCAATCTTGTGTTCAATCTGTTCTTCGAGTGTGTATATTTTTGTATTTTTAGAGCCTTTTCCCAACAATGGATTACCAGGGCTCATCCCAGCGTGAGATATGCCCAGTATCTCCCATTCAGGATTGTTCCTGTGTATCATCTTCAGCATTTCCTCATAATACTCAAGGAGACCTGGGTTACCGGGTATCCATACAAACAGCGGACTGTCCAGTTTAGCAGCATGAGCATTATGGGGTTCAATATGCAAAATGGAAGTCGGATACTGTGAATGCGGATACGTCTCTATATTCATTTATTGGTCCTCGAACCCATATCTTCTCATTCGAGCGTATTTCTATTACTGAAGATCTCGTTCGTTTAAACAAGAGGCTTTGACAGCCAACAAAAAAAGTAAATCCAATAAGGCCTAAAACTCGAATTTATGAGAGTAACTTAGTTAAGTGATGACTATATCTAGATATCTAAATATTCCACAGAGTATCTGGGTGCAGGTTCTTTTTGAACCTTCGCAAAGCTATTGCTTGCGAAGGTTCCTACGCGGGGTGCTTGTCTATCATCGAGTAGATACCATGAGTTGGTGTTTCTTTCGGCAATAACTACCTGCTGGTCGATATATTCTGAAAGACGAGCTAACATTGACCCTTCTAAAGTTAGCAAGCCAATTGAGTCTAAAATCAGAGATAGAAGCTGAAATAGCTGACGACCATTACTTACAATTTCGGTATCTTTTGAATTGATCAGAAAATCGATGAAATTTTGAATCTCAATTTTGCTGAGCTTCTTGATTTCATCTCTAATCATATCTGTGGTATAGTCTTGTAGTATTCTTAGAGATATATCCAAAGAAAGTTCACCATTTTGAATCGAAAAAAGTTCGAACAAAAGTTCTTTCAATGGTAAATTTGGACAAGTTACGATAGCTTGTTTAAATAACCGCGGATGTTCGCTTAACCTTGATAAAAGCTTTCTTGTGCAATCTACAGGAAACAATGGATGCGTTAACAGGAAGGTTAAAGACTTCGGATATTCCTTTTGAAAATTCTCAAATATTAAATTGACGACTTTACTCAAAAATTCTTGATCACAAATATACCTATCTTCCTCGGTGTAATGTTCTCTTCTGATTTTTAATTCATTTAGAAATACATCATCAAAACTGGAGGCGCTTTTCCCACATTTAACAAGTTGTCTGTAAATGTCATCAAAGTCAAAATTGTTCCCTTGTCTGCTGCGCTCATCATCATTTAAGCTGGAAAGCTCTTCATTTGTTAATAAAGGCTCTAACGCATACGATTTTGCAGATTGGTTAAATATTTGAAAACTTTTGCCTAAGGAATCTTTCACGGTACCTGTTCCAACATCAACGTTGATCATTTCTAATGAGCAAGTTGAGTTTGAATCCTGTTTATTTGCTACACCAATGGCAATTGTCTTGTTATTCGAAGCATTACTACCTATCTGAGAATTTATTACAGCAGATTTTAAAATTTGAAAGCTTTTTACATGCGTTAACTCTCTTTGGAACAGAATTGAATTATGCATCAAGTCAAGCAGATAAATTATATTATCTAGAGTCAAAAGAATTCTATTGGGCGACACGGGATTCATGGATATAACTTGGGATTCTGAAACCATTGGAATCTGGACTTTTTGTAATAATTGGCAGTGCGGTAGAGAATATGTAAGCATCTGATCACCAATCAATCTATAAAGTCTACCGGATTGATAGCAAATTTTTGATTTAATCAGTTCGAAATCTTCCAAGATTATGGAGCTTAGTTCCATTATAGGCACAGATGTCAATTCTTGAGTGTATAGCTCGAATAGTTTGAAGCAAACCTTGCTCTCCTCTAGGGAACACATGACAAACATGAATGTTTTTTCTTTTTCTTTGAAATGATTCACTACAGTAACGTTGCCATATAGTACATCCATCGAGTGAAGTAATTTCAAATCGTAATCATAAGTCAGAATCAAACCGCATTTCAAGACAGCGACAATAGTCTCGTTCTGAATTTTCAGATTGACAACTTCGTCCTTTAACCTAAGCTTCTTGGAGCCATTGAGCTCTCCACTGGAATTTAAAATACTTTCAGAATCTGCATCATTAATTACCACATTTAAAGTGTAGTTCTTACCAGCTTTCAAAGCATAGCACCATATCTCCTGCAGTTTTCTTTTATCTTGCTCTAAATTCTCCTCTAACTGAGCAATGTCACAAGCAGTTACGACATTAGTAGATGGTATCGGAATACTGAAAACAAGTTTTGGTGTTGGGTTTAAAATGTATTGTGAGATAGCGGACTCAGAAATACCAATAGTAATCTTATTTGACGCTGGAAACAGGTCATCTGCTACCTGAATGTGGTTAGTTTGCACGGAGGTATCGGTAAGGGAAGTAAGCCTGGGTAATATGGCCAATCTAAATGGCTGTGAGATAGAAGGCATTGGTCTGGCGATAGGTCTCACAGTACTTACCGTGTAAATGGTTTATCCTAGTATTTCATTTGATGCTCATCTCAAATTTTTTTTCAATATCACATCTTTCTTCCGTTTTAAGTGACCCCTTTATAACAAGAACTTTGGTTCACAATACTAAAATCATCCACGCCGTACTTAACTCTATTATAGCAAGATCAAGCACTTCTCGCAAAGTTTAGACATTAGGAAGCTCGATGCTCCAGGGGAGTTTGATATCGCTATGGATCTTGCAGAGTATCGTGCAAGGCTCCGAGAGCTTAAAAAAATGAGCACTCAGGTAACCATGAAGAATCTGAAGATGGTAGATGAAGAGGCGAAACAATTAGCAATGAAAGGCAAGCCGAAAGTCTATAAAATGGATGAGGAGGATCCGGCTGAGGGAGTTAAGGAAAAAGAACAGAAAAATCATAGAGAGAAGCTCATGAATTATAATATGAAGGAGTATGAAGAATGGGAGTTGGGACAGCAACGGCGCAATGCAAGAGGGGAGCATGGTGGCAACGCTGACCTGCAAGAGATAGCAAAATATTCATATGACAAACAATTGAAGCAGAATCAATGTATCACTCCTGTCTCTACTAGTAGTAAGCGCACACACAAAATACATAAAGATTATGCGACTGGTAAAGTTAGACTTCCCGATAATAAAAATTTGGTGAATCAATTAGCTAAGGACTCCAAACACTTGGCGACGAAACGTTATACTGCCAGGAGCAAGGAAATTGAGCGTAACGCTATTCGAAACACTCCTGGCGGGTATATAAATGTTAAAAATAAACAATTCAACGAAAAGCTCGATAGACAGTTGAAAAAGAGGGACACCTGATAATTTATCTTATTCATCCTCTAGTTCCGTTAAAGATTTCAAGCTGTTTTCAAGTTCAACAACACACTGCCTGTAATAAACAAGTTGAAAGTTTTGGAATAGTTTTAACAGGCTTAGCAGTTCAGAGCAATCAGTTATTTCACCCATTACTTCAACGGCCGCCGTCGTATTGGACACAAACTCGTCCTCCAGTTGTTCCAATAACTTGTCATCCTCGGAGAGTGCCTCTGTTTCCTGTTCTCCCCCCGCTTTTTTGTTGTCTTTAACTTCGGTCTTTACTTCATCTTTCAATTCAGCTTCAACTTTGGATGCACTCACATTTGTATCCTCTATCGCCTCTTTTTTGGCTTCACCGTTTTGGGATATTTCACTCCCTTCTGTTTCGCCATTGGAATTGATTTTCTTATCAAAATTGGATAATGCATTGGATTTTTCCTCAAGTTTCTTTCTCTTTAGTTTAATCTCATACAAAACAGTGTCAAATTTTAATCTCGAATCTTCAACCTTCTTGCGCAATTCATGTACTTTTTTAAAATCTTCATTTATGAGCTTTTCTAATTTAGTATTAAATTCTTTGGCAATTGAAGTATCCATTTCATGTTTATTTTCATCAATATTCTTATAGCATACTGAGAATGTTTCAAGCATTTTCTTCACATCTTCTGCATCGGCAAAATCCTCGTCAAAGTCTGCTTCGACATCATTCTTTGCTGCCTGTTCGCCTGAGTGATCGACTTGTGCCGAGTTGAGAAAGACAGTGGAAGAATCATGCGCAGCCTTCGATAACGCTTGAGCAAATGATCTTGGCATAAATGGTTCAGACTTCTCATTTTCATTGATACTGCCCTTCTCGGGTTTTTTGGACGACGTTCCAAACCAGCCTTCTTTCCCAAAGGACCACCAATCGGATATGGATTCTGTTAAATTTGGTGGGTAGTCGTAACCCTCCAATTCAAAAGTTTTCGTCACAGTTAGCACTCTCCTGCAACTTTTTTCCAAGGCATCCGTTTTCTTTTCCAACGACTCGTACTGCGGTGGTAATTTGCTGATTTCATCTACAGTACCTAGTAACTCTTGAAGGTACCTAGTACGTGTCTTTATTGATAAATTCGCATGCGGATCACGTAAGTTGACATTAGAGATGGCCTGGGATAAAGTATCCTGGGTTTTATGAGCGGCACTAGCAATTGAGTTGGTAATCTTATTTAAGGAAAAGTCTGAAAAGTAGTCAGTCATTATTGTTATTGCCAATGTCTAAATTTATTAATCTTCTCGAGATATGTCTCAAGTGTGTCTTAGTTTAAGTCAAGCTTCTCGTGAATTTCTCCTTTGAAGTTCGCCTCTACGTGTCCCCCCTGATTGCAGGCCATTAAAAGAAATTAGAAAAAATAATTAAGAATACAAATTTTAATTAGGAACTTATAGTTGTTGGAGAAAGCATCCAGTTTTGGACAAACATTTGATTTGAAAGATTTGAAATAAATCAGTAGGAAGTTCTGTTATCCTAAGTGGACGTCTTAGAATCAGTAGTCGATACAGGCTCTTCAACAGGCTCTTTAGTTTTTTCTACAGCTTGCTCTTTACTTGGCTCTTTACTTGTATCTGAAGTCGTTTCTTTGGCTGTTTCTATTTTCTCTGGCGCTTTAGCTGATTCCTTAGCAAACTCTACAGCCGATATTTTTGCTGGTTCTTCAGCTGATTCCTTAGTGGACTCTACAGCCGATTCCTTAGTTGAGTCAACCGCTAATTTTTGAGCCTGTTTCTTTAGCTCCTCCACTTCTTTTTCCTTCTCTAAGGTTTTTGCTTTCTCTTGGTCTTGCAGTTCATTGTGCCTCGTTTCCTGCTCTAGCAATTTTGCTTCTAATTCTTCATAGCTTACTTTTAATTTCTGGAGCTCTTCCTCGTGCTGTAGTTTTTGCTCTTCGGCTACTTTTTCGAGTTCTAAACGTTGCTTATTCAATAAATCTTCTTCTTTGCGCTTTCTTTCTTCTGCTTCTAGCATCAGTTTTTCCTCGTGAGCACGACGTTCCTCTTCAACCCTTTTGGTGATTGCACTTAATTCGATTCTTTCGTTTGCACCTTCCTGTTTGATCAACGCCATTTTACTTAACAGATCGTTAATTTGATTGTCAATTTCGTTTATTTGAGGAAGATATGCTTTGTTTTTAACGTCTTCTAAAACTTTTTTATTTTCTTCATGTTGTACATTATTGTTTTCGGTCTCTAAAATCAATTGGTTTTTGGTTTCCTTTAATTTATCAATTTCAGATTGTGTCTTTTTCGATTGTTCGGTAATAGCAAGAACCTTTGAAACTTTTGCATCGATGTGAGCTGATAAATCTGCTAGGCGATTTGTCCATCCAATATATTCCGCTTGAACTCCGCTTTTAGATTCATTTAGATCATCAATCTCCTTTTGCAGCTCTTCTGATTTGATTAGAACTGTGTCCTTCTGCAGTGACTTTTGATTTCTCAAAGTGTCCGTTTCTTTAAAAATTTTGTGTTTTTTGTTGACGTGAACTTGAGTGCTATCTAGCATCTTTCTGGTTAATTCAGCTTCAAAGATATCGAGTGTCTTCGAGGTTTCTTTTTTTAATTGATCCATCTGAGAATGTATTTCATCAATTTCAAGTTGAACAGCCTTCAGTTTATTAGAGTAATCCAGCTTTTTATTGTAGTATTTTTCTTCTTCAATTTTATTGAAATCAGTCAACCATTGATAATGAACTTTGCTTTCATATTGAATCTTATCATAAACGGCCTTGTTCAAATGACCCTCTTGAGCAGTGATGACGATTTCTTCTGGATTTTCCGGAGTTGCAACGGGATATTCTCCTTTAGATTTCGATGACGACCTGAACCAAGGGATTTTGAAGGCCTTCTCCGTCTCTTCTGGAATTGGAACTCTTGGGGCCAAATGTGGGTCAATAGGTGGTGATAAAACGTCAGAAGTGTGATCCTCTTCAGGGACCTCGGATTTGTCCTCTACAACACTTTCTGGTGCAGCGACCTCAGCAGCGGTTTCTTCACCTCCAGGCTTCTCCTCTTCCGTCGTTTCAGGTGCCACGGCTTCCTCATCCTCAACCTCGTCTCCTTCAGTGGTCTCAGGTGCAGCAGCCTCCCCGACAGCTAAGCTGGCTTCAGGCTTGTCTTCTGCAGTAGTTTCTGGTGCAACTGCCTCTTCAACTGCTTCGTCGACCTCGGCGTGCCCAACATCAACGGCAGCAGCGTCATGCTTCGCCTCCACAAGTGGCGCCACTTCCACCGCATCTTTGCCCTCATCTTCACTCTTTGCATTAGCTGACTCCTTCTCAGCATCTTCATCCTCGGCTTCATCCCCATCCCTACTCAGGGCCGTCTCATCACTCTCCAACTTCTCCTCGTTAGGTCTCAAATCAGTCAAAACCTGCGAGTCCCTCAAATACTTCAAATGCGCCTCCTTGGCTCTCAATTTTTCCAAAAGCAGCGCCTGTCTTTTTTCGTTGTTCGACAGATACACGGGAAACGCGATATCCTTGGCCCTCTGTTGCTGGTCCCCCAGCGTCTTGTACCCCATATCACTCGGGTTCACCATAGTGTACCCAGAAGTCGCACTCGTTGTCGGATATCTCGCCAATCTTCTCCGCTGCGCAATCTGCACCGCCGTAGCATCTCTGAATGGCGACACGTATTCCAATTCCTCCTCCAAGCTCTCACTGGCGCCATCATTTCCATTACTCGCACGGGCAACGGTAGTCATGCTAAGCTAAACTAACCTCCTATAACACAGCTCCTTCACGGTCACACGACGAGGATTTCAAACCACTATCCGATGATTTATAAACCGAACTCCCTTGCTTGAAGCTCTGCTGATCCTCCTTTTCGTTCCATTCCCTCTCCCCAGGGGGCCGTTGCTTTCTTATACCGCCATTTATCTTATTTCGACAGCCGGGTACCCTCCTCTCCGAATTCTAATCTCCCAATGGGGAGAGGGGACACACATCCCCACTACCCGGCCTCTCTACCCCTCCCACCCCTCTGGACCCCTCTGCCTCCCTAAACTGCGCAACGCTGTCCCGAACGGGTGAAACGTAAACATATCGTGCAACATGATCTGTGCTCCGTGTACCGAAAGTGGTATCTTTTCCTTCTAGAAGCCCGTACACAAGCACATCCATCACTTTTGTTGCCGAGAAAATAACCGTAACACCAGTAGCAAAATGGACAGTCCGGTAAAAAGCAGCCTCCTGTCTGCCTGGTCGACAGCGCAATCACTTCGCACCCATCCTATTGTCTCCCACACAAGGTCCTCCTCGTGCTCGTTCCTTTCTCTTCTCTACCGTTCCTTTCCTCTGCCTTCCTTCTTCACCTAGAACCCTCCTGCTAGCTGCTCGGCTCGCTCTCCCGCACCCGTGGCAGAGATGGGCTGCCTGCCCTGTGCTCGGGCCGTCTTCTTTCTGTCAGAGCACCGTAAAAAGCCGAAATCGCCCTCATCTTTCTTGAGCTTCTCTGCACTTGTTGTGTTTGTTTGTTTTTGCTACTAGGTAATATATCCCTTTTCGGAAATACGGAATTGCTTTATGCCGCTAATGATGATTGTTCATCATGAACTGTCATTTATTCTTTTATAAAAAGGGATGTGTATTTTACAACATGACAAATGCACTTGGGTAGTTGTTTCTTATATAATCTTTTATATTTTTCGGTTGTTTTCTAGCTGCTGATTACTTTCACCGCTGTATACACACACACATTATAACTGAATATACAAAGTAACAAAAATGTTAGCTTTAGTCGATAATATTTTAAGAGCAATTAACTTCTGCTTCCTGGTCATTCTACTGGGTTTGGTTGGTTCGCTGTTGGCGACACAATCGTCGCATAGCTCGAGGGTCAACTTCTGTATGTTTGCCGCTGCGTTTGCCATGGTGACAGACTCGTTCTACGGTCTGCTGGCCAACTTTTTGGAGCCATTAGCTTGGCCTATCATTCTATTTGTGCTCGACTTTTTGAACTTCGCGTTCACTTTTACCGCGGGTACTGTTCTGGCAGTCGCCACGAGAACTCACTCGTGCACCAACACAGACTACTTGGACTCCAACAATATCACTCAAGGCTCTACCCAGAGATGTCGTGAGTCTCAAGCAGTCACCGCGTTCTTCTACTTCTCTTTCTTCATCTTCTTGGCCAAGATGATTTTGTCCGGTTTGTCATTATTGAGCAATGGGCCATTCAGTGCTGCTGGTGGTTTCTCAGCAAGAAGAAGAAAAACAGCTCAAGTCGGTGTACCAACGATCTCTCAAGTCTAAATGTACTACTATTCAAAGGCACAAAAGCGCTCGCACATATTATCTTTTATTACTACCCAACGCACCTGCTCCCTTCGCCTGAAACTTTCTTTTTCACTCGGAGAATGATTTTTTATTTTTGTTTTTTTGCGGAAAATAAAAGGAAAATTGTAAAAAAAAAAAATGAAAAAGCTATCCATTTCTTCTACCTCTTTCAGTCAGTATTCTTCCATTTTTAAAGTTCTTTTATTATTACTAATTTTTTAATAATTATTTCTATATACAAGTCTAAAAAAAAAAAAAGCGATCAATGTAATCTTGACTAATATGGCTTAATTTCGCAGTTTTTATCGACCAACGTTGAGCAACAGGGAATTTGGAGTACCGTCGCTGCCACTTGCCGAAGAGCTTGGCAAATAAGTCACATTGGGTGAATTTGCTAGTGTCTGTGCAATATCTTTTGATGCTTCTAGCCTTCTGATTAGCAACAAGCCGTCACCAGCTTTTGCCAGGGCTCTTGAAATGCACTCAGCAGACTCAGCTTCTCCCTCTGCTCTAATAACGCTTGCGTTTCTAACTTGTTCAGCCTTTTCAACGAGGAATTTTGCTCTTTCCGCATCTTGTTGGGCAATCTGTTTCTGCTCAACAGCCTTGGTGAACTCGGGCCCAAAAGTCATGTGAGTAATCGAGACGTCTTCAAGTTGAATGCCAAACTCACTCGAACGATGGGATAGTTCATCCCTGATTCTTTGACTAACTAATTCTCTTTGAGTAATCAATTCCGCGGCATCGAACCTTGCCACTATGGCCTTTAATACCTCATTTCCAATGGATGGCAGAACTCTTTCATCGTAATCTAAGCCCAAGTTTTGATAGATGTTAGGCAATCTCAGGACATCAGGCCTGTGTAGAACTCTCAGCGTTAGGGATACCATTTGTAAGTCTTTGGTACCTGTATTTGTAGCGATGCTTTTTGGTTTGGTTCTTATATCGTACACAATAGCTTTCTGCAACCAAGGCATCAAGAAATGTGTACCTTCGCCAACTACCTGCTTTTGAACACCGCTGAGTCTATCAAAGATCACAGCACGACTGCCACCTTTGACATCGTACATGGAATATTGAAGTGCACTTACAGCAATACCTACTGGTAATGCAATCTTTGCCACGGTTTCAACTAGTCTCGACATGTCTCGTATTCTCTCGTTAACTCTTCTCCTCTGCCAGGATAGTCTTGTAGGTGCGAGCGAGTGGCAACTTTTATTTTAAAGGAGAAATTCTTCAATTTTGTAAAAGAATCGGGCAGCGCAACAGGGGACAAAAAAACCCCAAACTCAACTTTACTAACAAAGGGCAAATGTCACGAATAGTCAAAGAGTACAAGAAGATCAAAAAAGTGCTTGAGGGCCATGGCGAGGCATTTGAAAATTTGATCGTGCAGTTGGCACCTGTTAATGAATACGATTTGTTGTCTTGGAAGGCTACCATAAGAGGACCTTCAGATACACCTTACAATGGGTTTTCCATCGGATTGACCATTAAAATTCCATCAGACTACCCCATTTCGCCGCCGATGGTTAAATTTGAACCCTACAAAATGCCCCACTGTAATGTTAACTTTCAAACGGGAGAGATTTGTCTTGATATTTTGACAAGACAGCATTGGTCGCCGGCATGGGATCTGTTGCACGTCCTAAAGGCGATAGAGCAATTGCTGCAAGAGCCAGTCCCAGAATCGCCATTGAACGTTGATATCGCCAACATTCTGAAAGAAGGTGATAGAACTGCATATACTGGTCTTGTTAGATACTATTTTTGTGGAGGAACATGATTAGCTTATTTACCCTACTTTACTGGTTCTTGTATGACTGGCTGCAAGGTATCAGAACCCATCTATATGGAAGTGTCTAATCTTAGGAGGCACGGAGGGCAAAGCGCAGATAGTGTCCGCAAGATATAGCGGTTCAAAATGGTTGAAAAGATTACATGGGCACAAGTTGGTTCATCAACTGTTAGTGGACTTCTTTCGCCTGCATTTGTTACTGGTTCGGGTTCACAATTGGTGTTCACATCAGGTTGTGTTGGCACGGATGAAAAAACGGGGAAGCTACCTTCCAGTATCGAGGATCAGGCCAGAAATGCCTTTCTAAATCTGAAAACAGTACTCGAGAAAAGTGGCTCCTCAACTGATTCTATTTTAAAAGTTCTGTTATTCCTAAGCGATAAGTCGTATGCAGTAAAAGTCAATGAGATTTATAAGGAGTTTTTTCCAAATCAGCCAGCAAGAAGTTGCATTCTTGTTTCATTCCCTAATGAATCATTAAAGGTTGAACTGGAATGCGTTGCACAAGTCGAGTCCAAAAGAAAGAGATGGTTCAAATTGTAAGCTTTCCATACGCCGTTGTGTATATGTATACGTATGATTATCTATCGAAAATTTGAGAAAATAAGATGGATCTCCTACAAATGGTTTTATCAAATGTCGTCGAGTGCAGTAAAGTGACACAATTCCCGCAGTGAGAAACGAGTTTGTACTTGTCATAAGTCCCAGCAAAGTGTTTCACCAAGTTGCATTATGTGGTCATATTCTGCCATATTTTCAAAGTAGCTGTTACAATAGCTCATTTGGCGCGGTTTCTGTCTATCATTCCAAAGTCATGTAGATTCAAAAGAACCTTGTATCACCACAGATTTGAAGGATCAACGACTGCGTACTAAGTACCTATGATAAAGGGAAATTATATGCTACTGCAATAACATATTTTTCGTTAAAATACTCCAGCTCGACTATGTGTCTATGTATTATAATTTAAAAAGTCAGTGTATGAGAAAATAACAGCGCTTGCTGTCTGCAACTGGGTCATTATTTCGGACTACCGCCTATAGACCGTTGCTGCGTGAAAAAGTATGAAAAAGTGTATTAGTACCAAACCCGGCAAACTATTGCATCCGCCATAACTTCCAAATCGTAGTGCTAAGACATGGTGCCCGGATTCCATTATTCAAGGAGAAATAACACGCCTCTTATGCACCCTAGGGCAGCTTTTCCGATATTATGCACGTCAAAAATCAATGTCTATCGAACGGCTTTAATTTCCTGACCACCTGGCGTGGCAAATTCAACCATTCAGGAAAATACTCCATTCCCATGCTTGTGGTTGTCCAAATGTTATATGGCAAGAGCTTATTTGGCAATTTGGGAGAATATCTCCACGTCCCATTGACGCCGCCCGAGTGAATACCACCACAACCTCGAGGCCCAGCCATTACCGAGTAATTGTGATCATTATTCTGCTGCTCTTCTTTTCGTCTTTCCCCTATTACTTCACTAATCAGAGTGGTCTCACCATTTCGATTCCTCTCTGCAAGCAACGGATTCTGAGTCACAGGGTACATGACAGGACGATATCCACTAAACAGTATATCACGCGTAAGTTCCCTACTCTCCAGGAACTGCGTCGTGGGTACCCTAGGTAACATTCTGAACACATCGTTATGTGAAGACTTCCTCTTGAACGTCTGACTTGCACTGCAGCTAAAGAACCGTCTGCCAAACATTACTAACTTAAACGACATCCTCTATCGCATTCAAAAGTTTCAAGTTTCAATACTCAAAGTTTTAATTGCTATTCGACTTATATCTTATGAAATATAACAAAATTGGACTACCATTGCACCTTCTTATCTCACAATATATGTTTCGCACCTATCGCATGTATCGCACCCCTGCTTGGGAATATCGGTTTTAAAATTGCCCCCACCACCTGCAACTCACCTTGATCCCTTTTCGGTCTGGTGGCGTATGTACCGAAATTTTTCACACTAGAAATGAAAAGGAGTGAGAAACACTTGAGAAGCATATTAGAAATGCAATTCGGACAATTCAATTCGACTGTCCGGATAAGGAATTCTCGGACATTTTTTGTTTCGGACAAAGACGATTGGAACAAGCTGTCGAAGATACCCGGACAGCGATCGCTGGCTCTTATTGAATTATTTCGAGCTTATTTCTCAAACGGCGAACGATAGCAGCCAGCATACCTTAAAAGATGAGTTTACCGCTGATGACATTTATTGCATCTGTTTAAGCCCCCACGTCCAGAGAGTATTTACTAGGGGTTCACTTTTTCTCTTACTAGCTTCATTGCTTTTGATAAGTCTCACAGTACCGAAAAAAAATATCACATTGAAGGATCTAGGTAGGATGGAAGCCACGGCCCAGGGCCTATCTGTCCTCGATATCCGTAGTGACGCAGAGGTGGTTGATGAGAATGAAAACGAACCCGTGTCACACAAAGAAGGTACTCTGAAGGAAAAGCTGTCATCAGAAGGTATCCCATTTGAAACTACAACGGCGGATTTGATAAGACTGTTGAAGGACGAAACAATCATAAAGAATCGGGACATAAGATACTTTTTGATATCAGAGAGCGCAATAATTGCACTGTTTGCCACCCAAGCGGGACCATCGCTAATAAACCATGATTTTGCAGTCTCGCATGACCCTCCTATATCCCCAGCGGCTACCAGCGTTTTGCGAAGGCAATGGGAAATCAATGACTACATATTTTGCAAATTTCTTTTATTTGTGCTAGAGAACCGTAATTTTGTTTTTAACGTTAAAGAGTTCAACAGACCAAGATACAAGGCTTCCTTGGGGTTTTTGACTGAAAATGTCATTCATAATTCTTCATTGGTCCTTGCTAGCGACTATAATTTACTTTATGATTATCTCAGGACTATCAAAGATACCATGCTGCTCGACTGGTTGGTTTTGACAATGAGAATTGGTGACGGCGATAAATATTTGCAACAGACGGTCAATGACTATCACAAGAATTTTGAGATTACGAATTGCTATCGTAACTACTATAGCTACTACACACTAGTGGAGCAAGGTGCCAAGCAATCAAAAATTTCAGCACTGAAATTTTCAAACTTTTTCAAACTTTTTGATCCCAGGAGCTTATCTTTTGATCAACCCGACAGTAAGAAACTAGACGACACTGATTTTGGCAAAAATAATGAGACGGTATTCAGCTTCAATATAAATCAAGATGGCACACTTGATTTTATGTCCCCAAAAATACGACATGACATTTTGTCCAAGGCCCTGGGACTACAGAAAATTGATAGTCCTTTGCTGTTCACACAATTTAGAATTCTATCTGGTCTAATAGATCCTCTGACTCAACCTCTCCCAAATGATAAACATATCATATCAATTGATTTTCTTTATCAATTAACCTTGGGCTTTATGTTTCCGGGAATAGAAGAACTAACCCAAGTCGATGGTTTAGATTGGAAGTTTCACACCTGCTTTAACATGCAAAAAATTATTAAACGTTCAATGATACGACTGAACTTTGATGATTTCGAAAGACTCAATTCAATTAACAATAGCGATGAATCGATTAATTGGCGAAAACAATTAAACAAATGGCTACCTCATGGCTTTAGCACTCAAAATTTAGAACTAATTTACATGGTCGATATTTTAGCAGTGTATTACATCTACAAGTCATACGAACATTTACCAATTCAACTAAATCCATTTTTATCAACGTTAATTTCTATGTGGAAAAATCTAACTTGTGTAATATTGCTAGGCTTAGAAATTGATAGATTAGAGGAGGAACATGAAACATTTGATACGCCACTTCTTGTTCGTGCCACAGTACGTGGAGCAACCGCTTTACGGTCTGTTGTGGCAGCGGTTTTAAATGGACATGTCGAATACTATAAGCATGACTTTAAGCATGAATCTGTCAATACGTTTATGTCTCCATATGGCAGAAAACTCTGTCAAGGAGCTCTTTATGCTGATCTACGATCACACGCTGCTGCAATTTTGGCTTTGGGGACAGATTTGGAGGACGTTACAGAATTACTAGCTGATCTCCAGGCTGGTGACCGGTTCGACGAAGATGTCAGATATATGTTCGAATACGAATACGATGATTTTAATGATAGTGATTTGGAAGAAAACGATTCAAGGATCAATGATAACAGTACGAAAGGGAAAATGCCTATACAAAGAAGGTGCAATTGTCTTTTTGATGATGATGTAATGGAACATGAAGGTGACTATAATGAATCTAATGAGTCTGAATTTGAAAATGGTGAAGAATTAAAACAAAACCAGTTCGGTTCACACATGAAGCTTTTAACAACGGGCAAATCCCAGGCGGTAAGGCATCCAAACTCTTTTGAGTTTGATTACAGTGGCAAGGACTGGAGAGACATTCCGAGAGGAAGGAATTTTTATTACTTTGAAAGCTATAAATTCATAAAGAATCCTGATTTGGAAATAATAATTTCCTTAACGCTTAAAGCGAGTTCTTCAAGACTTGAAGAAGATGAAAGTTTACTTCTTTTGAGATCTGTAGCTTCCTGCGTTAAAAATGAACAAGATGAACTACTCTTGAGTGATTTTTTTTCAGAACCCAAGAGCCATGTTGATCGAAATAAAGATGGAGAAGAAGACGAAAAACACTTTGTGCAACCAGACGATATATATGATCTATGGTGTTTAGAATCAACTTTTGAGAAAGTGATTCAGAGGAATCCGCATCTAGCCTGGAGACTAATGGATGAAATGCTCGTCTGCAGTGGCTATCGTAGGGTTCTTATTTGGTTCATTACCCATATGAAGCTAAAATTTCCTGTCATAGAATATATTTACGAGTTGGTGATGGGATTGCGTGGTAGTTCAATCTCGGAATATTCGCACTCTACATTACAGTCCGGCTTGGATCGCACCCCTTCGAGAAAGAACATTGAAAAAGAGATGTTACTATTACCATTTTCAAGACAGGACTTAATTGAACTCTCCAACATTGAAACCAAAATGTTGATGCAAGAGTTTTTTACAAATGCAGCTATTTCCCTCTCAGAAAAATCCAACGAGGCTAATGAAGGGCAAAATGGGGAAGGGGAGACTGACATATCGCTATATGATGTCGAACTCATGAAACTTATATGCTCGATGGTACGCACTTTTATTGCCGAAGGGAAACTTGATTTCAGCGAGAGTGAAAGTGCGTTTGAACTCCAAGCATTATTGATGAATTGGCTGACCATTATTCCAGAGGCCAGAAGTTTGTTTTTTGATTTAAAAACAAAACTGGGTGAAATGAACAGTAACTTCGAGAAAGTCAATGGTCAGGGTGCACTGAACGCTACAGCATTAGAAGATCCCGCAACTCAGGAGACGAATGATAATATAGATGAAAAAAACTTCGAATATAATAAAAAATTGATGAATTTACTACCGCTTCCTCTGAAGGATAATGAGGCAAATGTAGAAAATGCTGCAGTTCAAACTTTGAGAAATTTTATCAATAGGTTTCCCTTTACTTCGAGCAAACCCAGTATTGGTCGCAAGTTGATTTATGAGAACGATGAAATCTTACCTATGGCAAAAACCGAGCGTCCTTTGGACCTTCATAATTATTTACTAAAATTTGATGCAAAATACAAGTCTATATGTATTTCAGAAAATGAGGCACCAAATCAAATAGTCGGTAGTTGAAATAGTTCAATATATATGTATTATAAATGATATCTCTAAATTAATGATTTCAAGTAATGTTTCAATGCTATGAGTTTGTCCTTGATTCCGAGCACATAATATTTCGTGTTATCCGCTAGATCCTGCAAATTTCCTTTGATTCCAATGATTTTCTCCAGTTTGAGCAGCTGGGTTTCAATAAAGTAGGCTTTATTTTCAGAAAAATCATCATCGTTCAAAATTCTTCGCAGTTTGTTTTCTTGACCGTTTATGTTCTCTACAATAACTCTTTCATTGTCTCTCAATAAATTTTCAAAAATTGACTGACGCTCCGCCAGCTCTATCTTTTTGAAGAAAAACAAGAGGCTTGAAACGAATGAATCCTGCTCCTTCTTGTCCTTGACGAATCTTTTGATCTTGTATCTCTTGAAAAGACTTTTGTTTTGACTTTTGATGTCTTGAGATATAGTATTAGCTTTGATATCTGATTTAGCCACGATGTGTGCTAAATAATGAAACTTCGTCGGTTCTAACTCATCCTCGTTCTCTGACTCTTCTTCTTCTTCTCCAGGTTCCAAGGCCTGCGTAGACTTCGATTCAACAGTTCTTTGGCACCATTCTTCAAATATATTCTCTTTTAGTGCATCATCAGTGATCTTGTAAAATATTGGATCATTCTGCACCTTTTTCAGCTGCATAGGCCATAACGAGAAGGGATCGCAATCATATTTTTTCAGTAATTCGAAAAATTCCTCTTTGACACCTAAGCTTGACTGTTCGTCATAATCATTGGGTTGTCCATCTATCGCATGCAGCCCGATTAAGCGAGCATCGCTTGCATCATCTTCAGCACTAACTTGAGCCGTTTCCCCTTCACTCTGCTCTTCATCTTCAGAAGAAGAGCTGTAGCCCGTGACCAACACATCTCTTGAGAAAAGAGCGTCTTCATCTTCGGAATCGTCATTCATAGAATCTTCATCCACCATTTCTGTCTTAACCTCTTCTTCATCATTACTTGTGTCAAATGCAACCTTTTCACTTGAGTATTCTGCATCCATAGCTGGTGTTGCGGCTTCCAGCTCACCCCACACTTCCTCATATATCGTTGAGTCCAGCGGGCTGCAATAACCCCTAGCAATACCGACTAGTAACACCAGTTTCTGTTTATCCACCTCCCTCAGTAAATTTAAACTTTGCTGGTCTTTCAACTCCCAAACTGACTCTTTTGTCTCGTCATTATGAAAGAATTTATCACCATTATCGCATATGACAAGATGCCATTGGTTTGCCAGCGGCAGCACGAAGTAGGGCCTCCTAGTTATGTTTAATCTGGCCTTTTTATTATAGCGAACATCATCTGTGTCAAAAAAACTCAAAGGTTTCTCTTCGGTAGACCGTTTTGTTTTAGCATTATAGTAATATTTTGTACCATCTGGTGCCGTATATTCAGTCCATATTCTAGCCATTGTATGGTATTGTAACGCGCCCTCCCATGTTAACCATCTCATTGCGGGATTCACTGTTTTCCACGTGATACTTCATCTTGTTGTATTTACTCGTATTCGGTGGCAAAGGAAAGTTCCATCAACTCTACGCACAAAGGTCAAACTTAGAAAACTCGAAATCTATTTGACTGCCTACTATATCGTAACGAATTAATCCTTAACAATTTGCTGACCATTATATACTCGAGCACAGGAACAGGTGAGATACAATGGGGTCCAGAAGATACGATTCCAGAACAACGATTTTTTCGCCAGAGGGGCGTCTTTACCAAGTAGAGTATGCTTTAGAGTCCATTTCACATGCAGGTACCGCAATTGGCGTCATGGCAACTGATGGAATTGTTTTGGCTGCTGAACGTAAGGTAACAAGTAAATTATTGGAGCAAGATACATCTACCGAAAAGCTATACAGATTAAATGACAAGATAACCGTTGCTGTCGCAGGGCTGACAGCTGATGCTGAGATCCTGATAAATACGGCCAGGGTGTATGCACAAAACTATTTGAAGACATATAACGAAGATATTCCTGTAGAAATTCTCGTTAAAAGGCTAAGTGATATCAAGCAGGGGTACACACAGCATGGTGGCTTGAGACCCTTTGGTGTGTCTTTCATTTATGCTGGGTACGATGAAAGGTACGGTTACCAGCTATACACATCGAATCCATCGGGGAATTATACTGGATGGAAAGCTATCAGTGTTGGTGCTAATACTTCCGCAGCTCAAACACTACTGCAAGTTGATTACAAAGACGAAATAAATCTGGAGGGTGCCATAGATCTAGCACTGAAAACTCTTTCAAAGACCTCGGATAGTAGTACGTTGACTTATGACCGTGTTGAGTTTGCAACAATCCAGAAAGACGAGAAAGGCGATCTCCATCAAAAAGTTTACAAACCGCAGGAGATTCAGGAACTTCTCGTGGCGGCCGGTATCACGAAGAAAGATGATGATGATGAAGATAAGGAAGACTGAGTCCACCAGGCCCTCCCCTCTAATCATGTAAGTGACAAAAGTTTTGAAGCTTCTTTATATGCCCGTTCCTGGTGATCAAGAACAAAACTGTGCATCTTTCCGCCTTTTTCTAAGAGGGCAATTGAATTGACCCATCATGGTATATATGTATTCATTCTATATATACAGTTAAATGTTGAGGATATATATACAAGAGTTGAGGATTCTGATAGTCCTTGATGCATTGTACAGTTTTCCGATAGAGCAATGAGGTATGCGCACTTTCCCTTTTGGGCTCTTGGTTCATCGCATCTACTAACACAAGCAGATCGTTTCTTACCAATAATGACATACCGGTGGGCTACGTGACTCCCTCATTTCCATCATTGTATTGGCCTATAAACAACAATAGAGTCTCACTGGCGGTGTTGTACGACGTCTCTGTGATCTGGAAGTTCACCTTGTATTGGAGTCTGATTTTCAATGGCGCATTTTACGGTGTGGCAGGGCTTTGGGCAAGCTTCTCCCATAGGAAGAAAGCCGGAGGCCTCTGGATAATGGTTATATATCTGATATACGGTGGCACACAGGGCCTCATAGCAGGGACAATATCGGGTTTCCTCATTGGAAGCATCTACAGTGCTGGATTGTTCTCCATGTCAACGTGGATCCCGCTGTGTTGTGTAATTGTTCAAATTCTATTTGACGTTTCCGTCAGTTACTCAAGATCTGCAGCCATTTTGTAATGTCAATGGAGGGACCTAAATGTCACTGGTTCAGTAGCTCAGGTAGCTCAGAATAGTCCTCATTCCAAGCTTGTTCTTTATAAGCCTACTTTTGTTCCTAAAGGCGACCGTTTTCTGTGCGCGAGGCAGACAATAGGAGAACGAGTATATATAGAAGGGTAAATTGAAAAGATCTCGGGGTATAGCTGTTCAATTCTCAAAGATATAACAAAGTAACACAGTAAATATAATAAAGATGTCAGCTTCTTTGATCAACCGCTCTCTCACAACAGTTAGAACAGAGCTAGAGTTTTTACAAGAGTCTAACGTGATCTCTGAGCAGACGTTCAGAAGAATAATGGAAAGTTTGCCAGAAAGATATAATCCTAACGACTCCAAGCAACCGGTAGAAAAGGTTAGTGAGTTCGTCGAAGCTATCTATAAATTTGATCCACAACAGGATGGTGACTTGGGTCTAGTCCCTGGGGACAAGGTTGAAGTTTTGGAGAAACCATCACCCGAATGGTTCAAAGGTAGGTGTAATGGCAAGGTGGGTATGTTCCCAAGCAACTATGTTAAATCAGCGTTTTCAGGAAGCTCTTCATCCTCTAGAGCAAATCTGGCACCGCCTCCTCCTCAGTACGAGCAACAGCCATCCCAGCAAATGATGCAGCAACAGCCATCACAGCAAATGATGCAGCCACAGCCCTCTGGTAGTTCGTATCAGCAACCTTTTCCACCAGCTTCAGCTAATTATTATCAGCAACCTCCACCACCACCACAACAACAACAGCAGCAGCAGCAGCAGCAGCAGCAGCAGCAGGCACCAAATAAGCCGAGCCATTTCAAAAAATTTGGCAGTCAGTTGGGTAACGCAGCAATCTTTGGTGCAGGTGCAACGATTGGATCTGATATTGTCAACAGTATTTTCTAGACGAGTGGAATTCAAGAGTTATTCGTTTTTTTTTTTACTGATTAGTTTAAACAGAATATATATAGATGTGTGAGTTTAAAAAATGGAGTTTTATATACATACGTCAGAAAAATCTTCCGTAGACGTGATAAATTCTATTGACAACGTTTATTCTTGAACTGTTGCTTAACTGCGAATCTGAGATTTCTTCAACATCCCTGTACCATTCGTTAAGCCTCGAGCGAGGCACCAAAAGACTTCCATACCGAGCAATACTAGAAATTTCAATAGTCAATAGACCTTGCGCTAAACAATTATCGACAGTATCCTTTTTTGCGGACTCGTCGTAATTTAATAATCTTTCAACATTATTTAAACAAGCGCCTAGGTTTTGTTTACACTCTTCAATATTCGACCAGAAGTTTCCCACTTTTATCAATCTGTAAACACATGTGGTTGTAACATATAATATCAAAAGTGCAGGTGAGACGGCGACGACACCAAAAACAAGCTGCTGGGACTGTAGCATCTTATCGATCCCATTTAATGCCAGCGAACCCTCCACTTTCGTCTTTTGAACTTGAATTAATAAAGATCTGATAAGTCCACCTGTGACTATGTTTTTGATAGGTTTTTCCAGTTGATTTTCGTAAATTTCCATAAAATCCGTTAAATCACCATGCTCTATTTGTTGTACTAAGGTGTCAACATCAATGTTTGAATTACTTTTCTCCTTAACAAAGCTTACTATCATTCTTGTTAAAGAATTAATCTCTGAATCTAAAGTACCTGCTGACATCATTGCTATTGAACTATCATCATCGTGTCTTACTGTGGCCCACACGTTTTTCAGGGGGATATATATCCAATTGTATATCAGACCCATTGCAAAATCAACAACATTTTCTTGCAGAAAATGAAGGATCTTGAAGCGTGATTGCCAAATTGAAATAATCGAAGATGGCCCATAAGTAAGCACCAATAATGCGCAAGGCCAATATCTTGTTGCTATGCTTGGTTTAGTATCACAAATCTTCTCAACATTAGAACGAAATTGCATTGTATGTTGGACCATGGAGTAAATGTTATCATTATCGTTCCCGTTGAAGAATTCTTGCAGAGCAGCTACATGCTTCCTATAATCGTCAGATATGGTGCTCTTACTGCCTGATTCAAAGGAAATAATTAATTGACCTAGTTTCGTAGTGTAGTTCTTTGTTAAATGATCCATATAATCGATCTTTTTGTGCAGTTCGTCGCGAATCATTGCACGAGGTAAATTCAAAAAAAAATATGCCCAGCTGACAGATTTTTTAGGAAGGCCCACAAACCTAAAATCATGTACCATCATCATCTTATTCCACTTTGGTTTGACATCTTCCAAGAAATTGTGGCCCAATATTTTTAATTTCTCAGCAGAGTATTCGCTGGAAGCATCAATGGCTTTGAGCTTTTTAAAGCTATAGTTCAGTTGTCTTGAAAAAATAGCAATTTTATTTGGTAACGTCTGTACAAAATATAATGTTGACCATAATTTGGAGTCTGATACCCTTTTATAGTATCTGGCCGATTCATAGGCCTCTGGTAAAAATGACACACACTCGCTCTTTAAAGTGTAGTAGCATAGCAATAAAGTATACTGGTAGATAGCATTTGTGACCAGATTTATTAGACCATCTTGATGTTCAATAAATTGCTCTCTTGGTAAATCGGATAAGAGATCTAATACGGTAGCATAATCCACCTCGACAACTTTCGATGAGTGTGACCGGAGAGAGGCATGGATCTTCGCAACGATCAATTTAATTTTCTGCAATTTCTCCTGTAAACTTTGCAAATCCTCTTCTTCATCCTTATTATGTTGTTTCGGTGATAGCGAAAGCGATAACTGCTGTAGAGAGAGTTCTAAATATTCATCAATCCTTTCTAAGTACTGCTGAATGAAAGGGTCGGTAACCATTGTTCAAATAGACACAAATGTGTTTAATCTTGACCCCAATGTGCGATGCTTCCTTTCAAAGGAATGATAGCTTCTTACCGTTTTTCATCCAGCATCAAGAAACTTGATAATCAATAATTGAAAACGGACCAAAAAAATACATATAGACAAACCGAAGTCCGAAAACTGTAAAGTTTTAAATGTTCGGAGTTGAGTAATTACTTGCACAAAAATACAGGAGATTTCAACAGAATGGTTGTTTGAAGGGCTTCAACAATTGTAGCTAGAAAAGACTCAAAGTCGTAAAGAAAGGCAGGTTGTTTTGTCATCTTTCTGATAATGCA
Organism: Zygotorulaspora mrakii; assembly: GCF_013402915.1. Lineage (NCBI taxonomy): Eukaryota > Fungi > Ascomycota > Saccharomycetes > Saccharomycetales > Saccharomycetaceae > Zygotorulaspora > Zygotorulaspora mrakii. Next base: position 416,098 of record NC_050720.1, read on the forward strand.
TATTGCACCAGCATATGCTATATTATCACAGAAAATGCCATATTAACTCAGGAAATAGATCCAATCTACGAGTCGATACTGAAATGAATCCATTTACTGTAGTACTGTTGTTCCACGACTCATTAAAACCGGTCTTCTATGCCTTCGTGTGAATGGCTTTGCATTTAAAGGCAGCCCACAATCCCAAGTTTCATAAGACATCAATGATATATTAGAAGTCGTCACTCATATCCATGGCAATTTTTTATTTCTTCCATGTTGTTCTATTTGATACTTGTTTCATGCCATCGCAAGCATGGTTCAATACGCAGATACAATCAGGATAGTGAAATTCGATAAAAATCCAAATCATTTCACGGTAGTTAAGAAAATTGCAGGTTCCAATATCAAGCATCAGGTTTGTTTTTTTGCAGAAAGAAGGATTTGAATTCACAGAAAGAACAACGGAAATTTATTAGACTCACCAACATTTTCAGTTTATGCTGTGACTTTTATCTAAGTAAATACAATTTGGTCATCGAGTTTGATGGTGGTCAACATTTTTGGCCTATTGATCAGTTCGGCCGTTAAAAGAAGTTTGAAAGAGTTCAAATGAGGAACAGGATCAAGAAGGAATTTTGTGAAGACAAAAGTCTCACTCTTCTTAGAGAGAAAGACGGCCAGGATGTCAAAAAGGAGATCGAACACATTATTGAGCTTATAAAGAAAACTGTTGAAACCAAGAGCGCTGCTATTCATTACCATCTGCATGGCAAAAAAATATTATCATGAATTAAATGGCTTAATGGCACAGTACTAACATGCTAGAGTATATAAAATACGTTGAATAAAATGAAAACATCAAAGAAAATGATAGGCACGAGGTAGTTTGCTGAAACCTAAACTCGTTTGCATGAGAAAATGATGCCTAAGCATCAATTGAATCGATAGAGTAATCCTTGCTTGACAATTTGTGTCTCAACTCCTTACCCCACTTCTTGAATCCAAATGGTAATGCAATCATCGCTGTAGAAATAAAAGCCAATAACCAACTTGCCCAATGCAATCCTAATTTGTGATACATCTGAGTTGTGAATAGAGGGAAAGCAGCACCACCCGCCGATCTCAGGAAGACCTTGGTGGCTAGAGCACTGGAAGCGTATTGCACATAACAATCAATGATATAATTGTTCAAACTATAATAAATCAACACCATACCAAAACCAAAGGCAATACCTGAAGAAGCGGGGCCGACCCAGATAACATGTTTTTCTGCGGTTGCACCAAGAATCCACAATGCAATAGCAGCAAATGGTGAACCAATCATGGCTCCTAGCAAACGGTCCTCTGGCGTAGCCTTACGGGTTTTAATGAGTTTCAGGTACTGACTCTCACACCAAAATGTGAAACCCAGCGCCATTATTGCACCTATCAAAATAGGAATTAACATCAAACCAATATAGTTATCTTTGTAGCCGTAGAGCTCACTGAAAATCACTGGGTAAGCGAAGAAAAATGCGTACAGAAGGGAGTAAATCAGACAGACATAGAAACACGTCGCGTCCAGAACTGGCTCGGTTGCAGCGAAGTATAGCGGTCTGATCAGACATGCCTTCATCATCTCATTGATACTGACACCTTGCGCTTCCTGCTCCGTCATGATTTTCGCATTGCCCGTCTCTTTTCTCAACTTCGCGGCACGTCTCTTCAAGATGACAGGCGCATATGTTTCCGGAATGAAGGCTACAATAATCCACATCACACCGGCAAACGCCATATTGACCCAGAAAATAAGATCCATTCTACGAGTAGATACCGAGATGAATCCATTGACAATCGGGCCCACGGCTGGTCCCGCGTAAGGTGCAAAGGCAAAGAAGGCAATAGCCTTACCTCTGGTAGAACTTGGGAACATGTCAGCGATGGAACCACCGACAAGACACAGGGCGGAAGAGGCAAACACTCCACACAAAAACCGACACACCATCAGCCCCGAAATGTTTGGCGAGATGGCGCAAGGAATGTTGAAGATCGTGTAGAGACCCATGGAGACAAAATATGCCACTCGTCTTCCGTAAAGGTCGCTCACCGGCGACCAAATCAGAGGACCGAGCGAGAAACCAATAACCATCAAAGACACAGAAAGCACAGCGACCTCCGACCCAACATGGTATTTCTCCGAAACCGTGAACAAACCACCCGCAATACAAGCAGAGCCGTACGCAACGCACACAACCAGGCACGAAAGGATAATCGTGAAGGACCAACGAACCCAGAGCGGCCAATTGTGCGGATTGTTGGGATCGTTCGTCACGAACGTGACGAACTCGATCTCGGGATCCAAGTCGTCCGTCTGGTTCTGGTCCGCGTTCGCGTTCTTCTCCTTGTTTATCTCCTCGCTGGAGTGCGTACCGTCTATGGAGCTGGACACCGACGACGTGCGGTCCATCTGTCTGGTCCGGGTCCGCGAGATCGCCGTCGACGTTCTCCCGATGCTCTGCAAGGTGGCCACCGGCACCAGCCCCGTCGGAGTCTCCATCGTGTACTCCTCTGGGAAAATCGCGGTTTTCGTATTCGTCTGCGGAGCATTGACATCCGGCACCGGAGCGTCCGACGTCATCCCCATGTCCTGCAGAGACTTGACCGTTTCGGTTCTCGTCAAGCTCAGCTGGTTGCCGTTGCGGTTCGTGCCCGATGGCACGTACTCCTGTGGTTGCTGCTGGTCATCTTGGAACTGCGACGACGAGTCAGAGTTGAACGAATCAACCGATTGTAATTCCGACATGTGTATCAATTGGTTCAATGCAATTAGGTATTATTATTATTATTATTATTATTATTACGTTTATTACGTTTATTATTATTACGCCCCTGGCAAAAACCTCGAGATGTGTGTTCAGACGAGCCTTGGATGGGGATAAATTAGATGTGTGTGTGTTCTTGAAATGAACCAAAAAGCAAATGTTTTTTTTTTATTATTAGTGCCAAACTATATTACAGCTCCCCTTTTTCAATCCGGATAAAAGAATATTCCTCGGATGCGCCGTGCCCGAATCTTGAACTCGACCAAATCTGTATCTAAAAAATGGATCAGTAACCTGATTGCAGACCGAAATACCAAGTCTTCACCACAAGACAAACACTCACACCTCTACACATATATATATCCACACAGATATCCAGACGTATATATATATCCACGCAAACGACAAGAAATAAGAGTCTTTTACACAACTTTTTTTCTGTTTTTCCCACTGCGTCACACGAATGTACATGTAAGTTTCTCAAAATACGTTTGTTTTGGTTTAACTAAAAGAACTCGGGTTTGAAGACCACAGTGCGAAAACAATGCAACAGCCGCCGCATTGGGAAATTATGTAGCTGAGCGATACAAACAGCCATGCCCGAACAATAACCTCAGCAGCATCTGCAAATCTTGCACAGAGTTGCGCAGAGTTGCACAAAACTGCCCAAAACTGCCCGACACACACACACAGACAGTACGTGGTGCAGAGGCCCGGATCCTGTGTGACCGGCTAAAAACGAGCTCGCGAGGCAGAACGAGATGGTTGCGTCGTTGCGTCGTTGCCCTGTTGCTCTGGCCTGCCGTGCGTTGCGGTGTGTTCCGAGCGATTTTTTGTTTTTCTCTCGCACACAGGCGAGCGCAGCGAGGCGTGTGCTAGACGGCCACTGCAGAGAATTTTGGCTTCTGAAGAATGGCCGCTCTGCGGAGCAGGAGGGCAGCGCGGTGCTGGCGTGTGGACCCGCAACCAAGTCCGTCGGCGGACGGGGTCGGAGCCCTGCGCCGAGGGTTCGGAGGGCTGGGGGGCTGGAGGGTTCCAGAGGGTTCCAGAGGGTTCCAGAGAAGCGTCTGCCGTGAGGGGTGATGTGCGCTCGGATTCTCCGGTTGGTGTCCACACGGCCTGTTGCGTACGAGCGGGTGGACCAGCGTTGGATCGGCGGCTATCGTTCATTTGGCACGAGAGGGGCGTCGCGGTGCGACTGGTGCAGGTCGAGTGTGGATAAAACGTTGAGCAGCCCCAGAGCACAGATGAGAAGTCGCGACGACGGGGCACGGGAAGTGCGAATGCGCAGGCGGCGGCACAGCTCGGGCTGGGTGGAGGGGTGTGTCTCGAGGGCGAGCAATTACCCGGCCCGGCGCAGCGGGGCTGTCGCAGAGGGTCGTTCGCCCGGTGGGCTCGGGTGATATCAGCTCAGCTTGCACGCTTTGGCACCAGCAGTCTGAGCGCAACAGAGCACTGATAGATGGACCAGACCGACGTCGATATTGGCACGCAGGTCAGGGATTTGGTCGACTCGCTGTCGCCGCGAACCGCGCATCAGTACAAATCGTACAACGCCAAGTATGTCCAGTGGTTGAGAGGCAGGAAGATCATTGGCTCAGACGCCGAGGCGTCTGTTCTGTACAGAGAGCTGCCGCTGTCGGCGCATCTGGTGCATTGGTTTCTTCTGGACACGTTGATACTGGAGAGTGGCCACGGGCAGGGCGGTGGTGGCGACAAGCGGGGCGACAAGCGGGGCGACGAAGACGGCGACGACGACAAGGACGATTTTAAAATAGCCACGTTGAAAAAAATGGTCAGCAGTCTCAAGTTTCTCAACAAGCTGTGCGCAATCCACGGCAACTCGAGCAAAATTGACGACAAGTATGTGGAAAATGTCACCAAATTGCACTCACATTGGATTTCACTCAACAAGGACGACCTGTTGCCGCTGGTCAAGGTGTCGATCAATCTGTGGAACGATTACACGCCGTCGTTGGCGGAGAAGTTCTTCAAAAGCTGTTTCGAAAAGACGAGGTTTATAGTCGATTTCCAGCTGAGATTTATTTCTAAGCTGTCCTATGACCAGAGATCGAAGATAAAACTGTCGCAATTGAAACCTGGCGCGGACAACCGCAGCATTTCGTTTGATCAAAAGACATGGTCTTCGTTGCAAGTGTATTTGCCAGATTCGCATCCTAGGGTGAAATCGCATATGCCTATCGTTTTATCATCCCGTAGTTGTCCGTTTCTGTGTCCGTTGACCTCTCTGGCGACCTATTTGTATCTGAGGTTTTATGGTATAAAGACGATGACCAAAGGCGATGGATTTCCGAACCTTTTGGAAGAGAGGTCAAGTCACAAGGACACATGGTTGGACTTGCCTCTTATCCGTGGTAAATCCTTACTAGATTATCCACGAGATGAAACTTTGAGCAATTATTACTCTTCGGTTTTCAGATACTGTCAGCTGCCTTACAAGAGGCGAGATTTCTTCACCAAACCGTCCTTGCAGTTCCCGACTTGGTCAGAAAGTGATTTTTCCGGTTTTTTCGACGATTATTATAACAAATCAGTAAACCAAAAAGATGCAGCAGCGTTTGCCGACCATGTTCCAGTTGATTTCAAGCAAATAATGAACTTTAAAAGCTCAGGCTCGTATTCAAATGAAACTCGTCATACCGATCTACCCAAGGGTTTATTAGTTCAAATCTTCCCTGAAATTGAATCTTATCGACGTCAGTGGGATTCATTATCGATCGAATCGCAAAACTTTATAAAACTTTTGGAAATTTTGAGAAATCATTTTTTATCCAATTTGCCAATTATCTTTCAGTTTTTCCCCAATCATGATCTCTTTAAAGACCCGATTTTTCAGAATACAGATTTTCAATCTTATTTTCACGATATTATTGGGAAGAAAAAAATCAAAGATGAATATGTTGATAGCTTGCCCGGTTTCGTTTCAATAAATGAGGATTGCCTAAAGAGTTTACTTATCGAATCGTCAACAACAGTCACGAATAATGCCAAAACGAATGATAATTTATCTATTGTTGATCTCAGTTCAAGTGCAAATGATCTGATGAATAAAACTTTTCAATTCGCCCAGTATCAAACTTTAACGAATTTTCGAATTTTGATTTCATTACTCACAAATATTTTTGATAGACTTGAGATGAAAAAATCTTCTAGAGAATTTATGATTCATCAGCTTGGTTTAGTTCAAGATACTATAAATGAAAAGATAAACGTTTCGAAACCAATTGATGTTGATAACTTTGTTAAGGAAGAAGAAGATCAAAAACAAGTAGAATTGAAAAACGTTGATGACAGTACTGATCACACCGATAAAAAAGGAAGGTCAAAAAGAAACACACACGGGCTACTTGCAATAGAAGATGAATTTTCTGAGGAAGCAGACATTGACGATGACGATGATAATGATAATGATAATCAAGATATGCAGCAAGAATTAAAATTTATGATTAATGAGCTTGTTGGTGAAAGGGTAAGGTCGACTGTGAAACAGCAAATGGAAGAATGGGAAACAAAAATAAAAAAAATGGTAGACGCAGCTGTAGAATCAAAAATTTCTGCTGTGGTAAAACGTAATTTGAACGAATTCGAGGATGATAATGAAGATTCTCTATCTAAGAGGCAAAGGCTAAGCATAACACCATCCATTACGAACAATGAATCAACACCTAACTATCCAGTTCCGGAAGATAATTCAAAACACTTTGAAATGAATCCTCACTTGGAAAGTGTCGAATCTGTGATTTTAGAATGGTTCACTCCTAATCCAGATATGAATAATGAATGCGTTCATCATATGAATAAAAACCATAGCAAAATTTGGAGATCAAGTTTTGAGAAACTTTACAAAGAACGTAAAGTCGTGGTTGAATTTTACATTTATCTTGTCAATGATAGAGCGTATGATAGATACAAAGCAGTTGATATATGTGAATCTTTCAAAAGAAAAACGAATGACGGTACACTGCGATCTTTAGCTCAATATTTGAAAGAGTGGAAAAAAAATCATTCAAATTCATTTGCCGGTGGTATATTGGAAGAAAATTAGTACCTCTATTATTTAGTATTATAATTTTTTTATCTGATGTAAGTATATTGAATCTTTCAAGTACACTTTCGTTTTTTTGTATTTTTTCGAATTGTTACTTTTTAGGGGGGCGGTAAGCGAAATCTGCTTCATCAATTTTAGTTTCAATAGTATTCTGACCACTAAACTAGGTCATACGACAGATCTTTGAAATACTGGTAAATGTCGGCGCTGATATGAAAAGAACAACTTTTTTATTCATTAGAAGTTGTTTTTATGTATTGGTATTTTGCAATATCCTTGTCAAATCAATATCGATTTCGCTGTTAGAAGATGATCCATTTATCAAATTATATGAGCAGGAAAAGGGCGAGTACAACTCACCTCCTGTAACATCGCCTTATGATTTAAATGATGAGAATAGAAGCCTGAAAGAAAAGGGAAAGGTACCGCAATATGTTGTAGATAGTTGCCCTTTGGTTCATCTATACACTGAAGAAAAATATTGGCCGTCTGATATTGCCAAATATGTCAACAACTTCAATATTACAGATGGAGATAGCGTAGCTGTATTCAATAAAGATAAATTGACACTCAGTGATTTAAAACCAAGCTATAAATATGATTTGCCTAACGGCTCACAAGGCGAAATATCGAGTGAATTCACCTATTTAACCAGTTTAGATGATTTCGCCAAGGACCCCAAATGGCTACTGGGGTCGCCACCAGAGTATGGCACAGGTCATATTAGAGACGGGCCTGCAGTACTTTTAGTAGTAGATAAGGGTAACGGATGGGTAGACGCCTTTTGGTTCTATTTTTATCCTTTCAACCTAGGCCCATTTATCATGGGTTATGGTCCATGGGGAAATCATGTTGGAGATTGGGAGCACTCTTTGGTTAGATTTTATAAGGGGGAACCCAGATATGTCTGGATGAGTGCTCATGGAGGTGGTTTGGCATACAAATACTCAGCATTGGAAAAAGTCAAAAAACTACGTCATATAAATGGGAAATTAACTCCAGAAAGTATCTATAGGCCTTTGATCTTTAGCGCTAGAGGAACTCATGCAAACTATGCCTCCGTTGGTCAGCATGCGCATGATGTGCCCTTTTTTTTTATGCCATTGAGTGACTTTACCGATCGCGGTCCAATGTGGGACCCCTCTCTGAATTTTTATGGTTATACATTTGATGGTGATGCTTTTACACCTGCTGGACCTAAGGAACAAGAATATGGGGCCTCCTGGATACAATTTCATGGCCGTTGGGGTGACAAGAAGCTTCCAGGGAGGGATCCTAGACAAAAATGGTGCCCTGTCCAATGGAAATACATCGATGGCCCAACCGGGCCGTACTATAAACATTTGGATAGACTATCATTGTGTCCTGAGTTTCAGTGGTGGAATTTTTGGCAAGCTTGTCCTTCAAGACGTTTCATCAAAAAAGGAGAAGGTTTAGATGCAGAAAAAAATGATCTGGTAGGTGATAATTGTGGTGTTTTACTATACAAAATCAGACCCAGATGGTTACGAGGAGTTTTCAGACTTCTGATGTGGAGAGGTGTAACATGCCTTTTGATGGATTTTTTCACCGGCTGAACAATATGCAAGTTCATAAGATTTTTAATCACATGTTGTTGTTTTTATAATCATCTTGCTTATATTTTGAATGTTCATTTATAGCTTCTAAACAATTAAAAACAAAGCACAAAAAAAAAACAAGACCGCGGCACTATGATATCAACTCCATTTGATAACAATAGGACTTTGAAGCATGTTAATACTTTCTTGATGTTATGAATTAATATTAAACACTCGTACATATATATCAGCAAGACTCTCTATCTCCTATGGTTACCCTCACGTGACTTATATGCTACCCCACATCCTTATTTCTGGAGCCTTCTAGAAGGTAACCAATTAGTAATTTTCATTGCATGATATATGAAAATGACGAAATCTAGGAATTCTGAAGAAGATTGAAGAATTAACAAGATGCAATAGAATGACAAGGATGCTTATCGAGGAGATGCTATGAATTGTCGTTGAGATAGAACTTATTTTTATAAAAGGGGGATAAATTTGCCAGCTTACTTGCAAAAAGTTTCATTCTTTACACTTACAATGAGCAACGGAACACCATTACTCGGAAACCAAAGGACAATAGTTTCATAAAAAATATTAATTACGCAATGTTTTCAGTTATACAATCGCCATGCGTTTTTGAACCCTTGCCAATACTCAATGTACTCGAGGGGGATCAGCTATGCTATGGTCCTGAACTAAAGAAAAGGAGAAGTGTAGGTAATCCATGCCGCTATTCCAGGCCTGCTCCAAAGACTTCCCCAATTTCAATGAGATATAGTGTTGAGGAAAATGATGATAGCTACATTCTTTCTCTATATAAAAAGGTTCCAGAAGGTAGAATTGCTGAAATGGTCAATCAAGAATTGGTCAAGTTGAAAGAGTCAGCCTACAGACCAATATACCATGTCGTTCATGACATACTGGGTAATTCTTATTATTTGGAAGAAGAGCAAGATGAAAATGAGCTTATAAGAAAAGCGATGTCTCAATTGAATATGAATGCAATTTATCGTAAAGTCGCAAGAGAAGCATTCCAAGATCTTAACATCGAATTGAATCACAGAGGCGATGAATTAACCGTGTCAAGTCAAAGAGATGGCATAAGTAAATCATTTGAGATTGATGAACAAATCGCTGATGTTCGTGTCGTTGGTTGTAAATATGATGAGGTAAATGAATATGGCATTCTTAAATTAATGCTTGAAAAAATTTCAAATACGAACAATTTGGTAACTTTACTCAAACTGTCTGAATCCGATCAGCTAAGGTCTTCAGGACAGCAAAGAATAGCCCGAGAAGCAGCTTTGGAAGGAAAGGCTAACCAGGATGAAGCTGAGAGACAAAAAAGGGAAGAGGCAAAAAGGACTAATGCTTTAGCTGAAGAACAGAAAGAAAAACATATGCAAGAAAGGGCTATTGCTCTAGCTGAGGAACAAAGAAGGAAACGATTAGAGGAAGAAATAGCTTATGCTTTAGCTAAGCAACAAAAAGAAAAACAAATGAAGGAAAGGGCTATTGCTCTGGCTAAAGAACAACGAGAGAAACGAATAGAAGAAAGAAAATTGATCGAAGCAAAGGAAAAAGAAGCTGAAAAAGAAAGAAAACTTGCAATCACTCATCAAAACGCCAGGATTAGGGACGAAGCAGAAAGAGCAAAGCTACAGAAGAAGATAGCTAAAGAGCAGAAACTCAAACAGAGGAAAGCTGCTTTGGTTGCTGAGAAAAAGGCGGCTAGATTGCAAAAACAGTTCGAGAAAGATTCGGCAGGTTCAAAAAATATCGTAATTAATATTAATTTTAACGGCGATCAGAAAGGGGAATGGACAAAAAATCACAGAAATGAAGATTTTGTAGGTACTGAACTGAAAAGAATCACCTCTCCAATTCTAGAAGATATACAAGACGAGGAGCTGGACAGATTTAATGCATCTTTAATGAAGTCGCCCACGGGCTCATCAATAATAGAGGAAGCTGTATAGTATAGTAGCATTTATGATAGTAATTTTCAATGCATTCACGATAAAAACAATAGCGAATTATTTTCTGATAGAGGAGGGGGGGGGGGGTAAGGACTTGTATCTTAAAGTGAAATAAAAACCAATTCAAATGAAGTGAATAGCGGGAAGAGATGTTAGTATTTATATCTGACAAATTTCACCAATTGAGCCACTAAAGGGGGGGGGGTGAATGAAAAGTTTTCATTGGCACCAGCTTATATTCTATGTCAAAAGACCACTTATTTTCTCGAACCCATAGTACCTTTTGCACAGCTCATTATTTCCTTTTCACGCAGTGAATTCCTTCGAAGTCAGATAGCTGAATTTTAAGTATCTCGCGATAGAACATCATCTGGTAAATTTCTCATGTCGATAAATATTCTATTAGGACTTCATCCGACTTCATTTATTTTGTCGTCTCGTTACTAATCGTCATGTTTCTGGCTCTTCTAAGTCATTTCTTTAATTAATTTCTCTCACAATATCCATTTATTTTTACTTGGAAAGAATGTTTTCTTTGGCGTTGTCGATAGTAACTTGGTTTGACATTGATGATGATACTATGATATTCAATTATAGAGATATATAATTCCTTAATTTTCTATATCATGAATTGAGATAAAACTAATTGAACTGGGATTAATATCTGGAAAATACGTCAGTATTTATACCTAGAATTTCGCACCTATTGAACCATAAGAGAGGACGACGAGTGAAGAATTTTCATCGTCATCACACCATTTCTAGTCCCATAGAATCCACAGTACAACTGTTATTTCTTGTTCCATGCCATAGACTCCTTCGTAGTTAGACTCCTGAGTTGTAAACGTCTCGCGATAGACTGTCATCCGATATCTTTCCAGTATCGATTGACATTCTGTTAGGGCTTCATCTGGCTTCGTTTATTTTGTTTTACAGACCAATTAATTGTCTTGTTTCTGATGCTTATAAGTCATCTCTTTGATATATCTTACAATATCGATTTATATTTCAACAATTTTCAACAAAATCAAAATCTTATATATCTTTATAACCGAACATCACAATATTATTATCAATGTTTCACCAGCCTGGATTCAATAACTCTGAAGTTAGCTTAATCTTCAAGCCCTTCCAGTGGAACTGAAGACCCTGCGCTTACATTGACATACGAATTACAGCTGAATTTGTATTGATCGTAAATATCGTAGCGCATGATAAGTGTGACACGAGAACTATAAAAGAGATCAGCGGCTATCAGCTATTATTATTAGCTATTACTCTTACTTTTAACTGAAAGGAAATAGAAGAGTTTAATCAGAGTACGTTATATATGTTGAAATATAAATCGAGATTGTAAGATATATTAAAGAGATGACTTATAAGAATCAGAAAGAGACAATTGGTCTGTAAAACAAAATAAACGAAGTCAGATGAAACCCTAACAGAATGTCAATCGATAATGGAAAGATATCGGATGACAGTCTATCGCGAGACGTTTACAACTCAGGAGTCTGACTACGAAGGAGTCTATGGCATGGAACATGAAATAACAGTTGTACTGTGGATTCTATGGGACTAGAAATGGTGTGATGACGATGAAAATTCCTCACTCGTCGTCCTCTATTATGGTTCAATAGGTGCAAAATGTTACGTATAAATACTGACGTATTTTCCAGATATTAATCCAAGTTCAATTAGCTTTATCTCAATTCATGATATAGGAAACCAAGGAATTATATATCTCTATAATTGAATATCATAGCATTATCATCAATGTCAAACCAAGTTACTATCGACAACGCCGAAGAAAACATTCTTTCTAAATATGGTAGCGCCGCTAAAGTTCCCTTCTCAATGAATAGAGAAGCGGAGGATTCTTTGTTTACGTCTCGTGGGAAATCAAACTCTTCGGAAATTAGTAACAATGGCACTGATCCCAACTTGAGTGATTCACAAAGAGACTTTCCTTCGTTGCAACCTTCAATCCCGGCCAGTGTTGATAACAAACAGGAAGGTTCCCCTAAATCAAGCGCATACGATGCGGGTTATCAACACACTGGTTCCACACAAGGTTATACTTACCCTTACCCATGGCCGAGTCCATATCCTCCAATTGCGCCACCAATGGTGCCACCAATGGGGAATGGCATGTTCAACTGGAATATGAATGCTGACGGAATAAAATACATTCCGGCCACTAGCTATGAAACATTCATGTACCAGCAAAAACTGCTGAACGATCAGTTCAAGCAATATCGAAAGTTCTATGACCAGAGATCAGAAGATGATACCACTTCTGAGTCCGCTAAAGAGTCTAACAATGAACAAGTGTTACCAGACTTGGATGAGATCAGTAATCCTTCGGAATTTCCCAGATGGATGAGATCATTCAAAAGATTTCTGGAAGACAACAAACTAGGTGATATCATACCTGACAGATTAAATGAATCTGAGAGGGACGCCACGAAAAGCGAAAAGGCTTTCATCATTAATTCCTTCAAAACATATGTGAAGGAAACAGCCTATCCAAAGAGCGTCAAAGACGCAATAAAAAGAGGACACGACCTGTTCCGAATTATCCTATGCCATGTATCCGAAGACAGTAACCTTAGATCCGCTATATGGAGAGAACTAACCACAATAAGTTACGACGGATCTGAAGATTCATATTACTATACTAGTAGAGTGAAAGAGCTTTATAGTCAACTTAAAGCAACAAATTCCAACATCCCAGAAGACATAATTTGTGAATACCTGCTCAAAAATTTGCACGGTCAATATGCAAAGATTAGGGAGAATCATTACCTGGAATACGACCTGAACACAATCGCAGGCATTTCGAAATGTGTATTGCGCACATATGACAGATTGATAAAAAATAAGAAACATACATCTGAAACATCACCTTCAGTAACAAACAGACATTGTTACAAGTGTTCCTCTGAGGGCCATTTTGCTCCTCAATGCCCAAATGTCAAAGATAAACTACCAAAACCCTCCATCAATTCACGAAAGGAGAAAAAGCCTTACCATCGTAAGGGTATCCATAAAATCGGACTCACCCGCGACACAGAGTTACTTAGGCATTCTCCAGAATTCGAAGAAGAAACGTCCGAGTATGACGAAGACACCACAAACTGGTGAACTAGTTGAAGATAACCAACATCTATTGATTGACTCTGGGGCCGCCATATCAGTAATTCGCGACCCAGGCCTCCTTCACAACATTAATAAACACCCCAATATAGGCATAGCTGACGCGCAAGATCGTGAGATCCCCATAAGTGTCAGTGGTGACCTACAGCTAAGCTTCCCGGGTACCTCCATTATCCACACACAGGCAGTGGCATCTACAGTGCCACATGTCGACATATTGAGCCTCCATGAGCTCCAAAAAAACGGAATCACCGTCGACTTCAACAATTCCCAAGTAACTAATAATAAAGGGAAAATGGTAGCACGGATCAAAAAGATCGGACCTTACTATTGGATACCGGCAAAATATATCCATAAACCACACAAAAAGTTGAACGTCATGAACGTTCAAAAACAACCATTGTTCCCTATGGAATTTATACATCGGCTCCTAGGTCATGTCAACATTAAAACTTTAAGAGATTCCATTAAGCAAGGGATGCTGACAAATTTATCCATGGATGACATAGATTGGTCCGGATACTCTAACTTCCAGTGTGAGGATTGTGTGAGCGGAAAAAGCAAAAAGCACAAACACTTGGTGGGTTCCAGATTGACATACCAAAAATCCTATCAACCCTTCGAGTTCTTACATACCGATATTTTTGGACCTGTACCTCACATGCCCACATCGTCACCATCATACTTCATGGCATTCACAGATGAAGCCACGAGATTTAGATGGGTTTTTGGCTTGTGGAATAAAGAAGCTGAAACGGTTACCTCAAAGTTTCGCGAACTGGTAAATATGGTTAAAACCCAGTTCAACACAAAGGTACGCAGCTTCCAAATGGACAGAGGATCCGAATATACTAATAAGACAATTCGTAACTTCTTCAAGGAGTACGGAATAATCCCGTGCTACACTTCCGTAGGTGACTCAAAAGCAAACGGAGTAGCTGAACGACTTAATTATACACTGCTCGATGATTGCCGGACACTGCTTCGCAGTAGCAATCTACCATTACATCTTTGGTTCTATGCAGTGCAGTTCTCGACGCTAATGAGGAACTCATTAATAACGTCCAGTGTTGGCACTTCCTCCAGGGCCAAAGCAGGTCTGACAGGACTAGATGTCAGCACTATTTTACCATTTGGACAACGTGTCATGGTAAATAATCCGCCAAAGAACAAACTTAGACCACGGGGTGTAGTGGGATTCGCACTCACACCATCCGCGGAATCCCATGGCTATCTAATATACATCCCATCGAAACATACCATCACTGACACTACGAACTACCTGATAATTCGGGGTGATCCTCACGACAGGACAGATGACGCCGACGCAGTCATCGCTCCCCTACTTGATCAACTCGAAGCCAGACAGGACGGTGAATTCGATAATAATATGTCCACCCATTCGGGTGGTATGGAAATGGATGTGTCAATCCATTCGGGTGGTACCATTCATCAAAGGCCTGTATTACCAACCCCAACAGCCGATAACCTATCTACCTCGTCGGGTGGTAATGACCCTATCCAAACTGGAACCACAGATACAACTGAAGTCATACCAGAGTATATCTCTGAGGGCAACAATGACGTTCTAGGACCAGACATCCATGATGATCCACCGGAACATACCAATGATGATCCACCGGAACATACCAATGATGATCCTCCTGAACATACCAGTGACGAGATCGCTGATGATATCGAGGAACATGGTTCAAACATGATCAATGAAGATCCCCGAATCAATCTTCAAAGCGCAAACCATGCTGTCACCTATGATGATACAGAAGGTGACGATCAGCCCACGCAGAATGAACCAACGTCAAACCCCATAAATGATCCAGCAAACGATCACCCATCGTCCGCCATCATTGACAACACTAAGACACCGGATCCAATTCCCGATACCGTCTCAAGAAGAACCATCAATAATGATATTGACCCAAGCAGTGCAATTGCATCCACAGTCGGAATACAGGCATCTGCTTACGATGATGTTGCTCCTACTACGGAAGATGAGCGCACCACATCATCGACCTCCACAGCAGAACTCGATCCACTTCCCAGCGAGGAAGAGTCCCCCGCACCAGAGAGTACTACTGTAGCAACTCCCGATAGCGAAACACCTGAGTCTATCTCCAATGTGGGTGGTAACGATCAGTCTCCAGAAGTTAATGCTAAAAGTTTAGAAGAAAGAAAGAATAGAATTTTTCAGTACCGTAATGGCGACATCCCGAGGGTAAAGCCACCAAGTACAAAAAGAAAAAGTAGTCTAGCTCTAGGTGAAATTGAAGATAGGACTCAACGCAAGAGACCAAAGCGTCATATACTTTATGTCAACGCAGTACACTCGAATCCAACTCCTCATATTAAACCCTCCTTAAGTTACTATGAGGCAATTGTCAATAATGATGATAAAAATGATGCAAAAGGATACAACGAAGCCTACATGAAGGAATATGACCAATTGATCAAAATGAAGACCTGGGATCCTAACAAACCTGTAAATGAAAAGACGATCCCTAGACAACAAATAATAAACTCCATGTTTATTTTCAACACTAAGAGAGATGGAAGGAAGAAATGCAGATTCGTTGCAAGAGGTGACCAGCAGAAGGCTGGAACTTACAAAGAAGACCTCAAAGCAAACACGGTACATCATTACGCCCTGATGACCAGTCTCAACATAGCACTAGACAAGAAAATGTTTATCACCCAATTAGACATATCCTCAGCGTACCTATACGCTGAATTGGAAGAAGATCTGTACATCAGAGCACCTCCACACATGAAGCTCAAAGGAAAAGCATTCAAGTTGAACAAGTCACTATATGGACTTAAGCAGAGCGGAGCGAACTGGTACAAGATGATTGGCAGTTACTTAACCAACTCTTGCAACATGACAGAATTAACCGGTTGGCCATGCGTGTTCAAAGATGAAAATGAATGTTTTGTATGCCTCTTTGTAGACGACATGATCGTCCTGTCTAAAGATATCAAGGCAGCAAACAAACTGGTCAAAACTCTAAAGAAAAAGTTCGAGACCAAAGTGATCCACGATGGGAAATTAGACGAAAACAACATGGCCACATACGATATTCTAGGACTGGAAATAGAATATACGTTCGGAAAGAAAATGACAATAGGAATGGAAAACTCCTTAACCGAAAAGCTTCCACATTTAGGTTTTGATATCGAAAAGGATAACAAGAAGTTTCTTGTGCCAGGCACACCAGGTGAACACATCCACAAAGATAATCTGGTCGTTGAAGAAGACGACTACAAAGAAAAGGTTAAGCAAATGCAGAAGGCTATAGGATTGCTATCATATGTGGGATACAAATATAGATTCGATATTCTATATTATGTGAACATCCTAGCTCAGCATACACTATACCCCTCAGAGCAAGTGGAGAAACTCACCAAACAGCTGTTGAACTTCGTGTGGCAGTCAAAACACAAAAAGCTGATTTGGCATGCCAACAAGCATACCAAGACAAATAGGATTACCGCTATCACTGACGCATCGTTTGCGAATGAAGAAGGATTCCGATCACAATTGGGCCATTACTACTGCCTAAATGGAAAAGTCATCGGTGGGAGATCATCTAGCGAAAAACTGCGTGTCATATCATCTACCGAAGCAGAAATATATGCGGTAAGCGAATCAGTCCCAATGTTACAAGGAGTAGCATGCCTAGTAAAACAAATTGATCCATCATCATCACTTAGGTCGAAGATACTAACTGACTCAAAACCTACTATATCAATAGTAGAGGACCAAAGCGAAGATTCAAGAGCGTTCAGAAATCGTTTCTTCGGGACACGAGCTTTCAGGTTAAGAGATGAAGCTAGACGCAACGATCTGAAGTTCGAATACATAAAGACAGAAGATAACTATGCGGACATATTGACCAAGCCTACATCAATAGCCATATTCAAGAAGCTTACTCATTCATGGGTGAAATAGCATTATTGAACCATGGGTGGTATGTTGAAATATAAATCGAGATTGTAAGATATATTAAAGAGATGACTTATAAGAATCAGAAAGAGACAATTGGTCTGTAAAACAAAATAAACGAAGTCAGATGAAACCCTAACAGAATGTCAATCGATAATGGAAAGATATCGGATGACAATCTATCGCGAGACGTTTACAATTCAGGAATCTGACTACGAAGGAGTCTATGGAATGAACACGAAATAAGAGCTGTACTGTGGATTCTATGGGATTATTAATGGTGTGATGACGCTGAAAATTCTTCACTCGTCGTCCTCTCTTCTGGTTCAATAGGTGCAAAATGTTACGTATAAATACTGACGTATTTTCCAGATATTAATCCAAGTTCAATTAGCTTTATCTCAATTCATGATATAGGAAACCAAGGAATTATATATCTCTATAATTGAATATCATAGCATTATCATCAATGTCAAACCAAGTTACTATCGACAACGCCGAAGAAAACATTCTTTCTAAATAATATATTACTATATGCTTTTATTGCTTTAGTTTATTACAAGCAGAGGAAAGTCGCGACAGGAGTATTACTAGGGATAAACACTAGGATAACTCTGAACAGTTATCTCAAGATTATTCAGTTAATTGGCTTAGAGCTCAACGAAAAGAATACAAAATCATCATTTCTGAATGACTAATATCACAGTATGCAGGTCCAGTCAAAACATATTATTTACAACACCAATACATGGGCATGTGGCGTAGTTGGTAGCGCGCTCCCTTAGCATGGGAGAGGTCTTCGGTTCGACTCCGGACTTGTCCAAATTTTTCTTTTTCCACGGCTTTGCTCGTTTTCTGCCCGCTGTCAACTTGTTGACACCTTGCTATGAATCTGTGAGCAAGTTGGACTCATTTGTTTGGGCCCTGGCCAATGCCGACAGAAAAGGTAAATCACATCCATCAGGCTGACAAACCACATAATATGCCTTGAGGGTTGTTTAATCTATTTTGGTTTAAATACTAAAGTAATTAGCCAGTTTTGCAAATTACAAGTCCACCATTCCAGGTTTATAGAGCGGTGCAGGCTGAAGCAAAGCACCATTTTTCATTTTCACAAGTATGGACAATGCTGTTGAGTTATTCAAAAATCTTCTTTACAACCATTCAGTTCAAATGGATTTTCTGGTTGAAAAATGTGAAGGTGAGGAGTACTTGAGGAATCTAAATGAAATCATTACAGCCTTATGTCACTCTCTGAAAAACCATGGTAAGATTATCTTGGTCGGGTGCGGCAAAACATTCAAAATTGCTAAAAAGACTGTAGCGCTGCTACAGTCACTTGGACTGCGTTCAACATATTTGCATCCGACTGAAGCATTACATGGCGATATGGGGTGCATCAAGGAACAGGACTCTCTTTTGCTGTGCAGCACAAGTGGAGAAACCGAAGAGGTTATTTTATTTCTGAAATATCTTATAGAAATGGAAACATGGCCCGAAGATGTGGGCGGTGGTAAAGTTCTAAACAAGATATCTGTTTGTGCAAACCCCGAAAGTTCTCTGTCGGTGCTTTGCGACAACGTGGTGCAGGTTCCGCAGAAGTTCAGCGAGGACGAAATACAAGACGGTTTACGGGCCCCTACAGTATCGACCACTTCTATGCTTGTCGTTCTCGATTGCCTCTGCATTGCGTTGAGCAATGCGTACTATGACGGGAATACTCAGCGCAGAAACATCATTTTCAATAGAGCGCATCCAGCAGGTGGCATCGGGAAAAGGGCCAAAGCTTTGAAAAGCTCCGAATCAGCCCCATCACTCGAACCACCCGTGGCATCCGCCCTCACTGCGAAGCTTCGACCGGCGATGACCGAACTGGAAGTGTTGCAAACGTTGATATTGCATGACTGGATTGTTGTCGAACCCACGCTCCAGCTGCCCTCCAAAACTGTGCAGTTGCATTACAAAATCTGGAGTGCGCAACGTGACGTGGAGGGCGCCAATTTCTGTAACTACTTGAAGTCGAGGTTACAGACTTGACCACCCCTACCCGCAAAAGGACCCTGGCGTCTCCACGCCTTTCTTGTATTTGTTACCGGAGAAGATCAGTTTCCGCCGTGGACTGTTTGTGTAAATAAAAGCAGAGCTCACTTTGCTAGATTTTTTTGTATACTTAACGTTGATGCGCTCGGAATGCCAAACATTACAGAGTAGTTTCCGTTCATCTTCACGCACATTCGCGTATGACGATTTCCAAGTCGAGCAGCCGCCCGCTGCAGCCGCCTACGACACTTGATTTTGTCATCTTTTCTCATTTTGAGTAAAAACACTCAATGCTGGAGACATGTCTGCGTTTTTCTTGAAGCACACGACTAAACAGGCCGGAAAGCGCTCAGAACCACGTCGGTCAGACAACTCACTGGCAAGACCAAGACTGCTTGATTACGTATGTTCCAGTTCAGGCCATATCGCGAACTGTTGAAGTACTACCTATTCCCATGCGCACTTTACGCCCTGGCCTCGCCATGACCCCAGGCCTCAGCCCTCCTCTCTCGGAATGAGACGCATCTCTATCTATTCCGTCGTGTATGACAAGTCAGAACCAACACAGAACCAACACAGAACAAGGCAGCCAGTGCTAGATCCCACTCCTCGTCTTGCAATGCAAAAAACGAATCCGTCAGAGAGATAACTAAGCAGACGGTGATGCAGATTGCACAGCAGATTGTAATGCGCACTGCATCAGCCTACTTCCAGATGCACTAGGCACATGAAAACAACAATGACGTCCTATCGGGCCCACAAAAGTCAGTTCCACGGGTTCTCCTAGGATGCTCTTTCAAGGTGTTCTACTTCGACATTTCTGATCTCTCTCTTTCCTTGTTTGTGCTTGCGCCGCAGCTCTTCCAGTTGGGCGACGCCAAAGCACGCTTAGCATTACTAATTTTAGTAGGAATTTTCAACGACGCCAAATACCGTTTTCTGTTCTCACTGAAACATTCGCGACATTTCACCTCAACGTAATGTGTGACGCTGCCATATCTGTAAATGTAAAAGCTATTTCGAGAGAAACGAGAGCAAGTTGGGCCAAGTCAGGTTGAAATAACATATTTCACTGAAGATTTTTTTAGTATAGGCTATTTACGTTGATTGAGAGTAAGAAGCATTTGAAGAAATCTATTCCAACTTGTACTATTTCAGAGCTGGGAGCCCAGGATAGGTGGAGGATCAGAATCAGAAGTTGAGAAATCGATTGTTTGAAGCTCTTTTTTTTTCTCCTGTATTAGTAAAGTGGATCAAGGGGGAAACGTCGTAGCTCATCTCGTGGATATCCAAATATAATATAGGGCAGCATAGTGAGTTCATTCGTTTATAGAGGGTTCGATTAGTTTAGCGGATCTTATTTTGCTGGGGCCAAATTTTGCTGAGACGGAAGCATTGGCAAGATGTCGGTAAGGAATTTGACAAACAACGGAAAAAATCTCAGCAGCAGTGATGAGGGTATGCAGACAGAGTCGTCACTGCTGTCAACATCCTCGGAGCGCAGAAACCCCTTTCTGGGCAGCGGGGAAGAGGACGAGGGACTGCTGGAACCGGAGAATTCGAGTCAAGAGCTGCTACATAACGATTCTAGCGGCTCAATACGTTTTCAAGCGGCAAACAACAGCGGTGCGTCTCACTTTGCAGATCATGGCGGTGAAGGTGTGGGAGGTGTAGTACAGCAGCAGCCAGTTTCGGATTACAAAGGATATTACTCAAAAAACTCACCGGCCAACGCCGGCGGGGTTCCGGACAATACGCGATTGAACTCAGCAAAGGGCCTTCCATCATCAACCTCTCTAAATACAGGGCTATCAGCGAACGACATCATGTCGCCTCCAGAGTATGACAGATATCCGTTGGTAAGTTCAAGGATAAGTTCGATGGCTCAGATGCCAAATCCAAACAAATATACGCATGGTTTAAATTCTTCCTCCCCGGGGAATGCATCAGATTCATCGATATCCTCGAATCCGTTTTTGGGAGAACAAGATTTTTCACCTTTTGGTGGTTATCCAGCTTCTTCTTTTCCTCTTCTAATGGAGGAAAAGGAAGATGATGATTATTTGCATAATCCTGATCCAGAAGAAGAGGCAAGGCTAGATAAAAAACGGTTTGTAATTGATTTCAAACATATGAGTAGAAGATCATTTGGTGGTTTAATTGGTATTTTATTGCTATTTTTGGGAATGCTGGTTGTTTTTGTTGTTATACCTGCAGTTACATTTACTGGTCGTAGAGGTACGCAAGTTATCAGTCGGTTAACAGATTACCAATATCCCCAGTTATCAGCGATAAGAACAGCCCTGGTGGATCCAGATACACCCTCATCTGTTCTGACGAGACGAGCACTCGACGGTTCGCAATGGTCGCTGGCATTTTCCGATGAGTTTAATGCTAATGGCAGAACTTTTTACGAAGGTGACGATCAATTTTGGACAGCTGTTGACCTAAATTATGCAGCTACAAGAGATTTAGAATGGTATTCACCTGACGCTGTAACAACGAATAACGGTACGTTGCAACTAAGAATGGATGCTTTCAGAAGTCACGATTTGTATTATCGATCAGGTATGCTTCAGAGTTGGAATAAGCTATGTTTCACTCAGGGTGCACTGGAAATTTCTGCAAATTTGCCAAATTATGGTAGGGTTACTGGGTTATGGCCAGGTTTATGGACTGCAGGTAACCTTGGTCGTCCAGGTTATCTGGCCAGTACTGAAGGTGTTTGGCCATATTCTTATGAGTCCTGTGATGCTGGTATCACACCAAATCAGAGCTCTCCGGATGGAATATCATATTTGCCCGGTCAAAAATTAAGTGTTTGTACTTGCGATGGTGAGTCACATCCAAACCAAGGTGTCGGAAGAGGAGCTCCAGAAATCGATGTCTTGGAAGCTGAAGCTGACACTACGTTAGGTGTTGGCGTTGCATCTCAATCTTTACAAATTGCACCTTTTGACATCTGGTACATTCCGGATTATGAGTTTATCGAGGTTTATAACTTCACTACTACATCAATGAATACCTATTGTGGTGGTCCTTTCCAGCAAGCTGTATCAGCTATCACCACTTTGAATACTACGTGGTACGAATTTGGTCCCGATGCAGGGAAATTTCAGAAGTACAGTTATGAATACCTTAATGATAACGATAATGGATATATTCGTTGGTTCGTCGGTGATGTACCCACCTATACAATTTACGCAAAAGCCCTTCATCCCAATGGTAATATTGGCTGGAGAAGAATTAGTAAAGAACCAATGTCGATCATCCTAAATCTGGGTATTTCGACTAATTGGGCCTATATCGATTGGCAATTCCTTTTCTTCCCGGTCACTATGTCTGTTGACTATGTTAGGATATATCAACCTAATGACAGTATATCGATAACGTGTGAACCGGATGGATACCCTACTCAAGATTACATCAATGCGCATATGAATGCTTACTACAATGTTAACTTAACAAGTTGGGAAGAGGCAGGCTACAGTTTCCCTAAGAACATATTGACCGGTGACTGTACCAGTTCAAGATTCCAACTTTCCTCCAATGATGGTCAGCATTCCAATTCAAATTGAAAGTCCATTGTCACTCATTTTTGCATTTAATATTTCTTTACATTCGTAACTTCATTTCCTTCTTCGACCACTATGAGAACAAAGGCAATGCTAGATGCACTGGGTGATGAGGAAGAGCAAAACATTTTTAATGCTCACTTATGTCGCACGCTATTGCACAATACTGCACAATGTGGCACAACAACGCTCTTTAGTAAAAAGGTGGTGATTTCTTTGATCGTACCCTTCGAGCTCATCCAAAAAATGTAATTTATATATATACTCATTTCTTCTTCTATTCTTTTTCGAATTTATACTTATATCCATACTTCAAACAGTTAACTCTCCACAAAAACAGGGACTTCTACCTCCACTGGCAGATGCTTGTCCCATCTTTATGAGTCGGATAAATACTACTTCAAATTCTATTTGGTGTACGGCCATGCTACAAACAGCTATCATTGAAAAGCTTCACTTGGCAAATTACTGACACAACTCAGGTGGGAATTGATCGTTGTCGATATTTCGTTTTATAGTATGAAAAAACCTAGATCCGTACAATATTATTAGCAGAAGTGAATTATACCTTTTAATAGGGGCCCCAATTTCGCACGGAATGATAAAAATCGTTGATACTACACCACGATTTTTTATTTCATAACAGCCGATTCAAATGCTTGAATCACTCCTCTGTTTTACTTTTAAATAAATGGTGAAGTCATAGTTGTATATTTTTCTGTAGTCAGACGTATGAAATTTACTAAGTTCCTTTCGGAACTTGATAACCCTGTTCTTTAGATTATTCTCTATGTTATTAGGAGACAGTATCACCGTTTTTTTAGCGGGACTCCTAGGTTTCTTAAGTTCTGTTACGGCACGCCACAATGATGAAGTCGTCGTGCAAGTAAATACTAATGTATTACTGAACGCGCAGAATAACATGGTAGAGATTGACGGTCAGGCGTACGGCATATTGGCAGATAAATACGATTATAATGTTGATCCAGTTGTTGAAAATATCACAATTCCAGCCAGAAACACTGATAATAGAGGTGGAGGTCGGCTTACGGTTGCTTTGATGAACGTATTGTCTACCTTCGTGAACCGGAGACCTCTTTTGACAGGCAAGATATGTAACACTATGTGCTTTTCAGAAACGACGGAAGACAGCACTGCTTATGCAATTTGTATATATAGGTACACTAAGAGCGCGTTGGGATGTACCACGGTCGATATTCCGCATTTAAGGAACGTGATTAAGGATAAGTTGCTAGAATTTGCGCGCCAAGAACTAACAGGTAAGTGCATTACCATCTTTGATTCGAATAGTAGCGTGACATACGCGAAGATAGTCATGCTTGGGAATGGGATAAGCATGGGTGATGTTCACTGTGAGGCGCCTAGCGACTGGAATGCACCTACTTTTTTTCAAAAGTCTTACATTATTTAAATTAGTTACATGCTTGATTAAAGTTTGCCATTGGTGATTGTTTAGCCTGTCATAGACCTGTCAATCCTTATTCTTCTTACACGTTAAAAGATATGGATGTAGAATAGGTAGAAATATATACTGACCTTAAAGTTTAGTACAGAACCCCTATAGAACGTGCGTTTTCCAAACCTGAAATGTGCATACTAGGGCCGAGTGCGCACTCACATAAAAAAAGTCTCATTTGGTCAACTAATCGCAAAGCAGACGTTCATGTTTAAATGTAAACAAGGCAGTCTGAGACGATATTCTTGATAAAGTTCAGTGAAAATTGAGATCCTATCGAATTATCAGTCATTGAAAAGGTTATAGGCTCATAATTTATGCCGCAGTCATACCATTTCATCAATCCCATAGAATTATAAAACATATATGTTATTAGTCATTCCATGCATATACTTAACCGAAGCATAGATTCTGAATTATAAGCGTCTTGCGATTGTCGGCCTGCAACTCTTCAAACATTATAACTCTGTTTAGGCTTCACCTGACCCCGATTTTTTGCTGTACCACAGGAAAAAATCTATCTTTGAATCTCTCAGGTTGTCCCTCCTTCAGTATGTCTTGCTTATCTGATAACATCAGTCGATGTTTTAACAATGTCTCAACAAGCTGGTATCAAAAATCCTGAAATTAACTCGCTTTCAATACCCAGGTTTCTCAGATTGTATCTGCAGTTCATACTTTGAAATCAATCTCATATTCAGCACAGTACCGACAAAGCTCAGCTTTTTGATGTGTACTCTTATTAATCAGAGAGTAAGCTAACTTCGGACTTGTTAATGTTAAATTCGTTAAATATTGACAATAATATCGTGATTTTCGGTTATTGAGGTCTATAAGTCCTTGATTTTTTATATCATATAAAATGAGATTGGATGTAGGGAAAAGACGTCAGTATTTATACCTGGCATTCTGCAGCTATTGAAAGATAAATAGGATAATGAAAAAAGTATTTTCACCCCTGGCAGTTCACAGTTCGTGTTGTTATAAATGTATTCTTCCAGTCCCCCAGAATTTATGGTACAGCTCGTTATTTCTTATTCCATGCCATAGATTCCTCCGTAGTCAGATTCCAGAATTGTAAGCGTCTTGCTATAGAGCATCATCTCACGACTCTCTTATCTGGAAAGGAGGGTATCTTCGGCGTTGTCGATAGTAACTTGGTTTGACATTGATGATGATACTATGATATTCAATTATAGAGATATATAATTCCTTTGTTTTCTATATCATGAATTGAGATAAAACTAATTGAACTTGGATTAATATCTGGAAAATACGTCAGTATTTATATCTAGCATTTCGCACCTATTGAAGCATAAGAGAGGACGACGAGTGAAGAATTTTCATCGTCATCACACCATTTCTAGTCCCATAGAATCCACAGTACAACTGTTATTTCGTCTTCATTCCATAGACTCCTTCGTAGTCAGACTCCTGAGTTGTAAACGTCTCGCGATAGACTGTCATCCGATATCTTTCCAGTATCGATTGACATTCTGTTAGGGTTTCATCTGACTTCGTTTATTTTGTTTTACAGACCAATTGTCTTATTTCTGATGCTTATAAGTCATCTCTTTAAGATATCTTACAATCTCGATTTATATTTCAACAGATATTCTGTTAGGGCTTCATCTGGCTTCGTTTATTTTGTTTTACAAACTAATTGTCTTGTTACTGATGCTTATAAGTCATCTCTTTCATGTATATTACAATATCGATTTATATCTCAACATAATGTCAACCAGTACTTTTATTATTCAATCATATTCCAAAATAATTCAACATGAGCGCATGGAATTCCTAATGTCAGAGCTGGCATATATTCGATCAGTTGTTGTATATCAGATTTGCTGTCATCAAGATTTTAAGCGCAAGTGGTTTAGTGGTAAAATCCAACGTTGCCATCGTTGGGCCCCCGGTTCGATTCCGGGCTTGCGCATTTTTTGCATCTGAAGGGAAAACCCGTTCATTTATTTGTTTGACCATCTCAACATAGTCCTTAATTATGAAACCTTTCCCATATATGTTGAGTTGCGCCCACATGTTTTGTTCATTCTAGTGCTTAGGTAACGGCCCTCTACTAATGTGCCATAATTTATTTCAGCATTAACAATAATCTAGATGTTTTCTTAGATAGGAAAAAAAGCGAAGCGAGGCCGTCGCCAAGTTTAAACAAAAAGTTCTTCATTTCGTGAATTCATTATCATAAGAACAGCGTATGAACAGGCATTGCAAGCGGAGGGCCACTAAACAATTGTGGAAGAAATAAGAATAACAACCATGCCTTCCCCATTCCCGATCGATGCACCAAACAGCACTGGTATTTCGAACTCGTCACCGCCAGCATCGTCGATAGGCGGATTCGGCAGCGGAAGTGGACTCGATCAGGGTTCTCAAGCTGGTTCAAGGAATCAATTCCCAAGTTCCTCACAACCCCATGGTACTACTGCTAATCCAGCAGGTACATCTTCCCTGTTTAGCTCCCAAAACACGTTTGGCGATGCACGATCAGGTGAAATAGATGGCGATATACCATTACCTACCTTAAGAAGAAGAGCAATTAATCATGTCCAAAAAGTGGATGATGTTACTGGTGAGAAAGTGCGTGAAGCTTTCGAAGAATTTTTAGAGGCTTTTTCAATTGCAAATTCAGAAACCGGGGAACTTGAAAGGGTTTATATTGCTCAAATAGAATTCATGAAAGTTTATGATTTGAGTACCATTTATATTGACTACAAGCATCTTTTCATGAGAGAAAATGGAGCACTAGCAATGGCAATATCAGAACAATATTATAGATTTCTTCCTTTCTTATTAAAGGGTTTAAGAAGCGTGATCAGGGAATATGAACCGGATTTATTGATATCAGCGGACTCTATTAGCGATAACCGGAACGACCAAGATACTCAGGCGCCAACTGATTCTTTGGATAATGCATCCTCAGCAGTACGCCCCGAAGCAGACACAATCAATGCCACCGGTTCTGCAACGGGTAGTTCCATAGAACAAACAGAGCGTCTGTTTCAAATAAGCTTCTTCAATTTATCAACAGTACATAGAATAAGAGATATCAGATCGGAAAAGATAGGGTCATTACTGAGCATTTCCGGTACCGTAACGCGAACATCAGAAGTTCGTCCAGAACTTTTCAGGGCAAGTTTTACATGCAATATGTGTCGTGCGGTAATTGATAATGTTGAACAAGCTTTCAAATACACTGAACCGACCATGTGTCCCAATTTGGCTTGTGAGAATAGAGCTTTCTGGACTCTAAATGTTGCGAGATCTAAGTTTTTAGACTGGCAAAAAGTAAGAATTCAGGAGAATGCGAACGAAATTCCAACAGGTTCAATGCCACGTACCATAGATGTTATCCTAAGAGGTGACTGTGTTGAGAGGGCTAAACCTGGTGATCGTTGCAAATTCACAGGGACTGAAATTGTGGTTCCCAACGTCGCTCAACTTGGCTTGCCTGGCATAAAGCCTAGCTCGAGTCTCGATACAAGAGGAATAGCGCGATCCTCCGAGGGTTTGAATAGTGGAGTAACAGGGCTTCGATCACTAGGTGTTCGAGATTTGACTTACTCCATCAGTTTTTTAGCATGTCATGTTGTTAGTATAGGATCAAATTCTGTTGAGAAAAATAGATCTGAAGAGGCTGATTACGAGGACAGTATGCATTTATCTACAACTTTACAAACCTCAAATGTTTATCAAGATGATGAAAGAGATCAAGAAGTTTTCTTAAACAGTTTGAACTCAAACGAGATTGATCAACTTAAGGAAATGGTTAAAGACGAACAAATCTACGACAAATTGGTAAGGTCAATTGCGCCAGCAGTTTTTGGTCACGAAGCAGTCAAAAAAGGTATACTATTACAAATGCTTGGTGGTGTCCATAAAACAACTGTCGAAGGTATAAAATTAAGAGGTGACATAAATATCTGTGTCGTTGGTGATCCATCTACCTCAAAGTCTCAATTTTTGAAATATGTTACAAGTTTTGCAACAAGGTCAGTTTATACCTCTGGTAAGGCTTCGTCAGCTGCAGGTCTTACAGCCGCAGTTGTGAGAGACGAAGAAGGTGGTGATTATACAATCGAAGCAGGTGCTCTTATGTTGGCAGACAACGGTATTTGTTGTATTGATGAGTTCGACAAGATGGATATATCTGATCAAGTTGCCATTCATGAAGCCATGGAACAGCAAACTATTTCTATCGCTAAGGCTGGTATTCACGCAACGTTGAATGCAAGAACTTCCATCCTAGCTGCTGCAAATCCTGTTGGCGGCAGGTATAACAGAAAATTATCATTAAGAGGCAACTTGAATATGACTGCTCCAATCATGTCAAGATTTGATCTTTTCTTTGTTATATTAGACGATTGCAATGAAAAAATTGACACCGAATTGGCATCTCATATCGTTGACTTACATATGAAAAGAGATGACGCAATAGATCCACCATTTAGCGCGGAGCAACTGCGCCGTTATATCAGATATGCTAGGACTTTCAAACCAACGTTAACCAAGGGCGCGAGACAATTTTTGATTTCAAGGTATAGAGAACTAAGGGCAGATGATGCCCAGGGCTACAGTAGATCCAGTTACAGAATCACCGTAAGACAGTTGGAGAGTATGATAAGATTATCAGAAGCAATCGCGAGAGCCTACTGTGTTGATGAAATAACCCCAGCCTTCGTCGCTGAAGCTTACGATTTGTTGCGACAGAGTATCATTCGTGTGGACGTCGATGACATCGAGATCGATGACGAAGCATCGGAAACGACTCAAGGTGCCGGAGACTCAAATGACCAAGATCAGGGGCAGGCACCCGCACCTGAACAACAACAGGAAAGGGCACATATAGACGTGTTGAGGCCAAAGACAAAGACAACAGTCTCGTATGAGAAATACGTTTCGTTAATGAATTTGATCGTGCAAAAAATCGCCCAAGCTGAACGCGAGAACGGCAAAGAGCTTACCGCAACCGATATCATAGATTGGTACCTGCTGCAACGAGAGTACGATTTAGATTCGGAGGAAGAATACTGGCAGGAAAGAAAACTAGCCTTCAAAGTGCTGAAAAGACTGGTAAAAGACAGAATCTTAATGGAAATTCATGGCACTAGAACTCATCTTTCAGACCCCCTAGATACCGACGCGGATCCACATGCACCGCAGGGGGACAAGATAGTCTACGTGATACATCCAAACTGCGAAATGCTCGAGACACTGGACAACCAAATAGCCGCATCTCAATCATCATCGCCATCACCACCACCGCCGCAACCGCACGGCGAAGAATGATAAACGACTGATCGACCGATTCTCGGCATACGTATTAATCAAGAACAAGGAGACACGTTCCCACCACGCCGCCACGGCTTTCTTAAAAAGAGATTCAATCAATTACTGCAAGCAAGAACCTCACATTTACTTATAGCCAACAACTTCACTTCCTCTCCGTAAATAGCTCAAACAAGCATTCATGTAATAAGCTGCATTCAGTAACATTCTATGCACCTTTAAGTTGAAAAACGTCTTCTTATAGCCTATCTTCAACACTTTATTGGTTCGCTTAATCGGCTTCGGGCCTTTTCTGTGTGGGTTAAAAAACGAAAACAGAAAAAAAGGGGAACAGCGAGATTTCTCTTTTCCTTTTCGAGGGACGGGTTCTTGGTGGGACGAGAGTATATTGAAAAGGAATTAAGGGGATGTCAAGGAATTGAAGGGGCGAGCACAATCGTTAAACAGTTATCTTGACATTCCTTGAATAAGTCAGGCATATAAAGGGCTGTTAGTTTTTCCTGATGAATGTTTTCATGGAATTGATCTGAAAGAAGTTGAGTGTCGCGTCTAGCAAGAAGTAGTTGGACTAATTTTTGCTATTCGCCGTTGATACTTTATCTCCCTTGACTGGACTCTGTTTTTATCTTTTTTTTTTTTTTTTTTTTTTTTTTGAGGAACAATGACCACTACTTCAAATGATTTGATTACTGAGGAGCCTCGTGCTCCTCACGTTCCTCGTTTGACGAGACGATTGACTGGTTTTTTGCCCCAAGAGATCAAGAATATCGATACGATTATCCCTTTGAAATCGAGAAATATTTGGAATAAACACCAGGTGAAAAAGTTTGAAGATAAGGAGGGGTTTGAAGGCCGGTTCATCGGACATGTGGAGACTACATTGGCAAGATCGCTGTATAACTGTGATGATTTGGCTGCCTACGAGTCCACTTCTCTTAGTGTGCGTGATAACTTAATTATCGACTGGAATAACACGCAGCAAAGGATCACTGCTAGAGATCCAAAGAGGGTTTATTATCTATCTCTGGAATTTTTGATGGGTAGAGCATTGGACAATGCGTTAATCAACAGTCAGGCTGGTTCTGACGAGCCAACGTCGAGACCGATGGTCGAAAAGTCGTTGGACGAGTTGGGATTCAATCTGGAAGATGTTTTGAAGAAGGAACCGGATGCCGCATTAGGTAATGGTGGTCTAGGACGTTTGGCTGCTTGTTTCATTGATTCAATGGCCACTCAGAACATTCCTGCTTGGGGCTACGGGTTACGTTATGAATATGGAATATTTGCACAAAAGATTATTGATGGTTATCAAGTCGAAACCCCAGATTATTGGTTGAATTTTGGAAATCCATGGGAAATTGAACGTAATGAAATCCAGGTTCCAGTTACATTTTATGGTTATGTTGATAGAAGTGATGGCGAATCGACAACTTTATCTCCATCGGATTGGATTGGCGGTGAGAGGGTTTTAGCGGTCGCTTATGATTTCCCTGTTCCTGGTTATAAGACCTCGACGGTCAATAATCTTAGATTATGGAAGGCAAAACCAACTACTGAATTTGATTTTGCAAAGTTCAATTCTGGTGATTATAAGAATTCTGTAGATGCGCAACAACGTGCTGAATCAATAACCGCTTGTCTTTATCCGAACGATAATTTCAATCAAGGTAAAGAATTAAGATTAAAACAACAATACTTTTGGTGTGCTGCTTCATTGCATGATATTATAAGAAGATTCAAAAAAACTTCGAGACCTTGGTCAGAATTACCAGATCAAGTTGCAATTCAATTGAATGATACTCATCCAACTCTAGCAGTTGTTGAATTACAAAGAGTACTAGTTGATCTTGAGAAATTAGATTGGCATAAGGCTTGGAGTATTGTGACTGCCACTTTTTCATATGCAAACCATACGGTCATGCAGGAAGCCTTGGAAAAATGGCCAATTGGATTGTTTGGTCATTTGTTACCAAGACATTTGGAAATTATCTATGATATCAATTGGTTTTTCTTACAAGAGGTTGAAAAGAAATTTCCAAAAGATTTTGATCTGCTAAGTCGTGTTTCAATAATCGAAGAGTGTTCGCCAGAGAGACAAGTTAGAATGGCGTACTTAGCTATTGTTGGATCTCATAAAGTTAATGGTGTCGCTGAGTTACACTCTGAATTGATTAAAAAGACGATTTTCAAAGATTTTGTAAAAGTGTATGGTTCTCAAAAATTCACTAATGTCACAAATGGTATCACACCAAGAAGATGGTTAAAACAAGCAAATCCAAAGTTAGCTGAGCTGATCGGTAAGGCATTGAATGATCCCAAACAAAATTTCTTGCTAGATATGCCAAAATTAACAGAGTTAGCTAAGAAGGCAGATGACCCTGAATTTCAAAAGGCATGGGATCTAGTGAAGGCAAACAATAAATTACAACTAGCTGATTTAATCAAGGACACCAATAACGGTGTTGATATCATTGATAGAGAACATATCAAAGATACCTTATTTGATATTCAAGTGAAACGTATCCATGAATATAAACGTCAACAAATGAATATTTTCGGTGTCATTTATCGTTACTTGGCAATGAAAAAGATGTTAAAGGAGGGGTCAACAATTGAAGAAGTTGCTAAAAAATATCCAAGAAAGGCATCAATATTTGGTGGTAAAAGTGCTCCTGGTTACTATATGGCAAAATTGATTATCAAGTTAATAAACTCTGTTGCAGAGATTGTCAACGATGATGCAGAAATTGTGGATTTGTTGAAGGTTGTCTTTATTCCTGATTACAACGTTTCAAAAGCTGAAATAATTATTCCTGCTAGTGATTTAAGTGAGCATATTTCAACCGCAGGTACCGAAGCTTCGGGTACATCAAATATGAAATTCGTTATGAACGGTGGTTTGATTATTGGTACGGTCGATGGTGCTAATGTCGAGATCACTAGGGAAATTGGTGAAGACAATATCTTTTTGTTTGGTAACCTGAGCGAACATGTCGAGGAATTGAGATATAACCACCAATACAAAAAGACTGAGCTTCCTCCAGAGCTGGCTCAAGTGTTGAAATCAATCGAAAGTGGTGTCTTTTCACCAGAAAATCCAAACGAGTTCAAACCATTGATAGACAGTATTAAGAGCCATGGTGATTATTACTTGGTAAGTGATGATTTTGAGTCTTATGTGGCTACTCAGGAGTTGGTCGACGAGGTCTACCACACTCAGAAAAATGATTGGATCAAGAAGAGTATCTTGAGTGTTGCAAACATCGGTTTCTTTAGCAGTGATCGTTGTATTGAAGAGTATTCTGAGACCATTTGGAATGTCGAACCGGTGAAACCTGAGACCTAAGGAGTCATCTTCTCCTTTACTCACTTCGCCCCTCGTCTTTCTTAGACATTTTCCCGAGAAACGTTACTTTTATATATGCCTCTACTTTTATTATTACTATTATTCCTGGTATCTAGCTATTCAACTCGAATGAAATCGGTATTATGATTTCCGGGTTTTCTTTTCCGGGTTTTCTTTTCCTTGTTTTACTCGGTCGGAAGGAAACTGCATATTGTGCAGCTTTTTGTCCTCCGGAGGTCCTGGCACTTTTTATGACTGTACCGGTGATTGAAGTCCAGGCTAAAAAGCTCAAGCACTAAAACCAAGAGCAACAGGAAATAAAGGAAAACAAGGCGTTACGAAGTTCGATGACAGGTGGGGTTCCAGAAGATGGAGATCTTAAGGAATGATGAAAGAGGGGAATTGGCAAGAGGGGAATTGTAAAGAGGGGCTGAGTCCACCTAGGACTGGAGCCAAGATGGGATATATAAGACGAAAGAGTGCGGTCGACAAGTGGCAGTGACGGATCCTCAAAAAAGCAGCAAGTGATCCTTGGGATTATTAAAATGGTAGAAGTCAGAACGGAGTCAGGGCCTAGACTGGCTGCGACAGAAGCAGCAGAAACGGCAGCAGGAGGAGGATCAGGAATCGGGACAACTGAAAATGATTCAATCAGTTTTGCATCAGTTTCCGCGTTGGAGCGGCAGTCAACGGAGATTTCTTGCAATGGAGAGTTAAAAAATGCCGAAACGAGTGATAATTCGAAGAGTCAAAGGAAACTGCAGCATCATCTTTCCAGAGAAGAAATTAAAGATTATTTCAGGACACGATTTACGACACTTTTCCCCACTAGGAAAAGCCTAAAACAGGCAAGAGAACAGTATCCGTTGAATCCGTTCCCGGCGTTGAGACTAATGACATGGCAGCAGACCCAATTTTTCTTAGTTGGTCTTCTTGCTTGGACTTGGGATGCACTTGATTTTTTCTCTGTCTCCCTTAATATGGCTGCTATCGCAGATGATTTGAATTCAACGGTAAAGGACATTTCACACGCTATTACTTTGGTTCTGTTATTGCGTGTCGTTGGTGCTATTATATTTGGATACGCAGGTGATAAATTTGGGAGAAAATATCCGTACTGTGTTACAATGGTTTTGATTATCATAGTTCAACTGGCACAGGGATTTGTAAAGAGCTATAGTGCATTTTTGGGCGTAAGAGCTATATTCGGCATAATAATGGGATCGATATACGGTGTCGCAAGTGCAACGGCGTTAGAAAATGCTCCTGTAGAGGCAAGATCTATTTTATCCGGTATCTTTCAGCAAGGATATGCGCTTGGATATCTATTGGGTGTTGTATTTGTCAGAGCTATTGTGGATAATTCTTCCCACGGTTGGAGAGCGTTATTTTGGTTTAGCGCTGGTCCACCGGTTCTATTTATCATCTGGAGATTGCTATTACCAGAGTCACCAACCTACGTTAGATTGAAGGAAGAGCAAAAGAGATCAGCAATAAGAACGAACAATGGCAAATCAATTTTTTGGAGAAATGCTCGTGCAGTATTGAAATATTACTGGATCACTATGGTTTACTTGGTTATATTAATGGCGATGTTTAATTTTTCATCTCATGGTACACAGGATTTATTCCCCACAATGTTGACGAGACAATATGATTATTCCGAAGATGCTTCAACTGTTACAAATTCTGTTGCGAATTTAGGAGCAATAGCTGGTGGAATAATTGTTGCACATAGTTCAGCATTTATTGGCCGTAGATTTGCGATTATGGTTTGTATCATAATTGCTGGCGCGCTTTTGTATCCGTGGGGCTTCGTATCAGATAAGAGTGGTCTCAATGCGTCCGTTTTTTTCTTACAGTTTTGTATACAAGGTTTGTGGGGTTGTTGTCCAATTTATCTAATGGAAATGTGTCCAATGGAATTTAGGACATTCTTAACAGGTGTAGCCTACCAAATGGGTAATATGATTAGTAGTGCCTCTTCCACTATAGAAGCTACTATCGGAGAAAAATTTCCAGTTGAAGGTAAACCCGAAGGGGTCTATGATTATGGAAAAGTTATGGCAATATTTATGGGTTGTGTACTTGCTGTTTTCCTCGTGGTTATCATCTTGGGTCCTGAAAATAAAGGTGGTGAAGTCATTCTTAATGATGATATTGTTTCTTCTAGAGGTTCATTGGAACGTGTGCGCTCGGAGGATTTAGAAGCCAACAATCAACTAGATGTAGAGGAGATAAAGCCTCATAGTACCCATAAAGAATGAAAGATAATGGTCGGCACATATTTATAATTCATAAGAATGTAATATCTTTGACATTGCGGACCATGCTATGGTCATTAGTAACCAAATATAATAGTTAAAAATGTGAATGATTTCCCCAACTTTTTTCTTACGTATTCGAAATATAATAAACTAAACATGTAATCATAAGCCAAATTCTTCTTTTAGAGCTATACTCAATCTTTTTAGGCCCTCAGTCAATTTTTCTGGTGATACAGCAGCATATGTACCTCTGAAGAAAATCTCATTTCGGTTTCCTGTCATTTTTGATTCTACCGGTTGAGGTGGTACAGTTTCACCTTCAGTTTTGAACCAGCTACCAGGAACAACCAAAACACCTGAACTTATAACTTTTTCGTAGATAGCATGTTCCACTTGAGCGGGATCGGAATCATATTTTGCCTTGAATTCAGGATGTGCGGATGCATCAATGTCAACCGTAAAGAACATACCGGCAATTGGTGGATTAACGACAAATGCATCAGTTTTTGGTAAGTATTTGTGTAGAGCGTCAATAGCATTATCACGTTTCAAAGTGTATTCATGACGCAAACCTAATAACCAGTCCAAATATCCATCTTGGCCCCAACTATTCAAAGTTCCAGCAACCAAAGCTTGAGTAAAACCACTGGCGGCTTGAATAGTCATTTCATGCAAGTAAACGTAGCTTTGTAAAATGCTCTTTGAGGCAGTTATCCAGCCTAACCTAGTGGCTGGAGCTAAAACTTTTGAGAAGGAGTCCAATCTAATAACACGACCTTCGGTATCAATACTCAAGAATGTCTTGGCCAACGATTTCAGAAATTCCTCGTGCGTTAACTTCTTAGCAGTTCTTTCTTTTGGATCCCGAATGTATGGTTCCATCTGTAGGAAATAGTATGGTTCATCTTCGACGATAATGAAGTCATGCTTTTGAGCAATACGGTAGATTTTCTCCTTTCTGTCATCTGCTAAGGAAGTACCCGTTGGATTTTGCCCAGTAGGAATGGTGTAAAGTAATTTTGGTTTTGCAGCTTCAGGATTCCAATTGTCCATGATAGCTTCAAGCTTTTCAGGAATGATACCGTTCTGATCAATTGGCAATGGGAAAACAATAACTCCTTGTGCCTCAGCAGATGCCAACGATGAAGAGAATGAGTGAGCTTCTGCAAGAATGACATCCCCCTTGTTACAGAAAATTCTCAAAGTAGATTCCCAAGCGTTAGTATTACCTGTTGTTGCAATTACGTCCCAATCCGCATATTTCATGTCATGAATAATAGTATTGTGTTCTTTCAAAAACTTGATTAGTTCTGGTTGCCCATTGGTGAAACCGTACTGCAAGCCTCTAGCCAAGGGAATCGTGCCATTGGATTGATCTTGTTTTTTGATAGAAACTTTTAAAGAATCCTCTTTGGTGCCCGTGAGCGGTGCCCCAATACCTTTAGCGAAAGGTGGAAGTGGAGAATCGACCACTAAATTATCCCATGGAAAATAATCACTTAAGGGTAATCCACCACCCAAGAAGATAATGTTGGGATCTTGGAATAGATGTATGCAGGTCTTAAGCGGCGAAGGCTTACGTGCCTTTGTCTCGTCAGAATACAGGTATGAGAAATCTTTGGCTTCTCCTAGTGTCATTATCGGTTCTTGGTATGCTTAGCTAGCACTAATGAAGTACTGAATACAAAAATCAAAAGGTAGATTCAAGTTCAATATTCTTGTTATATAAACTTGGTGGAGAAACCTTCGAGTCATAGATTCCAATTCCTTTTTTTTTTTTTTCATTTTTTTCCCAAGGAAAAAGCGTTGCCGCATCGATAAGAAACATAATAGGCTCACACTGATGTGTCATCTTCGTGAACGAGACCTGAAGTACCGTTAATAACCGGTTTGATGGCTAACTTGCCGATGACAGATAAGAGGAGATGAGTTTCTACTCAGTCAGTGGTTGATCCCAATCAGGCGGAAGTTTCCGTCAGAGTACGTGAGCATACGGTATTGTTGAGCATCGTGATGACACCTCTTTTTGGTGAAACGTTCTAAACTGACATAACTTCGCAAGATGAGTCAGCCTACATAGTTGCGAGAAGTGCTGAATGAGTTTGAGTAGTTTCAATGTATACGGGCTTTCAGACAGTTGCTTGCACAAGTAGGAGTGATGCGGTTATCCACTTGCTAAGGGGAACTCTTGATTACGATGTTCATGCAAATTGTAACACTAAAACTGGCAAACCGGCTGGCGAATGTGACTGAATCGGCACTACGTGAACGTGACTGTGTCGCTGTAAAGGAACTATCTGTAATTGGCGCGTGTTGCTCCAAATACTGTTCCGCAAGCCATCTGCTGGCACCCTAGTCCGTATGCTTGAATTTCGAAACTGCCAGATGCAAGGTAATTGCTGGGCAGTACTCATAGATTGAGGTTGCTCTAGAAGTCGGGATTAAAAATACCTTGAATAAGTCAGCATGTAGTTGATACAGCACTAGCTATCTTCCGTTCAAAGTTTGACTAAGAGCAATCAACTCTAAGTGGAATGCTCTGCGATTAAGCTACTCTGGAAGTCTGTGCGTTCATATTTTACGTGTCTTTGCTCATTTGCATGCTGACCTACTCGACATAGCAGCTTGTGCAACAAGCGATATTTTTCATTTCTTGCAGAATTTCATACTTGAAAAACTCGATAAAAGAAGCACTTGAATATCGTAAAGAAGAAGCTCTAGTTCTCGATAGGCACTACCCTACAGAGATTCCATTAGGGTCATTGAGTGGTCACCAGCTTACGAAAGCATACAGAAGATCCTAACTCAATTTCTGACAACATCGTCCATCCTGTTTAAGGAATTAATGCACATTTGACCATCATTTTGTCCTCTAGTTTGCGAATTTGAATAAGCTTTAGAGCAAGATAGTCCAATTCTGAAGTACCTGTGGTGAACACTCACCAAACGTCGAAATTATGCCTTTGAATTTTTTTACTTGGTCCAAAGCCACGCTTTTGCTAGGTCTTTTAGTAACGATAGGTTCTGCCCTACTGACGGCGGATGACTATTACGTATCTCCCGAGTTGATTCCTGGATTTTTACCGGACAGTGATTGGCAAGATTCCGATATGTATGCTGGTCATATACCTCTTAGCAACAATGAGGATGAGATCAATTACTTTTTTTGGAAGTTTGTTGACGGTCGCAGAGATAAACCACTAATGATATGGCTTAACGGTGGACCGGGTTGTTCATCAATGGATGGCGCATTGGCAGAAAATGGCCCTATTAGAATAGATGACGATGGCAAAGCCTTTATCAACGAAGGTTCATGGCACAAAAGGGTCGATATCGTGTATCTGGATCAGCCTGTCAACACAGGGTTTTCATTTGCAAATAAAACAGGTCCGCTGATCTACGATGATGATTTAGATGTTGTCACGGAGCACTTTATGCAATTTTTGGACTCCTATTTTCAGATATTTCCTGAAGATATTTATAAAGACTTGATGCTAGCAGGGGAGAGCTTTGCCGGCCAGTATATTCCATTCTTCGCCGATGCCATCAGAAGACGTAATGACAACCTGGAGGCTGACCAAAATAGATATAATTTGAATTCTGTGTTCATTGGTAACGGTTGGTTGGATCCAAACAATCAAGCATTATCGTATCTACCATTTGCAAAGGAGAAAAATTTAATCGATGAGACAAATCCAAACTTTTCATCGCTACTAAAAGCTCATGAAAATTGTCAGAATGCTATCAACAATCATAATTTTATTAATGAACAAGAATTTTCCTATGAAGAATGTGAGTCTATTTTAACCTTACTGTTATCCTCCACTAGGAATGCTTCCCCAGATATTCCATCAAATGAGGTTTGTTTAAACGTTTATGATTACACACTACGTGACAATTATCCAGCCTGCGGTATGAACTGGCCAGCTGCCGTCCAGAACATTCCTACTTTTTTTGGAACAGAAGGTGTTTTAGAGGGTTTAAATGTTAGACCTGAAGACGTCCCGAGATGGAGGGAATGCGATAATGGCGTAACACGCGCTCTAACAAATCCAAGGTCTATCCCTTCAATAAATTTATTTCCGGATATCATGAACGCAGGAATAAATATTATCCTTTTCAATGGTGATCACGACCTTATTTGCAATACCCAAAGTGTCACGAATGTTATAGATAATTTGAATTGGGGTGGCCAAAAAGGTTTCAGTGAACATGCTGAGTATTACGATTGGATTTTCAATGATGCTGCGATGGATACGTTCGAGCCAGCGGGGTATGTCAAGTACGATAGAAACTTGACCTTTATAAATGTTTATAACGCCTCACACATGGTATCAACTGATAAGAGCATGGTGAGCAGGGGAATTTTGGATATTTACCTTGACGATGTATCATTTGACATGGTTGATGGGAGGTTTGTTTTGACTAGCACAAGTAAAATGGAGCCATGGAGCGAGGATGAAGATGAAGATAAAGATGAGGATGACGATGATAGTGGAGATTTTGAAGGGGATGAGTCTGAGTCTGAGGAAGAAGATGAAGATATGGATGACGATGACGATGGAGAAGAGGCTGAAGATAAGGATGAAGATGACGAAGAGGGTGAAGATACGGATGAAGATGAAGATAAGGAGGACAAAGAAGACACCGTGTATTCCTCCCACGATAAATTTCGGATAGTTTTGGTGACCTTCATGTCCATAGCGTTGGCAATTGCGATCATATTATATATATATAGCAAAAAGTTCAAGCCGGGAATGCGTGCTATCCTCATGAGATCTAATCGAAAGCATGATCAAAATAAAACGGTCTCTTGGGCAGATGATTTAGAAGACGGTATCGATTTTGATGTAGACGAAGAGCTGAGCAGATCAGAAACTGCAAGCAGTCGGTCCAAAAGTAAAGGTTCATACACAAGCGTCCCTACTACTGAAGAATCTTTCGAATTAGAAGACATGTAGACGCATACATATTTTTACTGACAATTGTGTAGCTGCATTTTCGTGTGGCAGTCACGTACAAATCATCGTACCTGTTTGGAAGGAGGAGGTTGAAGCAAAAGAGCTTATAAATTTCTGAAAGTTCGGAGATCACATTTGAACCAAGACGATCCCTACCTGGAAATTTCATTTTGACACACCTGCTCATCTCTGTTTAAAATTTAAAGTTCAAGGCTGCATGCTAATCTACCAATAGTTAGGCACTGGTTGTATGATATCAAAGGTATTTTTGAGTAGCATTTCGTTACCATACGTATCATTTTGTAGTGAATTGAACTTTTCAACAAGAGATATTTTGTGCCTCAATAGAAACATTTACTGCGTTCTTGAGTAAATGGTACTGCGCGACAAGAGTATGAAAGTTGGACAAACATTATATGAAGAGACATCTACCATACCTACTTCCTGGAATCTTCTTCTTTAAAATTGATTCTGTGAAGCATAATGTCTCACGAAGCTCGCTATTCGTATTGTTGTCTCGCATAGCAGTACTCATCGCTATTGGTATGTTGGAGTAACTATTCTACTTTCAAAATCTCCTGATAATATCGAAATTGGATTTTGGTGGCCCAAGTATTGAAAGTGGCGACATTACCAGGATGCTGATATCAATTTGATTAGACATTGATAGTAAGCTTGTGATATTCACTTGTTGATATTTACATGCCCTCGATGAAATATATCACAAAATACAGCCATTGAACCATAAAAATGGTAACATATGATCACTCCACTTCCAGATCCCATATTAACCTGGCACAGTTGTTTTTATATTCCCATGAATAAATTTCCCTTTTCTCAGGTGTGTGAAAGTTTTGGTATATATCAACATTCAACATCACTTTGAACACCACTAACCTCGTAAGGACCTCGTCTGACATTATTTCTCTATTGTTTCAGCGAGTGAAGTGCCCTTTTTAGGCTCTTGTTAATTCTTTAATGTAAAGATCTGTTCGAACTCTGGTATATGGGCCCACTGATTGGTACTAGGGTGCAAGGTCATATAAAAGGATACGAATGACCAACCAAGATCCAAGATATTCATAGAGCCAAACTGATTTATTGAGGCTAACACAAGCAATAAGACATTGAATTTGTAGTGTACAATTTTACGCCAAGTTCGTGACTTTAAGTTCATGTAATAATTTGGTCTACAAACTTCCTCTTCCTTCTTTGTAACATTATATGAAAGCGGAACGATATATAAAGCCTTCTTTATCTACTTCAAAAAAGCACTACATCGAACCACAGCAGCATGCATTATCGCGGGTGAAAATATTCCCCAATTCGTCGAATGAGAGACGAGAGTACATGCAACAGATGCGTCAATTTATAGATCGCGCCTTCTTCAGCTACAAGACGTATATGATGTGACTGAGACGTCTCACTGATTACTAGTGAATAATGTTCTTGCTATGTTCCGTCTGTACCAGAAAAGTATAATGATGTAATCTCAAGAGTATATCGGAATATAATCTGTTGTGAACTATAGAAAAAACAAGCCATCCTAGTATAGTGGTTAGTACACATCGTTGTGGCCGATGAAACCCAGGTTCGATTCCAGGGGATGGCATTATATTATTTTTTACACAGCCATTGAAAGTATAGTGACATCTTAGCTTAAAGTAAACAAAAGAACTCCACTGGTGACAATCTAACAATACCTTTTTGCTTTATTTAACAAATTACTTCTTTAACCATTCATTTCGGAATATTATGTTATATTTTTGCAATAAGAGAGCAAAACTTACATAGCGTTTACATAATGATAATAATAGTGGCAGCGACGGAAAAATGATATATTCAAGGCTTTGGGATTTTCAAGCTTTTTGATATCATACCGCAACCATGCAAAAAGAAGACTGCAACAATTGGATGAACCTCTAGGAATAAACCTTTTCTGCAGACTCCAAATGGAATGTCTTCAATGATTAACCCTTTCCTTACCAAAATCGCCATCCATAAGACCAAAGCTAAAGTTGTTGGCATTGGTAAACCTTCGAAATACTTTGATTTGCCACCGCTGTCCTTGGGTAATTGAGCAACGGTAACATTAAATCTTGCCAATCTTGCCAATCCACACAAGACAAAGAAAGAAAGAACCAGGACATCTAGAGTTGTTTGAAATCCAATAGCAAATGCAATCGAAGCTGGTGCAACGCCAAACGAGACTAAATCTGCCAAAGAATCTAGTTCCTGACCCATCAATGAAGATCTATTTCTCAAACGTGCGACTCTTCCATCAAAGAAATCGAAGCACATCCCAAGAAATATGAAAAAATGAGCCCTTTGCACATAATGCGGTTTATTAGTTGAACAAAATCTCAAACAACTTACTATAGAATAAAATCCTGAAAAACCATTAAGCATAGTAATAAAATCTGCTAGATGCAAGTTTCTAATCATACTAAAGTGGTATTGATCGCTAGTAAATTTCTCGATATCTGTCTCATTTGGAGGTTCTAATTCTGCCGCACTGAAAGAAAAGATGCTAGATGCTCTTCTACTCATTGTTCTATGCGACATGTCATCTCCATCGTCGTCACTGAAAACACTCCCTTGAGATTGTTCCCGTGGATTCTCATGTGAATTTTCTTCTGGTGACATCTTTACTCGATCGTTATTTCTACTCCTTACACTGCTCATTCGATGAAACCTAACGATAACTCAGTCAAAAACTAACGTCTTAGAGGAAATTTTGTTTTATACTTGTCAATTGAATTTAAAAAATATTTTGAACAAACTGATTTCTGTTAGCAAATGACCCTCTTTTTTTTTTTAGATAGCTACTAATTGGCGTTCTGTTCTTGTGCAAATTTTGACGAGGGGAAGGGTTTTAGTTTTCAAGTCACATTCAAAAAAAAAAGAAACACACTACGACAGAAAAAGATTGGACATTCATGTCATCATTTCATCATTAAAATAAACAAAACTACTAATACTATTTTTAACTTACTTAGCCAACCTTGCAAGGATCTCGGATTTAGCAGCCCCACCCAGTCTTTCATCAAATTCAAATCCTCTTTTCAACATGGAGCTTAGCAGCTCATGATAAACTGGTCTCCCCGCCCCATCAGACTCAACTGGATTGTTTTTGATCACTTCGTTATAGTAATTGTTGTAGATGTCTCCATCATAGTAACCTATTGGCGCATTCAGCATCGAATCAGGAAATTTGAAGGAATCTGTTAATGCTATACAATGATTTCTCAGTTTTGGTAGAATTTGTAATAGCTGTGGTTGGACATCTTGTGAAATTTGATCTGGTTCAAAAATTTTAAATTGTTGGAATTCACCGGAATGCTTATCAATGAAATACAAGGAGAACAGT
This sequence comes from Zygotorulaspora mrakii, assembly GCF_013402915.1. Taxonomy (NCBI): domain Eukaryota; kingdom Fungi; phylum Ascomycota; class Saccharomycetes; order Saccharomycetales; family Saccharomycetaceae; genus Zygotorulaspora; species Zygotorulaspora mrakii. Next base: position 459,957 of record NC_050720.1, read on the forward strand.
TTGTAGATATCCCACATAACACTTCTCGTATTTTCGTCAGTAATATAGGATTCCGAATCTGAATTCAACTTGTCATGGTATGCTTTCAACATTGAATGCAATGCATGGAATTTGGATATTAGAATCAGTAGTTTTGAAACACCGTCAATTTTTTTAGTCTTTTCAATCAATCTTGCAGTGTGATTCAGTAATTTGACGAGGGCAATGGCCCAGACAAGATAATAGTCCTCGATTTTGTTCAACTCTGCTTCTTCACCTCCCATTATTACGTTACGGAGAAAACTTGGCTTCAAATAACTGAATGATTCGGTGTCTAGTTCTCTATCAAACTTGCCTCGAGTACCAGCTTCAACGAATTTTTTTAAAATAGATTTTGCCGAAGTGAGTGATAAAATACTATTATCACCCTCCCATGTACATTGAACAACCCAATCGTTATAACCTTTACCAAAGGCATTATACTGCGAATAACCGTGACCACCACAACTTTGTCTCAATTCATCGATTAATTGCGCCACTAACCAAGTGTTGGTTGCCTTCAAGCTCGCACTGTCGATGAATAAATTTTTCAATTTTTGACTGACTCTCATCAATGCTGATTTGTCACTTGACGAAACTTTATATAATTCGTTCAATGTAGTGTAATAATTGTCCATTAACTTAAATGCCGCAGGGGAAATCATATACGCAATAGAAATTTGTGGTAAAACGCGGTATTGATGCAACGGGTAATCCATCAGTTGCGATTCCTGTTGTCCTTTCTTGGCAGCAAATTGCTGTCTTCCCACAGCGTAACGAGTAGCAATTGTCACAAACTTTGCTCCAAACCTGAATGAATCCATTACCATGTTAACTCTACCGTTTAAGAGGGCACTATAACCTGAGATTGAATCTAATTGCGGCTCCGTCTTAACACTTATGCAACCGTCTCTGGCTCTCAATACTTTTGTAAACCTACTCAACATGAATTCTCTTGGAATAACGACATTTCTGAATTGAATCCATCCATTATCAATACCATCACGCCCCATCTTGGCACCAATGTCACCTATGGAAACTCCAGGTAGTAATTGAAACGTCGCGGGATCTCTTAGTGGGACGACAAATGTCTTGACACCATAATCCTTAGCTTCAACGATCAACCTTGCGTACACTGTTGAGTGAGTAGCTGAATGGGCAGCACCACCGATCCACCATTTTGTTGCCGTTAAGTCAGGAGTATCGATTGAAAACGTGTCACTTTTGGGATTATAAGTGGCTCTTGTTTGTAATTCAGCAACATTCGAGCCATGTCCCAACTCAGTCATTGCAAAACATCCATATATACCCTTTATGAAAAGGGCACCGCGTTCTTGCAACCAATAGTGAATTTGTTCGTCTGTTCCATTACCCTTAATGCAATTGCCAAACAAACCCAGATGAACACCCACCCTTGTCCCCAATTGCGGATCAATATTAGCTACCAAAGAAAGTCTTTTGTCAAATATAGAGAGATCCTCATTACATAAGCTCGGTAATTTATGTTCAGTATCATTTTGAAGTTCTTTGATCAAGTCTGTCCCCTTAAATTGATTTCTAATCGTTTTAATGTCGTGTTCCATATACAAAGATAGTCTCGCGATTTTCTTCGCTGTCTCTAGCCGCTGCTGACTCTTGGTTTGATCGTAATAATCCGTGTCAGTCTTCAATACCGGGTCATTACATATCTCTTCGATCAAGCTGTGTGTCAAATCACGTCTCTGAGGTGTATTCTCCAAGAACGTGTTGATCTGATCAATTCTCAACTTGGATTGTGCACGCTCTTTTTGAATAAATTTTTGTGGATTCAATACTTTTGAATCATTGTCAATAGTGAAACTTCGTGTCATTGCGATTCTTATCGATCACAAGCTACAATAATGACCTGACTTAAAAAGTATAACCGGCAAATGAAGGTCATCCAGACAATATCGACCAATCTTTCTTCTTCCTTATATAGCCCAAGCTGACACTCTCATGACCGTTACCCCAACATCGTTTCTTGGGAGCAAGCTTTTCCCCGGCTTTTTTGAAACGCCTTCTTCTCGGGGTTGTCACATTTTGGCGACCCCTTTTATCGGCGATTATTCATCCAGCCGAATCTTTAGGGCTGGTCAGCTTCCTTACCCGGCAATGTAGAGCCGGGTAAGATTCAAGGAGAATAGCTCGGCGGTAAAATATTTACTTCTTGTCTTCTTCCAACATGCCACAACACAAGTAATTTGTAATTCATGGTCACACGTAACTAAACCGCTGGCGTCCATTGAAAATATTAACGGTAAGATGTATGTTAACAGATAACGCGGGTTCCATATGTTAATATGTCAAAGCTGTAGTGGTATGAAGGTTTTCTCCCTCATTAGAGTGAGGAGCAGTGATTTACTCGTTGTGGCTACCAGAATACTCTGGGAACAGCTGAATGACAAAAATGTTGCATACGTAGGCTGAGATCAGCACGTCGAATGGACGACTGGAGATATGGCAGACATGTCTTCTCTGCCTTGTGATAATTACCCGCCTTTCGCACAGTGGTGTTACCCTCACTATAATAGCCCCTTTTCGTAAGTTAATCGTGAAGTATGATGTGGAGTCTGTTAACACCAAAATGGCTTTCGAGTTCGCTTGCCTCTGTTGATTCGAGGGGATTGACCACACTCCAGCCCTTTCCACATCAAACATTTCAGAGTGTCTCCCATTTGCAACAGAGACTTCTTGAATCAGCACTGAGTGGTTCGCGAGTTAATAGAATAGTATTGTGCATCGAATTTCTGAACCAATTGCTGCAATTACTTTGTCCTTCAGTGAGATATGAGTGATCTACCAATTGATTTTACGGAACTGGCTGATTTAATATCATTGGGAATTTCCCCTCAATCCCTTGATTTTAGATCAACCACATTTGAAAGTGACCGTTACGTTACAGTGAGAGAAACTCAAGATGGTAACAATTCGGTCGCTATTGTCGATTTGGCGAACAATAACCACGTAACAAGAAAGAACATGGGTGGTGATTCTGCGATAATGCATCCATCACAAATGGTCATATCTGTGAGAGCTAATGGTACCATTGTACAGATTTTTAATTTGGATACAAAGACGAAATTGAAGTCTTTTACCCTGGACGAGCCAGTGCTCTTTTGGAAGTGGTTAGATGAGAAACACTTAGGCTTTGTCACAGCAAGAACCATTCAAATATGTGATGTCTTCGATAATAATGTTAGCAGTAAACCTCAATTGTTAACTCAAAGACATGCAAGTCTCAATAATACTCAAATCATAAATTTTGTTAGTAACAAAAAATTGGATTGGTTTGCTGTAGTCGGTATTTTACAGGAGAATGGTAGAATTGCTGGTAAAATACAGTTATATTCTAGGACTCGTAATATTTCTCAGGCTATTGACGGTCATGTAGCCATTTTCTCCAACATTTTATTGGATGGTAATACTTCACCTGTGCAAATTTTTGTCACAGGTAACAGAAATGTTACAACAGGTTCAGGTGAATTAAGGATTATTGAAATCGATCACGATGGTTCATTACCTGTTCAGTACCAGAAGAAGAGCGTTGATATTTTCTTCCCACCAGATGCAACAAATGATTTTCCAATTGCAATTCAGATTTCTGAAAAGTATGGTGTCATTTATCTTCTAACAAAGTATGGGTTCATTCATCTTTACGAATTAGAAACCGGTACAAATCTTTTCGTTAATAGAATTACAGCAGAATCCGTTTTTACTGCTACCTCATATGATGATAAAAATGGTATTGCATGTATTAACAAAAAAGGTCAAGTATTAGCCGTGGAAATTTCCACTTCGCAAATTGTCTCGTACATATTGAACAAATTGTCAAATGTATCATTAGCTCTAACTGTGGCATCAAGAGGTGGATTACCTGGCGCAGATGATCTTTTCCAAAAGCAATTTGATTCATTTTTGAATCAAGGTGACTATGCGAATGCTGCTAAAATTGCAGCCTCATCAACCCAATTGAGAAATCAAAATACTATCAACCGATTGAAAAATGTTCAAGCGGCTCCAGGTGCAATCTCACCAATTCTGCTATATTTCTCAACTTTGCTTGATAAAGGTAAATTAAATAAGGATGAAACAATCGAATTGGCAAGACCTGTCTTACAACAGGATAGAAAACAACTATTTGAAAAGTGGTTGAAAGAGGATAAGTTGGAGTGTTCTGAAGAATTAGGTGATATTGTTAAACCATTTGATACCACTTTGGCATTAGCTTGCTATTTGAGATGTAATGCTCATGGTAAAGTCGTCACATGTTTAGCCGAACTGCAACAGTTCGACAAAATTCTGCCTTATTGTCAAAAGGTCAGCTATCAAGCCAATTACCTTGTTTTAATATCATCTCTGATCAGAACAAATCCAGATAAAGCATCAGAATTCGCCATTTCGCTGTTGCAAAATCCAGAAACTTCTTCGCAGCTAGAAATTGAAAAAATTGCTGATTTATTTTTCTCTCAGAACCATATTCAACAAGGTACATCCCTATTACTGGATGCATTAAAAGGCGATACACCAGATCAAGGCCACTTACAAACCCGTGTTCTCGAAGTGAACCTATTGCACGCTCCACAAGTTGCTGATGCAATTTTGGGTAACCACATCTTTTCTCATTATGATAAACCAACTATTGCATCATTAGCTGAAAAAGCTGGATTATATCAAAGAGCACTTGAAAATTATACTGACATCAAAGATATTAAAAGGTGTATTGTTCACACTAACGCTTTGCCTATCGATTGGCTAGTGGCGTTTTTTGGTAAGTTGAACATTGAACAAACTTTTGCTTGTTTGAAGACATTAATGGATAACAACCAACAAGCTAACATTCAAATTGTTGTTCAAGTTGCCACGAAGTTTTCGGATTTGATAGGCCCCGCAACTTTAATCAAATTATTTGATGAATATAAGGCTACCGAAGGATTATACTATTACTTGGCATCGCTGGTAAATTTGACTGAGGACAAGGATGTGGTTTATAAATATATTGAAGCTGCCGCTAAAATGAAACAATACAAGGAAATCGAAAGAGTTGTTAAGGACAACACAGTTTATGATCCAGAAAGAGTCAAAAATTTTCTTAAGGATGCCCAATTGGAAGACCAAATTCCATTGATCATTGTTTGTGATCGTTTCAACTTTGTTCATGAATTAATTCTTTATTTATACAAGTCTCATAACATGAAATTTATTGAAGCATACGTTCAGCAAATTAACCCCTCGAAAACTCCTCAAGTTTTGGGTGCATTATTAGATGTTGACTGTGACGAAACATTTATCAAGAATTTACTTCAATCTGTTTTGGGACAAGTCTCAATAAATGAGTTGACTAGCGAGGTTGAAAAAAGAAACAGATTGAAATTGTTGTTACCTTTCTTGGAACAAACTTTAGCTCAAGGAAGTCAAGATCAAGGTGTCTACAATGCTTTAGCAAAGATCTATATCGACTCAAACAATGCTCCAGAAAAGTTTTTGAAGGAAAACAACAACTACGATACGGTAGACGTTGGTCGTTACTGTGAAAAGAGAGATCCTTATCTGGCATACATTGCTTACGAAAAGGGTTCCAACGACGAGGATCTCATCAGAATAACCAATGAAAATAGCATGTACAAATATCAGGCAAGGTACTTATTGAAACGTTCTGATCCAGAGCTGTGGAATTCAGTTTTGAATGCTGATAATAGCCACAGAAAACAATTGGTTGAGTCTGTGATCGCAGTTGGTATACCGGAATTAACTGATCCTGAACCTGTTTCTCTTGCGGTTCAAGCTTTTATGAACAATGGTTTGAGACTGGAACTAATCGAACTTCTGGAAAAAATCATTCTGGAGCCTTCACCATTTAGTGATAATGTTGCTTTACAAGGACTGCTTCTATTATCGGCCATAAAATACGAGCCGACGAAGGTTGCATCATATATCGACAAGCTCGAAAACTATGACGCAGATGAAATCGCCCCTCTATGTATTGAACACGGTTTGAACGAGGAGGCTTTCGAAATATATGATAAAGATGGTGCGCATGGCAAAGCTTTGAAAGTACTTGTTGAAAATGTCATGTCTTTAGATAGGGCTCAAGATTACGTCGAAAAGGTGAATGAGCCCGATTTGTGGTCTCAATTAGGTACCGCTCAACTGGATGGATTGCGGATTCCAGATGCATTGGGATCATATATCAAAGCTCAAGATCCTTCTAACTATGAAAATGTTATTGATATTACTCAGCAATCCGGGAATATTGACGATTTAATTCCTTATTTGATTATGGCTAGAAAGTCATTGAAGGAACCGAAGATTGACGGTTCATTAATACTAGCGTATGCGGCTCTAGGCAAAATTCACGAGATCGAAAACTTACTCTCTGGTTCAAATGTTGCAAACTTAGAAGCTGTGGGTGACAAGTTATTTGATGCTAAAAATTATAAGGCTGCAAAATTATGTTACTCAAGTATTTCTAATTACTCCAAACTTGCGTCTACCTTGGTGTATTTAGATGATTATCAAACAGCTGTGGATACTGCCAGAAAAGCTTCTAATATAAGAGTCTGGAAGTTGGTCAACGATGCATGTATTGATAAAAAGGAATTTAGATTGGCCCAAATTTGTGGTTTGAACTTGATTGTCCATGCTGAAGAGTTAGACGAACTTGTCGATAAGTACGAATCTAAGGGATATTTCGAAGAGCTAATCTCGCTATTCGAAGCTGGTCTAGGTTTGGAACGGGCTCACATGGGTATGTTCACGGAGCTGGCAATCTTGTACTCCAAATATGAGCCAGCAAAAACATATGAACATTTAAAATTATTCTGGTCAAGAATTAATATTCCAAAAGTGATTAGAGCTATCGAGCAGGCTCATCTGTGGACGGAGCTAGTTTTTCTATATGCTCATTACGATGAGTGGGATAATGCTGCCCTAACTATGATTGAAAAATCAGCAAAAAATTTCGATCATACTTACTTTAAAGAGGTTATCGTCAAGGTTTCCAACCTAGAAATATATTACAGGGTCATTAATTTCTATGTTACTGAACATCCGTCTTTATTAATTGATTTGTTGATAGTACTAACACCGAGATTGAACATACCAAGGACCGTTAAAATCTTCTCGAAATCCGATAATTTGCCATTAATCAAACCTTTTCTAATCAACGTTCTACCTACAAATAACTCTGTCGTGAATCAAGCTTATCATGACCTGATGATTGAAGAAGAGGATTACAAAGCGCTACAGGCTGCTGTCGATTCTTACGATAAATTTGATCAATTAGAACTTGCAGCCCGCTTGGAGTCTCACGAATTGATTTTTTTCAAGAAAATTGCAGCTCTTCTGTACCGTAGAAACAAAAAATGGTCCAAAAGTTTAGCGATCTTGAAGGAAGAGATGCTATGGAAAGATGCCATTGAAACAGGTGCCATTTCGAAAGACACCAAGGTGGTAGAGGATCTGTTATCCTATTTTGTCGAAATCAATAACAAGGAGGCATTTGTTGCTCTATTGTACACAGCTTACAATTTGATAAGTTACGAATTCGTTTTGGAGATTTCTTGGCTGCATTCTTTGGGCGATTATATAAAGCCTTATGAGATTTCTATCAAGAAAGAACAAAATGATACTTTGCAGAAAATTGCAAAGCAAATGGCAGAAAAATCTGATAACATGGAGGAAGAAAACGCTGGAAACCCTTTAATGTTAACTAATGGTGCTATGGGCTTGCAACAGACAGGCTTTTAGGTGTGAAAAATTTATTCTATTCCAGCAGGTTTGAGGGGACCTAAAGGATATACTTCTTGTAATTCTGAATATTTTCGTTATCACTGCAAAAGTATGAAACTCTAGCATAGTATGGAACACTTCTGTATTTTTAAATTTACAACTGTTTACTGTTTAAATAATAAAGCTTTAAAATTATGATTATTATACGTTCGCTGTGTCAAAAATAGTTTATTCTTTGTATGTACTTGCTCTGTCGGCCTTAGCTGCCTTTTGCTCTAGTTCATCCCAGTCTTCGCCCTCTTCACTTTCGCCGTCTGCACTTTCAACTTCGCTACCTTCGTCGCTGAACTGCTCGTCAGAATATTCATCTTCCTCAGAAAGAGCACTTTCGTCTTCTGGTTCTTCTTCAGATGCTTCATATTCACTGATTTCTTCCTCACTCTCGTCCGATGCTTCATCATCAGAGCCCATAGCCAAGAAACTCCACCCACCGTCGAGAAAGAATTGATGGGGATCTTCTTGCAACGATTTCATTATAGTACTCCAGTTCAAATTGATGGAAGAAACTGTATATGGAATATCCATATCGGTCAGCCACTGTTTTAGAAAATCTAACGATTCGATTGGAACGGTATTGACATGCGTCACTGGCTTGTTGAAATCCTTGTATACAAAGACCATATCAAAATTCTTCAGCCCAAATTGAACTCTTTCTAAAATACAAATTTCAATTTCTTCTAGATTTATAACCAAAAAAGGAGGCTCCACTAACTGCACCAAACAATCTGTTGTCGGCATACAGAAAACAGCAGACCTACTTGGCACACCTTGAAATCCCAGATCTCTGAAAGTGCTTTCAACAGTCAATAGACCATGGGACGCTTCTGCAATTGCATCTGCAAAATATTTAAACTCTTTGTCTAATGCTGCACGTTTTCTCCTCTCTTCTTGTTCTTGTTCTAGTTCATCTTCATCACCATATCTTCTGAACTTCATTTGAGATTTTCTGCCAGTTCCAGTTTCATCCACTGTCACATCAGAGGCTTCACGATAAAACTGGACATCCTGTATCTTTTTTTTACCCATAAGAATAGGATTCTTCAGATGTATGTGGATGATAACAATCAATTCTCCCTTACAAGATTGGAAAAAGATGTTCTTTATGTTTGAGAAAAGGATATCTATTCTGCTATCTGTTCTTAATGGAGACTGATATCTGATACCATTCTCATGAATAAAAACCGTACTGGGTACACGTTTGCTATCCGGACTTGGTCTGACAAAAATTTGATCGAGTCTTTTGGTTCGACCAGACCTATTCTCAATTAATTTATCTTGCTGAACGACGTCCGCAAGTACCTTGCGTTCTTGCTCACGTTTGGTTGATTCTTTCTTTAAATCAGTAATCTGCTTGAATGCATCGCCAATGCGGTCTGCTTCCTTCGACCTCAAGGTGATTGAGCGGAAAAATTGATTGTCTGGCGAATCCTCGTACGGCAATTCTTCAACTTTTTTTGAGATGCCTCCTGAACCTGGGGAATGAAAATTTAGACGTAAATACGTGTACTCTCCTTCCTCATTTTTGGAACCATTCTTGTAAGAATTGATATGAAATGGAACCGGTCTACCATAAATGGGTAAGATAATAGTTTGGCTTTTCCAATCAACGTGTATTCTCAGATCTTTTACATTAGATGGAATCTGTGAATCTCTAACATAGGATTCGTACTTTTTAAAGTATTGACGCGGCTCAGTACCTGCACCAGTAGCATCAGCGGCACTAAATCTCACAAGACCGTCTTTCTGCAGTTTTTCGTGAAGTTTCCTCTGATTTTCCTTTCTTATCTGCTCTTTCTGCGTCTCCATTGAGTCACTTCGAGCATCACCACGAAGCTTAGTTTTTAAAATTTTAGAATTTGGCTCTGGTTTTACGGGTTTCTTCGACGGTTTTTTGTCATTTTCTTCGTCCTCATTATTGAAGTAAAAGGAGATTTGCGCCTTAGACTTGGCACATTCGGTGAAAAATTTGGGTGATTCTTCGCCCGCCACACCTAACAATACAGTATCTGCTTGTTGCAAGGCATAACTTTGACCGGTCTTAGAGTCCTTCAGATTGTTGAAACCGAATGTGATATTAAAACAATCACCGGCCCTAATTGTCCGAGTCTCATTCTTGGTGTTTAAAATGAAGGTAGAATCTCTAAATTCTAAACCAATTATCGAGCCAATGTTCTTTGTTAAATTACTAGCCAAATCGGGCCTTAACTTTTGGACAAATTCAACCACCGAGTTATAGACATCTTTTACTACACGACCGACTTTCAATTGGTTGGTAACAATTTCTTTCTGTAGCTCTAGCAAAAAGTCATAATTGTTGACCATTTCTTCAGATGGATCGATCAGAAAAGTTCTTGTTACATTAGAACAGTAATTATTGTAACGAATACCACAGGAAGCCAAAATGCTGCCACTGCCATGTAATTGATCAGTATTAGAACGTGCAGAAACTTTTAAATCGAACTTGGCACCTGATTGAACGATTGGTGAATATGTCCAATCCAAAAGATCTATGTTGAATTTATGTGTATCGGGGCATAGTCCCTTCAAATCTGCCGTGATCTTCTTCAGAAATTTCATATCATCGATTTTATTTTCTATCTTATCGGAGAGCTGTGCATTTGTGATTTTTAGCTCTTCATCCACGGCATTTACCATTTCATCAGCGAGGACATCCATGAACTTATCAGATGCTCGGCTGGCCACAGCTATAAAACTTTGCTCGATCTCATCCTTTACTTCCCAAACTTTAGACAAGCCTAGCGAAATATCAAATATATTGAATTCGTTGTCTTTCACGGCTTTTTCCCATAACGGGGCCCACTCAGTCATGAATTTACCTTGGTAGAAGTTTTTCTCTGGTGTTCCTACATTCTTGCCCGCAATTTTAATCTCTTCGATAACATCAATGAACAATTTGGCGTTATGCTCAGCGTCCTTACTATTTCTTTCCCGGATTTCTAGTTTAATTTTCTCATCTTTGAAAAGATCGAGAGCTTTTTGTAGATGTTTTCCCTTTGCTGCACTTGTAATAATTACAATCTTCTGTGGCAGAAACGCAATTAACGTGGCTCGAAATTCGTAACTCAACAACCAATTGTGTAATATAGTTGTCTTTTGGTAGGGATTCTCTTCATTCGAAGATCCAAAAACAAACAGCAAAGAGTTTGGCGAATTTTCAAAACTTTTATACTGAGAATGAAGGGACAAGATTCTCTTCTTGAATAGATCAAAATCTATATTCAATTCCTCCATGCTTTCTCGAGAGACAGGGTACTCTTCCGACTAACAATAAGTTTATTTATGCTGAGAAAGGACGATTCTATCTCTGTCTCGTTATTTCATCACTTTTTAAAAACCTGCCACCAATTGAACTGAATCGTCCTTACGCGAATAAAACCTAGTCAGGGTAATATATTTATCGTTGATAGTGATCATCACAAAGGGGAATATCGAGGTATATAGTACTTTAATAAGCTAAATACGAATGAAACACAAAGGATTAACTAACCGAGCTGCAGCCAACCCTTTTGGCTGTATATAAAAGACGTAAATCTATGCTGTAAGTTCCAATTATGCCGAGGAGAAACAATTATTGCAAAGGGGCATAAAGAATCTGGGTTACGTACTTTCTCTTGTATCTGACGATAGAGGCCACACATAATGTATTATGCTTGATGCTACTTGTGGCCAAATGATTCAGAACAACGTGATTTGGAATCGGAAGTGCACCGGAGTTGTTTTCGTTATTATCGCCTTGTGAACTCGAATAACTATTCAATGGTACGTTTTCTAAATGGGGCGGTAATTGGGGAGGAGTGAGCCATGACATATTTTGATGGTTGTTTTGCTGCTGGTCAAGTGTCAAATAGTATTGCTCCATAACTGTAGGATCCGTGAAAACAGCGGGTATGTCCTGTGTGTACTCTAATTCATGGCGTGAGGGCTTTTTCTCACGGAATCTTGTAAATCCATCTCCAATCTCATCGGGCTCTCTCTCAATTTCTAAAGCAATTCGCGATCTAGCGCTTACCGGTTTTGAACTGGAAGTTGGTTGAGATGCAGCACCAGGTGCGATTTCAGACACTTGTGGGGTTTGCGGGTTATCTTGAATATTTTGCAGTTGTTGCAGCTGATGCTGATGCTGTTGCTCCTGTTGTAGCTGCTGTGGGCTTTGCAGTTGCTGATTTTGCAGTTGCTGCTGTTGCGATACTGTATCATTTGGTGCAACAACCTCTAGGTAATTGACAAAATTGCCCATTTGATCTGTCGCCGTTGGTAAAAAGTCACTAAACCTCAATTCATCATCTACAATGAACCTAAAGCGATGAGTTCCTACAGGTAATTGCAATTTAACATGAAGTAAACCTGGCTGACCTACTACCGGTACTAAACCAATCATTTTTCTCCATCCAGTGAAGGAACCGGTAACGTAAACCTTATGTCCACCCTGTTGCCAAGTGATATCTACAGGAACCATTGTCTCTGCAGGTTTTGGAGAGTTGCGGTTTTGTTGTTGATTGTTTCCCGATTGAATATAACTGGCTGTCTGAGAGACAGCAGGCATAGGTGAGGTCTTTGAGTCGCCCACCGACTGCTCAGCAGTAACGTTATCCAAACTAGTATCACTTGGTGTAGCACTTGCACTAACGCTTACACTACTCACAGTTTCGTTATTTCCTCCCTGTTCCTCATTCGACGTCGTATGCGATAAACCTTCCGATCCATGTTCCTGATGGTCGGTGTAAGGTGGTATTTCATCATCTTCATCATTAAATATCAGTGTAGATTTACGTCTAGCCAAAGGAGGTTGCGCCTCCAGGTTATTGGCCCCATCTATATTCATATGCGAAAATGAATGAGTCAGCGAACTGTTCGAATTTCTCTTTGCGGGCTCGGCGAGCTTATTTGCCTCTGTCACATCTAACATGGAAATATCCTTGTTTTCCTCAGCCATTTCACGAGGACTTTTGACACCAATCTTTTTCGAACGTTCTGCTGATGGGCTGTTCCCCATGCAATTTACTATTTATCTTTCTCCTACAATTTGAAATTATAACAACTCAAAAAGAAGAAGACTTCCAACAATGTAAGTGAAATATATTAGCGATAGCGGATGTCCTAATGAAAAGACCTCCTTGTCGAGCTTATCACAGTTGCAGCGATAAATACTATAACTTGAAGTAAAGTCATGATTCTCCTCAATTGTTGGTGTGAATCCTTCTCTAAAATTAACGAGTTGAATGACAGTCCGTAAAAAGCGATTTAGATAGGAGTACACGACAAACGAAACCACCAAGCCAGGCATTTTATTGAAATCCGAAGCTGCAGCAGCGCTCCAAATCCAGGACCTTCGCAAATCGGGAGCCCGGTTTACACCACTAAATCCTATGTTTACAGTTTCAAGGTGTATGGGTATCAGTTTAACCGTCTATCTATCTCTATAAAATATTATTTCTTGTATAAGATCCACTTATAATCATTCTTGTCATTACCATCATTAGCATTTTCATTAATCGTTAACTTTCGTTTTGAAAATATCTATTTCTTTCAAAACGTTACTAATGGGAGGCAATTGAATCCGATTATTTTCAAATCCACGTGCCGAGTCACTTTCCTCATCTGCACTGTCATCTTCGTCCGCGCTTAAGTGAAACTTTGCTTTACCGTTCTTCCTCACCGAGCCTTTCGGAGACATTGTTGAGTCCAGAAACTGTGTACTGCCGTGCCCTTTGAGATTTGTAGAGCTACCCAACTCGTTGTTTAACATACTTGCCAAGGAGACGACACTGCTAGCGGCCGAAACGGGCCTTGAAGTAACGGGAGATGTAGGTATTGAGATCGAGTCAGATTTTATGACCCTAGTTGATTGAAGCGGCGTCATTCCCTGTAGAGAGCTCAATGCAGTCACCAGAGATTTGGCAAACTTCTTTTGCTGTTGGGTTACCGATATTGACGAGCTCTTGTGGTGGTACATGTCTTTCAGGCTCGCAGGAGTTCCCGGAATAGAGTTATTGGCGGTGAAGCTCCCGGACCTCGAAAAGATCGAAGAGCCAGATGCCTCACTTAGTGTAAGTGAGCTGTTGGAGTAATTGTATGATGGGGACTGTGTACGTTGCGGCAACTGATTGGCCAACGGCGTCAAGGAGGATGAATAGGGAACAGGCGAAGGCTGGTAACCTGTCGGCAACGCCGTCTGAGACAACGCGGGAACCTGCGGCTGCGGCAGCGTCGCAGGCGCTATTACCGGCGTCAACGTGACCTTTGGGATCTCTTTCTCATCATCTGCTTGCTGCTTACCTCGAGGTTTTCGCACAGCCTTCTCTCTGACCTTTTTGCTCTTCCGCTGCGAGCTCCCGCTGTGTGTGCGCAGGTGTCTTTTCAACTCGTCGCTTCGACTGAAACTCTTTCCGCAGCCGGGAAACGTGCACTGGTGCGGTTTTTCACCAGTATGCGTCCGTATATGTCTTTTCTTGTGTTCTAAACGGTGGAAGCCCCGGTTACAAACTTCACACTTGAAAGGCCTCTCATCGTTGTCTGGCGGAAAATCTATGCTTTTTTTGTTCATATTTAAATTATCCAAGGTATCGTCTAGTACCATACTGTCCTCGAGGTATGCAAAAGTACTAACGATACTAAAAAAATATTTAGGTTATGTATATACAATCTTCGTTGATACAAGATTAACATCAGTTGGGCCCACTAGCGTGATGAAAAAAACCATGTTTCTTCACCATTTATATACACTTTCGTAGTAAGAGCTCGACAAGCAAAAACAGAAATGATGTGAAAAATAACATGGAGGCAAGTAGTTTTTCCGAGACTACTGCCGTTTCACAGGACTTTTCTACAATTATCCCCAGAAACTTTCGTACCGGAACTTCCGAGTTTCTCTATCCCGCAAAAAGAAGTTTCTTTTTGTAAGACCACTGAAGATGGGGCACAGCAGAGATTTCGCTCGGGAAAAAAAGTGGTTTAAGCTTTTTTTTTTTCTCACCTCACCTGCAAGATATGATAGGTGCAGTAAATGCCCCTCTTTAGCGGGGTTGCTGGGTTGTTTTGCTACATTCAATTCTACCCCGCCGTTCCCCGCGATCGCGTTCACCGGTTGAATTACTACATCGTTTGGTACAGTTCCGGAAGATTCACGGAGAACTCTACTCCATTGCATTATCTTTAGTGTAAACAGGACTCTCAAGTGTTTATTAGATGCTTGGAACTCGCAGCGGTGTGGTAGCTGAAACTGGGATTTCATCTGCATGCCGGACATAATTGAAGTTGATTTACCATCGTTAACAGGGCGTATTTTTTTTATGCACTCATTTTATTGATAACTGCTTCCTTGCATCTCCGTGCTTAACGATGGGATATGGGTTCCAAAAAGACACCTTCTGAACTATATGGACTTCCAAGAATGGTGCAGTTTGACAAATGGTCGGTGGAACCGCGGCAGTCTAAGGGAGCCCTCCTCTTGATTGTCGTTCCCTGAGCTTGATAGGTGCTCGTAGATAGACTTAGTAGGCCCTGGCATCCCTCGGCTGAAGAAATGATAGCATCTGAAGTGGGAATGGCAGGTAGAATAGTATTTTGTGTAGACTGTACTAGACGCGTCTGCTGCTGCGGCAAGGGAACAAAGATCAAAGGTAGAGGGAGTTTGCTGTGACCTGCAGCCTGTGTAGACTATAGGCAGCAAACAATGGTTCCAGGAAGGCAGTGGAGCAAGCAGGCGCCCAGAGTTCACTATGGCGCTCATCGCGTGAATCTGAGCGCAGGGCTCGAGATTCTTGAGTGTATCTGTGTTTTCAACCACATTGAGCGCTATCCGGAGTGCAGATACTGCTAGAGAAGACAAAGCGAGGTTGTGCCAGACATAATAGAACAGTGCATAGGAACTGTTTTGATAATGGCACAGCGCTATATTTGTTTACCGTGTCGGATTTCTGGTAGCTTTTGGAGATAGTGCCGTCTTCAGGGAAGACCCTAATGGCACTGCCTACTGAAGCTGTCATTTCTCGAAGAATTATAGTGTGATAGGGACAGGATCAACCTTGTGGTGCAGAGATATAGTTACATACTACTCAGTTTACTTTACAGAAAAGGATTGACTTATCTTCTTTTGAAGCCTGGAGGCGGTTGGAACTTCCTTCTTGGAATTTCGTCGTTGTTTCTGCCGCTGGTAGCTGTTGGCTTGCTCACTTTATTGCTAGATTTAGGATCTACTTTTTGCCTTTTAGTGCTCCTTTGATTCTTCTGTTTTTGCAACTGCTTGTCTTGCTTCTTGACGCCACTTAATCGATCCTTCTTTGTCAGAGTTGGCTTACTTTCAACAACCGTTGTCAGGACGTGTTCGCCTCTTAATATAGTCAGCCCCAAAATTCGCTTCTCCACTTTTGGTGTTGAGCCATCTTTAATATCTTGCAGTTTGGCTACTTGTGTTTTTGGTATTCTTTCTTCGACACAGTCAGCTAACACCATATTCATGTATTTATCGAACGCCATTAGTTCTCCGATATATACTCTACCATCCTGTGTGAGCACTCGTAGCCTGTGGTGAATGAGATCAGGGAGACGACTACCATTTTTTACATCTGCTTTTACCATTTCACGTACGCTTCCCGCTTGCTCTTCGCCAACTTAAAGCAGTATCTATGGTGCTCTTTTCAGTTAATGTTTTTTTTTGTCGAGTTTCTGAACTTCGCCCAAGGAACATGCCATGAATAAATATGAATTCTCAACCATGAAGCCTTTCCTTGAAAAAAGAAGAGCTAGCTTATAAATACATACTGCACAATAGATACGTGCAATTGCTAATGTCTGAAGAGCCTAAAGATAAGAGAGCGTTGGAAAAGGATAATGCCAGCTCCACCGCTGATGTGAAACCTAAGCAGAAGAGGAGAAGAAGAAACTATGATGATTATGACGAAGCAGTAGCAAAGGAAGAAAAGGACAGTAAAGCTAACCGCAAGGAAAAGAAGTCGAACGGTACCTCAGAAGGTGCAGATGATGCATCTGATGAGTCTGAAATGGATGACGCCAAATTAGATGCCCTTGTTGGTAGTGACGAGGAAGAAGAAGATCTTGCAGAAATCGACACCAGCAATATAATCACAGCTGGAAGAAGAACTCGTGGTAAAATCATTGATTACAAGAAAACAGCTGAGGAACTCGAGAGTAAAAATGGCACCGAGCTGCAAGAGGAAACAGAAGAAGCGGATGACGATTTCAAGGAGTGAACATCGCTAAAAAGAACAAATGAAGAAAGGCTACGTTCATGCTAAGTGTCATGTATTATTTTTATAGCTTAATTCTTTTTGCTAATAGTAGGTATATATAGGAAAGGGCACGTACAACAAAAAGACCGAAATTAATAATGTTACCTAACAACAATTGTTTGAAGACTTCTTTTTGCTCTCATTTGGCGCCGGTGTTAAACTGATTGTAGGTCCCTTTGGGGCTTGTCCCATTCCATTATTATTGCCAGAGTCACCTAAGTCTACCTGGTGCTTACTTACCATTTGATATATCGCTGTGATCAACTCTCTAAAAGCAAGCTCAACATTTTCGCTTTTTAAAGCACTTGTTTCAGTGAATAATAATTGGTTTTCCTGAGCAAAATTTTTGGCTTCATCTGTTGGCACCGCACGTAGGTGGTCAAGATCGGATTTGTTACCAATGAGGCCAACTGCAACATTATCATCAGCGTTCTCTCTAAGCTCTGATAGCCAATGATTACAATTCTCATAACTGCTTGGCTTACTTATATCGTACACGATCAGCGCTCCGACTGCGCCCCTGTAATAAGCAGATGTTATGGCACGATATCTTTCTTGTCCAGCAGTATCCCAAATTTGTGCCTTAATCTTCTTTTTCTCGACTTCAATAGTTCTTGTCGCAAACTCCACACCTATTGTAGATTTTGATTCCATATTGAAGTCATTCGTTGTGAAACGCGAGAGTAAGTTAGACTTACCAACACCAGAATCACCAATCAAGACAACTTTTGTGGTACGTTAGTATTTTGGATTCCTTTCATACGCATTGTAGCAAGCGGGGGAATATTCAAATATCTTCAGTACATACTCTTGAATAAATAATCATAATCGTACCCATAATCTTCGTTGTTCATTGCTGGTATTTAAGCAGAACAATTCATCCAACACTAGCAAAAAACTTGGGAAAACAACAAGAGCTCCGAAGCGTGTTTCTCTTTTAGATATCATCAGTCCGTAACGTACATGTTACCTATTATCTCACGTCCTTAAACAGCCCTCTCTTCACAAACGTGAAATCGCGAACGAATCGATGTATCGCTATCAACGTAAACATCACATATCACGGGTACTTTTATCTCGAGCGAGGATGAGAATAGGGAGGCTACAGTTTGTTAGCGGCTATTTGAATCATCATATTGCCTTCTAAAATTACAGGAAAGTTAGATCTAGACATGCTCAACTACCACATTAACACTGTGAAATATATGCATACCGATTCTGCTCACCTGAAGAAGCTATACTCTGCATATTCTTATGCGGCCTACGATAACTGAAGAACAGTCTACTATACTTTGGAACATTTGAAGAGTTCACTTCAGAAAGCTAGAGTTGTGAACTCAAAATGATTCTCATCAAGATTATTGGATCTTTAGCAGAATCGGACACAACGTCGCCAGTAGTGTAAATTTCGATTTTACTGATAAGTTGTTTCTTTAGAAAGTGCATACTGGAATATTCAATGCGCACCATGATCTATCCTCACTATTAGCTCCTGACAGATTCAAGACTTGTCCTAGTTGTTCACAGTTGGCATAGGTAAGTGATCGTTTTTTCAAGTCACGATACTCAAAGATAAATAGGGCTAAACAGTATCAGGCAATATCAATCGCGTTCGTGATCGGATACCCTTTTTGCACAACAAAACTTGGTACGTGATCATAATAAAGTATGGTAGTACTTGTTACCTGTCTCAGTTTCAAAGGAGTAGACAGCTTGTTTTCAATGATATTCGCAGCGTTTTTTTCTTCTGCGGTTGGCGTATCAACAATGTCTCCCAATAAGGTAAGATGTAAACAGCCCGATTTTGCACTTTATGCTATTTTCGTCGTATATTGGATGGTTGTCGGCGCTTGGATAAGATGAAGCTTTTGATTATTATTTACTCCATTGTGAATTAAACCAAACAAATAACGAGCAAGATTGCTTTATAAATCCGGTAACTTGCCTTCCGTTCCAATTCAAGTTTTTCTTGCATTAGCGTTTATTAGACGTAAACTCCAATCTTCATCAAAACGTAACGGCAAGACAATCAAAATAATCTAATAATTGATTCTGGTATACTATCCTGTTCCAAACACTAAGGCTTTGATGAGTTTGCCAGTTACCCCAAACAAAACCGACTACAATTCTTCATCTGCCATACATTCAATACTGAGGTCCCCACATTGTCGTTCACAATCTCATTTACAACCTCAATTAAGTCCATGTTCAATTGAAAAGACCTCGCCTCAATCCCAGGTGCGATTTTCAATACCGCAGCAAGACGATGTCTGTAAGGATGATGCTTCAATTCAGCAGTCTCCGACGAGAATTGTATTTCCGAACAGTTCGTCAGCAGAGCTCAATAATCATGGTCACCTCGTAGACATGCATTCAAGGATTATGTTAGATGTGCCCGAAAACATCTGGACTTTTCATACAAAAAATAAGTCACATAGTCGTCAAAAGTCCATGCAAGATATTATCGCAGACACATTAGCGTCTGTCAATTCAGATCAAAAGGATATTCAAACTACCCCAGCGTCACAGAAAAGCACTATAAGCCAGGTTTCTCCTTTGAATCTCCGACCCCAATCGCAATTGTACTTAGCTCAGCACTCGCCTTTAAATTCTTACAAGGTTCCCGTGCCTTTGGAGATATCCTTACCTCCATATCTATCACCAAAGAATAAACAAAAAAAAAGATCGAGCCTCATTTTTGATGGAGACGGATATAGTGAATATCATGGTCACGACTCAATATTACATCTGGATTCAAAAAATGTATCTGAAACGAGTGTCAGTGAAATTTCAAACAATTCTGAATTATCATTGACTTCTATCCCATCCGCCGAACACGATCTTTCATTAAACATGACAGATTGTGATTTTGGCGAAACACTTGGGATCGATGAGGATGCAAACGTCAACTTAAAACTGCAAACTAGAAATTTAAAGAGAAATCAAACCATACACAATCCGCAGGAAAACAACAGCTCGTTACAAATACTGGCATCACCTTCGAAGTTGATACAAATTCCTGACCTGAGCCTCGAATATGTGCCCAAAAACTTGGGTAGATCATCGAACTTGTACAATGAAAGCAATCTTCATCATGATATATTAAGGGATGATACCTTGAGCCCAGGAAAAGAGAGGGGCAAGCTGGACCAAGAGTTTGTATTCCCCAAAGGTAATCAAACACAGGGAAATGAAGATTTTCTGAAAGTCGACTCTTCTCCAACATCACGGCAGTTTGAAAATGTAAGAGAGGAGCGTTTCCTGCAAAGCTTGTCTTGCGAGAAAGGCAAAGGTCATAGTCACAGAAGGAGCAGAAGTATTCATCAAGTAGAAGATTTTTTTACGAGCACATCAACACCACCAAAGATTCCAGAGCGCTCATCTCTGAGATCTCATTCACCTGCTTCAAATCTTTCAAGTCCAAAAGTGTCATCTCCCATGAGCCCTCAAATTGAAAGAGCTTTTAATCCATCCAAATCAGATATTTCTCCTAGCAGCTCAAAAGACAGCTCATCAATATATGAGGATAATGGAAATGCTAAAAAAGAGCAGAAAATAGATACCCCTCAATCAATTGTGGGGTCAAGTAAAAAAGTCACTCCTCAAGAAAGCATTTTTGACAGGCATGAAAGTAAGCAGGAAGAAGTAGTAGATGAATCCGATGTTAGCCTGGAGATAATATCGGAACATTTAAATCTTGAGAGCGAAAAGAAGCCCGTCAAAATAGAGGGCATCAAGAGCGAAATCAATGGACTGAAAATTGAACCACTTTCAGTAATTAATTCATTCAATGGCCCTTCAGCGTCTTTCAACTTTGAAGATGTGACATCAACAGTTGAATTCACAAATAAAGAATACATCAATCTTCTGTCACCGAGAAGGAGTTTATCGAATGTCGGCAGTGACTTCTCACGTAATTCACAGTTTTCTAAGAGGACGGAACAAAGTAATGCTACTTCACAACCTCAAGACTCTTTCGGTAAAGTCCCGCTGAAAAATAATGCCGGACCTTACAGATCAAACTTAAGCGGGCCAGATAATCTCCGTAGTGTTTACGAAGTGAGGGACGGAAACATTACCGAGGTGCTTGTGATTGATGACGAATTTGAAAGCTGCTCGCAGTCAGTCAGCAAGCTTGATCCGAACTACAGGAAGAGATCAGAGAAACATGCAAATATCCCACTTGAGTGTTCCAGAATCTTACAGTTGTGTGAGGATGCAGCTAATCAAGCTAAGAATGTAATTATAGAACTGATAGAGGAGGACTGCAAAAATCCCAACGGGAGAAAAATTATACCAAAACAGTGGGATAACACATCGGCAAGAAAAGCTACTAAGCAATTTCCCATGCAAAGTGGAAGCGCGTTGCAGACCTCATTGAGACTCCGAAATAAAAATGAATCATATCTTTCAAGACTGGATAGAGCGATGAAAGTGCAACCTCTATATGAGCCGTAATTTGTTGCAGAACGGTTGACGCGAAAATAGGAACTTTCTTTAATCAATATGCAATGAATGTAGTAATAATTATGATGAGTATGTAAAATGCATTTTTCGATATGATTGTTCTCTTAGCGCAGCCTGACAGGAGAGTTATCTACCGAAGTGGAGCTCTCCTGAATGGGGCTTAGAGAATATTCATTCAAATATTCTGGAACTGGCTTGTTGAAAGAATTTGTAGGAGTTACAGGATTATTTTTGTTGTCGCCTGTCCCATTTGGCGATATAACGTAATTGTCGTTTTCTAATGAAGAGTCCATGATTGTATTATGCAGCGGTCTCTGCTTTTCAGTCGGTGACCGATCCCATGCATGATCGAAGAATGTTACAGTTTTATTTTTTATTTCTAGCTTGTTTCTCGTTGGAGTGCTTTCTTTGGCAACTCCAGTAGGCTGATCAGAATAACTATGTGTGCTTCTGAATGATCCTTTACGAAGGGGTGACTTGAACATATTTATTTCCTGATCGGAGTCTGAGAAATCAAAATCCTCAGGAACGGTATTGATTTCATCAATATAGTCATCATCAGGAATTTTTTGTTTTTCATTATATTTGTCTTCTTCACTTTCGTCGATAAAGTAGAGGTTACTCATGAATCCAGGAATCTCAGAGTCTAAATTGCTGCTCAAGTCATGGAATTTAAGTAATTGAGACCTAGCAGGCCGCGGCAGGCATTGTCCGCTGCAATTAATATTGAGATGTGGATCTAGTGTCACGTTGCTATTTTTGATGTTCGCGCCTTCCGCTGGAGATGAGACAAGAATACGAACAGGCGTTTTTGGTAGAGTTCTGGATTCGCTATCGTTCGCAGCCGAGCTGGACTTCGCGTTATCCTTAAAATCAGCATAATTGTCATTCAGATATATCGTAGGCCGACTTGACTCAATTTCTTCGTCATCGGAGCTGTAGTCGCTCCTTGAAATTTCCCCGGGTATCCCATCATTTTCACTATCATCATCGCCATCATCCAAATTGAAGATATCGGAAAATGATTTAATGTTAGCTGTCGTTTTTTCTTTTACTTCTCCATTCCTTACGCTTGATGAAAATCTCGCGCTACTGGGTCCTGGACTGAAACCGTGCAGAAGAGATGATGCTACCAACGGTCTATTTGAGAGATTCTTCAATTCCGCTCGAGTCTCTTCAAAATTTTCGGGATCGAAATTTGATTGCTGATTAGATGACGTGTGATCACCTGCTCTCTCTATATTCTTATCAGAGAGAGCAGAATGATCAGTACCATCAACGTCACCTACTTCCTCTTCATCATCATCTGTTTCATCATCAGACAATGCCAGTAAATCATTATATGTTTTTTTCGGCTTTAAGGCATTTGTGGATAATGCTGACGCTCTTAAATTATTAGATGGAGGTAGCGTATTGGGGGAGAGATTAGCGTTGATATTGTTGGAGGGAAATTCCATATCATCAAAACTATCCTCATAGAAGTTCATATCCTCATCGAAATTCTCATCTTCGTACATGTCATCAATATACACAGACTCCACCGGATCTGGTTTTGAGTAATATTTGATGGATGATGTCCTCCCATTTATACCGTTTATCTCGAAGGAAAATCTAGAAGCATCGTCGTCATCGTCGTCATAATCGTTCTCATCGAAGGGTGTCAAATTTTCTGATGTACTATCGCGTTCGCTATCACTTCTTTTTGAACGCGATGTTCCTTGTGTATGACGTGTTGTACCAAGATAGTCTTTACCAGAGTCCTTTCTTATTTCATAAGACTTTTCGTTGGTAGAAAGTCCACCAGTGAGACCATTCAAATGTGTGTTTTCATCCTCTTCTGATGAGACTGAATTCTGAGAGTCTTCTTGTTCCGATAGTTCTTTGTGTAAAATTGGCGTCTTGGAGGTGGAAGCCAATAGTTGAAGACTCACTGCTGAGCTCTTTTCTAGATGCAAAATATCATCATGCGAATGTATTCTCACCTGCCTGTTTTTGCTCTTCACTTTTGAAAGCTCATTGTAAATGTGCTTATCTCGGTGCTGTGTATCATCTGTCCCTCGTGTTGTATTGTGCGTATTCTCATTGGAATATGTGGTGGAGTAAGACATAACAGATCCTTTTCGCAAGCTCGAGATCCTCACGGCTGGCTCAAGATCAGACCCATCTGAACTTGATGTGGACGGATTGTTCAACCTTATAACTGTCTGTGTATTTTTTGACTGGTCTCCCCACGAATGAGTAACAGTGCCCTTAATCGCAGGAAACTTCGAGACGTCTTCGTTTGAGCTCGAGTGTTCACTTTTTCCCTCCCATCTCTTCACTTGAGGCGTCCCGGGTGCACTTGAAGACTCTTTGGGACTAGAGGAATGAATATTCATTTGTGCATTCAAATTAGTCGCTGAGCTCTTTTTGAACAACTTAGACGTGAACATCTTTTTATTGGCTAGTCGATGAAATGGCTCAAAGCCTGGGGAGTATTTGACTCCATTGCCATTATTTGATGTATGTGATGGCGTTGTGGGTACAAGTACTAGTGGATCCACCGAAGACGTTTGTGAATAGAGAAGATCACCACTCGAAGTACTCGTTTTTAGGGGGCTCTCATCCAAGGAATTGGCCTTTCGATGAGATTTTATAAATGAGCGCATAGGTCGCAAGGCTGTTTTCCTCGCTAGTCAAAAGAGTTTTGAATGTGCTATTGCAAATCTTCACAGCAGCCTGTCAACTTTCTTACTGTTGGGTCCATGCGTGCGAAATGTAATGGCTTCCCGGACTCTCAAAGATCGAAACAAAAAACAGAGAACTTTCTTTGCGCATCAGCAGCTAACAAAAGAAGTAGACGAATACGTAAGTCTTTCAATCACAGCTTGTTAATCAAACATCGTCACTTTGTTTGTACAAAGAAATATGCTTGTTTAAATCGGTATAAAAATATCAATAGTAATTTAGTAGAGTTTCAAAAATGGTACTGATATCAAGTGGTGCAACCTCGAGGTTGTGAAGAGAAGTGAGGAAACTGAATCTCCTTGTAATCAGATCACCTTGTACTTTACCGGAACTTTCCATTCCTTTTGCTTCATCTTGACATTATACGTTGCATCACTTTTAGGTTTAGTTTAGAACTATCAGTGGACTGCTGGAGGAAGACTATGTAATTCTGATTATTGCAGAGAATCGCACCTCAGAATGTGCTGTCAGAGCGTTTCGTTGCGTTACGTTGCGTAGAGAGCCAGAGGTCCAATTATGAGATGCAATTCTAAAATGGCGATTACACTTTTACGTAATTTTGTCTACCTAATGCACAATGATATGTGCTATCCTACGCCAACTGATCGCTGCCCTACCCTAGAATGACAAACGTTCTAGTGCTCTTGTCAAACGAGCTGCACCTGCCACGGAAGTGTCTTTTTCCAGCGAAACTTTTGCCCTATTTTTCTCCAACCCTTCTAGCAGTATGCAGGCTTTGCAGATTCTATTACTTGACAAATATCCACAACGTTCACATTTGCCACCGTCGATAAACCCCGCTGTAGTATTTCTTTGAAGCTTAACAGATCCATCACTTCGTACCTCCACAGGTTGCTGTTCCGAGGCTGATCTCAGTTCATTTTTGCTGCTTTTTTTCGGTTTAAGTATCAAATTCTCACCGCTATGTATTATATCAATGATGCAGCTTGGTCTGATCAGTTCTAAGTTTTTCATGAGTTCTCTAGCGGTTCCTCTAAATGCCTCAGGTGCATATGAACATTCAGTAGAGAAATAATCTAGTTTTTTGTAATGTGCATATAAAACAATCTCCTTCTGATAAGAATACTTGAAAGGTTTCGATCTTTTTATAGGAGACCCAGAGCTTTGAGTTATAATTGCAGTTGATTTCTCTAATCTTGCGACATCACCGCGAAAGATATTCATCAGAACTGTTTCTGCCATATCATCCGCATTATGTCCTGTAACTACATGACTTATACCAAGTTTTGCCGCACCACGATCCAAAGCCTGTCTTCTGAAAACGCCACAATACGTACAGCTGCTTCTAACTCCAGCACATGCCACAATCTCATCCATAGTCCAATCGTATAAGTCCCTGTAGGACACAATCTCCAATGGAAGATCATACTGCACCTGATTCCTTTTCACAGTGGCCAGCGAGTCGTCCCGGTAACCAACGATACCCTCATCAATGCTCAACAGTACAATATGGATACCGTAATTATACCGATCATTCAGTAATTTCAAAACATATGCCAATACAGTCGAGTCCTTTCCGCCTGACGCTCCAACGGCAACTTTCTCTCCCTTCTGGAACAGATTGGCGCAAACGATAGTATTATGTATCTCTGTTTCAAATACATGGAAAAAGCACAGCTTACAAATCCGTTGCAAGTTTTTCGGTCTTCTAATTAGAGCCTTGCGACAATGGCATATTTCACACAGTTGAGATACCTTTATCTTCTTAGCCCTATTAACCGGATCAGAAGGCGGAACGAAGGACATTTTCCAAAAAAAGAGGCACTTACAGTGGAGTTAGTAATACAGAACTCTGATATGCTTTACTGCTCACCTTCTTTACCAAATATCTGAGGTGATGAATTAAAGCATTGAAATACTTTTTTTTTTCATCGCATTAAAAAATGTGATGGATGAGCTAAGATCAAACGCAACCTGTGGGGTTCGAATGGAGGGATTCAATCACTATTAAATTGTTTTGCTCTTCTATTAGCAGTGCGTAACTTCGAAGAAGTATTGTCTATGTCATTACCGAGAAGATCCAAGAGATCATTTTGTTGAGATAATTCTTGGTTCATCTCGAGCGAGAGTGCTTTTTGGCGTTGAATAATCATATGCATTTGCCCTAATTCTTGATCTTGCTCCGCAATTTTGTCCTTATGAAGCTGCAAAAGTTGTTGCTTATTCAGCTGCAGTGTTTCTTCAGTTTCTCCGATTCTCCTTCTACCAGCTAACGGTTTTTTTGGAGACTTCGGCTTTGCAACACCAGTGAATAAAACTGTCTTCTCGTTGCCGATATCAACTGCATCATTTGAGGTGATTTTACCCAGACCTGAGTGTAAGGCCATTTCATTAATATCTGATTTTAGTGCTTGCAGCAAGCTGTGGCGTCTATTCAGTTCTGTTTCGTTGAGTAGCCGAGAACGCCGTGTTGCGTCAAGTGCATTTTCCAACTGGTAAAGGGACAATCGTAGTTTCATTAAATTTCTTGTATTATCAGAGCTGCCGTCCTTCTTACACTGAGACAGAAGTGTCTTTGAATCTCTGAAGCTTATCATCCACTGAGACGGATCGCCTAAATCCAGATCAGTTCTGTCGTCGATTTGGTTAGGGGTTACGTGTGCATTAGTTTCATTCCAACCAGCAGGTAGTTTAAGGAAGCTTGCCACTAGAGGTGAATTTTTCCACTTAGTATCAAAAGAATCGTTAAGCATATCGCGCAAGAATTTTGCGAGTTTATTCTTCCGTGACTCGATAACTTCAGATGAAAGTTTATTTTTCGACCATAAACCAAATCCACGATTTGGTAGATCATAAGGCAGCTCTGTTCGGAATTCTTTCTCTAATTTATTTTTCAAATCCCAGAATTCTGAATAGCGTCTGAATACATGTTGCTCAAACGTCTGTCTGACACTGTTTTCACCAGCTCGCGTTATTTTGACGTTCACACCATACAATGCATACGACTCGTTGATGATTCGAACGTCATCAAAAACTACATCAACCTCACTCCCTCGATGCACCATCGTTGCACCTTTAAGAATGCTTTCTATTAGCACTGCATGCGTTTCGCCGCTTAGGTTTTATTTATTCCGGCAAGGCTTTAGTTTCTTGCTTGTTTAAATTACGAGAAGAAAAAGAGGATATGAGCTGAAATTGGGTTCAGTCAAAGAAAGTATATAAAACTTAATAAATTGTGCATAGACTCATTGATTAGCTCATGTCGAACGTATTTATCTCAACAGCCAATTGTGGCAAAGCTCATGATGCTGATATATTTGGATTGAGTGTGTGCAACCCATATACAGTAACGTGCTCTGGAGACGGTTCAATCAAGCTTTGGAAAAATAATCTACTGGATAACGAATTACCGAGGAATAACTATATCCGCCAATTTGTTCACAAGACAGGTGTTCACCACGTCGAAGTCTTTCATTCTGTAGAAAGAGGTGGAAATGAACTCTGTATCATAGCATGCGTGTCATTTTCAGGTCACATTTTCTTCTATAACGTTGATATAGAGTCTGGAGATCTGAATGAGCTCAACTTACTTTCTCCTAAGGAGGACAAAAAGTCATATTGGGCAATTAAATGGTACAAGAGTGATGACTCAAATATATGTCACCGCTTTGCTGCCACAGATGTCAAAGGCTCGACATATGTGTGGAGGTTTCATCCATTTGAAGAAGAGCTGGATGAAGAGCAAGCTCAAAAAGAAAAAATGAAAAGGGAAGCAAAAGCCAGGAGAAATGGAGAATATGTACCCGATAAAGATGCTGAAATCGATTCTACATTCAGATCGGCAACTGTACGCCCACATTTAATGCTAGATGCGGAAATCCCTGCACAAAAGCCAGCATTTGCGACTTGTATTGATATTTCATCATCTGGATTGATAGCGACAGGGTTTTCCAACGGTAACGTGGTCATCTCACAATTAAGAACATTACGACCCATACACAATTTTGAAGCATTTGGCATACAAGGAATTGAACAAAACAGCAATACCGTGAGGGACGTGAAATTCTCACCATTAGGAACGATCCTTGCTGTCGCTAGCGACTCAGGCTCATACGGATGTGTCACAATGTATGAGACTGAGTATGGTGAAAGAATAGGATCTTTAACCGTTCCAACGCACAGCAATCAGGCAACTATTGGGGCATTTGCACACAGTGGTTGGGTATTTGGCTTATCATTCAATTCCACAGGTGAATTTCTGGCCAGTTGTGGATATGACAGTAAAGTTAGAGTTTGGGACGTAAAATCGAGAGAACGCGTATCGACTTTGAATATAACCGCGAGCGACATTGAGGAAGAACAAGAGATACTGTTAGAAGACGAGCACGGGGATTCCTTGAAGTTTCCGCCTGTAATGGCAGTTAAATTTATCAATAAAGGTGTTCGTAAGGGAATGGGCAGCGATACAAACGAAGGATTATGCTGTGTCTGTATGGATAGAAGTGTAAGATGGTTTAGAGAAGCTGGCGGCGCATAATGGTCTCGCTTAATTCAAAAAATTTATCAATTTCAAACTTAAAGAGCACATCTTATGCGCCGCTATAAAGCAAAAAAGGTGTTAAATTCATAGGTAAAGCTTGGGTTAACATTTAACCCTCAATTTATTCATTATTACTGTAAAAAATTGTATACTCTTTAGAAAAAGCACACCTGAAAAGATTAACCAAAAAAAAATATGTAATAAGTAAACCCAAAAAAAAAGTAAATTGCTTCATTCTTGATGTTGTTATAGTATTACATCAAAGGAAGTTTGCGTTTGAAAAATAATAAATTGTATGCTAAACGAAGGAAAACCAGAATCGCTAAAGCTTCGTCTTGGCTAGACAAATCTGAGGGTTGAGAATTGATCAAATGAACAATACAGATCCTTCAGATGATCTTTAATTCAATTTCAAGAGCAATGAGGAATGAAACGTCGGCAGGTGGCGGCAGAAAAATAATAGGCAGAAAAACAAATGATTATTTTGCAAGAGATTGTTCCTCAATAATCAATAAACAGCAGAATAACAATAATAACTGCTGTCCATTTGAGCCAGTTTCGAAGGATTGTGGAAATTTTCGTCGACAGTCCACGATCTATTAGGAGAAACCCCCATATTAATCGATTCCACATTTGGTTGCTGCATTCCATATTGAAAATAGCTTGGATTATAATTGGTACTACCATTCATACCAAAAACACCAACACTTTGAGAAGTTTGGATACGATTAATGGGAGAGCTATTCATCACACCAATTCTGGAACGATTACTATGAAGACAATCATTTGGATCTTCGTTATAGTAACAGGGAGATGAATAGATATTTGCCTTTAATTGGGCCGGTGTTTGATAGCCAGACAATGGTGATAAGTAGTTATCAGTAGAATGAGGTGTCGGTAACAAATTTGGTGGAGATGGACATCTTTTATCTTGACAAAACAATTCAAAGGAGTGAGAAAGTTTTTCATATGAAGTAAACTTGTCTTGAAACAATCTCCATTCAAGTACTTCTAGCCACTCTTTTTCATAGTCATTAACAGAATTCAGAGTCATTCCGGTTGCCTGAGTCCATGACTTATTAGTAAAGGTCTTATCATCATTAAATTTATTGGCTAGAACTAAAGCAATCATTGTATTTTGATAAATAACATTTACCGATTTACCTCCAAGACTTTCGATGCCTTGGGGCAATTTTGAAATGTACTTATGCAATAAATCTATTGCCAAAAATATGGTAACTGATGGCAATCTCGTAGCATTTAGAACTGAAGAGACGCCCTTAGTAAAAAGATCGATATTTTCGGTAGAGTTTGTCTCTCTTATGATAGTGCTCGCATCAGTACCGAATGCAATATATGCATTTTTGACAACGAAATCTGAAATCAGATCCAAATCATAATCCAAAAATTGATTTACACCACCATTGACAGATTCCTCACGAGCAACAGGTTCTTCGATAGCCAACGGTGGTAATATGGGAGCAGGGGGCACACCATAAAACATTCCCATAGGAGGCAAAGTCGCCTGTGGGAAACTACACGTATGGCGATGACAGGCATGAGGATGATGCTGAATAGGTGGTGGCACCAGTCCTTGATTAAAGTAGGACTGTTGATGTGCCATCGGATGCACGGGCTGCTGAACAGGATGCTGCATGGGCTGTTGCTGATAATATCCGTAAGGATTAATCGTTCCTTGGTTACCTGCAGCTAGATAGGTTGGCCCTTGTTGCTGTTGTTGCTGATTCATTGGAGCTCCATGACGAACACCACTGTTGGCAACATGGCCTGGATAATACATGAACGTAGCCATGATCCTGGATTAATGAAAAAAAAAAAATCAACAAAAAAAATAGATAAAAAAAGCAGTTAAGTGTAACAGGACAAATTAAATTAATAACTGTCTCTCAGAAAAGTCTTTCCGGTTGAGAAAGCTCCAAAAAATGTTACACCGCTAAAGATACCAATAGCACGCTCCCTCTAGTGTTTCGATTATAAATCACCGAGCAGAAGCTAGCTTGGAATCCAGTAAAAGAAATAGGCTAGACGCTGTTCAACTTAGTGAATAGACCTACTCTAATGTAATGTGTATATTAAAGATCACAGAAGAGAATGAAAAATAGTAATAACAAAAGGTGAAAAATGAAATTTTGCTACCGTGGGTTAAGATCCAAAATTAAACACAAATATGTACTATCTTTGACCACAACTCACCAAAAGTTCCGTTTTATTCCCTTGGTATTAGCACCGTTTCCCCTTTCTCTGAAGTTTAATACACAACTTGAAGCAGTTTCTATAATCCTTTTTTATTAATAAAAAAAGAAGAAGAATGAGTTCTTGGACTCTTCAAGAGAGATCAAGGAAAACTATAAACATCCATTACATGAAATCTTTATTATTAACGTTGGTTATATGTGCAAACATAAATCAGTATCACGGAGTGATTCACCACCCGGCACAGGTGAAATTTTTTTTTGTTTCTTTTCACGATTTCCGCTGGGCCACAATAAGTTGGCCGCAGGATCATTGAGGACGTATGCAGTTTTCTTTGGCTTTTGGCTTTTAGCATGCTCGGAGGATGTTCGTACACTTCAATTAGTGTTGGACAGCAGTTGTAGCGTAAGCAGGGAGTTTCTCACGGAACGGTTCCGATTACTTGGTAGGAGGTCGGAGGAGGTGTTAATGTCTTGCATACTGACATCGACCTCCGCAGGATCGGGTCCAGTATGGAGATCAGCATGGATGTGAGGTGGAGGTGGAGGTGGAGGCGAAGGCGAAGACGATGGTGAATTTGGTGCAGATGGTGCGGATTCGGTTTGTTGATTTACCTGAGACGTGTCTGTATCGAGCCAGCGCACGGTCTTTGTGATGGGCAGTCTTTGCGGTGAACGTGATGATTTTGATAGGGATGAGGAGGAGGAAGAGGACGATGGCTTACTCTGGATCAAGAATGATTGGCCAAATTCTTCGAATTCGTCATCAATCTTGACTAGATCGTTGATTGCTGCTTGAACGTCTTGTTTCTGTATTATGCAGCACGACAAGCATTTGAGCCTGTGTGACAGTGTCTTGTCTTGAAGTAGTTTTTCGAGCATCATTGAATATTGGACGAGAATTTCGTTCCTGATCATTTCCGATACGTGGTCTAATCTAGATTGGAAGAACGCAAGGTCTCGCAGATTGCTCCAGTTCTCCATCTCTTGCAGTTTTTTCAGAGACACCTCATGGCAGTTTTTGATGGCTAAATCGAGTTCATCTGGTGAATCGAATTTCGCTTCTAGTTCCAAAATTTTCCCCTGCAACTGGTCGATCAACAATCCGCAACTATCTGTGATTGCAATCGTGTTGGGTTCATTCCTCACTATCTCAATAATGTTGGCGATCTCCAGTATAACAAGCTGTAGGAAACGTCTTTTACAAAGCACCAGCGATTTGATTGACTTCGCGTTCTGATAATTCTCCATGGTTTCATAACTTCTGGTAACAGCTGAAATGCAATCTTCAATTGCCATATGAATCTTTTCCTGTGAAACCTTGTGTCTTTTTAAATTTAAAGCGACTATGGTTGCTTCTCGGTTACGTAATTGATCAATTTCCCTCTTTTGCTCTGAAATTGTTTTCAAATATGACCCAACATGTCTATCTAAAGATTGCTGATTCCTTAAAACCTTTGTTCTGATTTCTTTCGCACGATTTGCATATTTTAATGTGTTGAGAGTTTCGTCATAATGAGTACTGCTTGGTGATACACAGACTATCATTACAGTTTTACAATTTCCACCTAGTGAAAATTTCAAGAGCCTTGTCAATTTCGAATCTCTGTAGGGCACATGGCACGTCCTGCGTGTTCCGTCACTTATGCAAAGTGCATTTATACAATTTCCCAGTGCTAGCAAAGATCTGTTAATATTAGCTCCCTCATGCAATCTTTGTCCTCTATTTCTTGTTGAAGCAGCTCTTTCGCTTCCAGCCAGATCAATAACTGATAAGGTTGCAAAGGTATGATTCATTGTTAAGTCCATTGACTTATCACTCTGCATTATATGGATTTGCAAAACTGCGTGCGATCTTGATGATGTTTCGTTGGCGTCGGTTGGTGATGTTGTTCGATTCATATTACCTCTAATTACGAGATCCATAACCTCTTGCACATTTGTTGGCTTATAGAGCGAAAGATTCGTAACAGTCGTTCTATTCTCACTATCCTCTCTTATAACCAGTTTTTTTGATGATATTTCAGGGTTTAATAGATCACGAATGGTTTCATTGTATATTTCCAGATACGACAAGGAAATCTCGAAATCTCTACTATCTCTCAAGTCATCCATTTTAATGAACAATTCCTGCATAGCCTGAAACACTATACCAGGTTTTTCAGACGTTCCAGAAACCGTATGCGTCTTGCCGCAACCTGTTGCGCCATACGCAAAGACAGTGCTGTTGAAGCCATCCAATACTGAATCAAGTAAAGGTCTTGTGGTGCATTCGTATACCTGCTCTTGTGTTGCAGTTTCATCAAATAGCCTGTCAAAAACAAATTTGGTTTCACCACCATTCCTTCGAAGTCTTCTTCTGCTTGCCCTCTTGAGTGAGTACATAGAATTTAGAACTGTATCATTTACCCTACTAAGAGGGAGGCTATCGGCAGGGTCAAAAATCAACATTTTGTCGTCCACGCATTCAACTACCTTTCTTATGCCTTGTGGTCTCAGCATTGCTGGTGGCCTCACGGACGATTCTTCTGTGAATTCGCCATCCGGCTTGTGGCCATTTAGCACCTCTCTTGGCAGTGACAGATTGGTATCACCGAGTCTCGGAAAACTCTTCACTTCAGCATCGTTAATCAAATGTGACAATTCATCCTCGGTAAATGGCCTGACCCTAACGGCCACCACTATTGAAGATTGATGAATATCTTTCAGAGTAAAATTCAACATGCTGGCTTTTGTTCTTCAAAGCAATTCTTCAAAATTATGACTCTGAGACAAACGAAACGTCTTTTGCACACTCAGAAGCAGTAATAACAACTCAGGTGGTTTTGAATTGGACCTTGGAATTCCTTGAGTCCTTATGTTCTAAATAATAATCTTTGTTTACTAAAATATATCATCTCTTTAGGCGCTTAGCGTTTGAGCTCAATTTGTTACCCGAATGAGAAAGGCATTTTTTATGCGGGAACAAAAGTTCGTGATCAGGATGACAAGTCAAATCAAGATCAATATTAGCTCCCAGCCCTAAGAGACTAAGAAGTGAACAGTAATAACTTTAGATTTTTAAACTGTTGCGCTACTTCTCATTTTAATTTGACTGTGCCATTGCAAAGGTGATTTCGAAAATTTTCATAGATCAAAAACACAGATTATATTGCAAATTCAGCTCTTTATATGAAATTTCAGAAATTATCTTAATATGTCATTCAGATTCAATGCTGAGGTTTTCAAAGATAATTCTTTCAATGAAAATATCAAGGAGAAATTAACAAAGGCTTTGAACTCATCTACTTCCTCCTCCTCGTCGCCTGTTGTAACTAGATCAGAGACTTGTGGAGAGGCGCCATATGCAGGCTGTTCCGATGCAGTGCCTCTAGGAGCGGCTACGGTCACAGAACAAAGAACTCCGCAAAGTAGGGGATCGACGACAACAACTACGACTACTACCACGATATCTCCGAAGACAAGATCAACTATGTCTTCCAAGAAGTTGGATATTCTGAAAAGTGAAATTATTGTCAGTAAGGTGAATTTCCCTACAATGCCGGAGCTTGAGATCTTGGATTTGGATATTAGCGCCCAGCCCAGGTCTCTCGTCAAAGGAATCTGCAAAATATCGTGCAGAGACGCGATGCTACAAATTCAGACTGAAATTGAATCTAATTTGTTATTAGTATATTCGGACTATTCGCCAGATTTTACCACTCCGACTATGATCTGTAAGGATTCTTTCACCATTCCCATTACTATGGTTTTCAGCGAAATTCGTCTTGAGGCAATAACTAATCTGTTTGTAAAAAATTCAGGTATCGGAATATCCTTCAATGATGTGAATCTCGATTTCAAATTTGATTGCTCCATTAAAATTCTGCAATCAACCATAGAAAAAAGATTAAAAAAATCAATGCAAATGCTATTTAAAGAGGTGTTGCCCAGTGTTATTTTCAACATGTCCCAAACTTTGTTTACAGCAGAGGAAACAAATAGGAATGTCATTGAAGGAAGTGACAAAGGGGATGAGGAAAGAGACTGTACTAAAACAGTGCCATTGTTGAAGGTCATGTTAGAAGAATCAGATTTAGAACTCTCTCCGGCCAACATGCTTCGACTCTCGACTTTGATATCATCACGTCAAACTCTTTCATTAAATGCTACTGTGTTAAATGTTCCATCAACAATCCCTGGGTGTCTCGAGAGACAAAACTTACGACGGTTCAACTCAAGAATTCCCTCCTTGTCAAACTACTATGCTAATTTTTGTGAGAAGAAAGAGAAGCCTGCTGATATGAAGAGATCAACGTCTTCTCTGGTATCAAACTATGCATTTCATGAGGCAGATCAGAATATTTTGCCCGCAAAAGTCCTAGAGGGAAATGCTTATGATTTAAAGACAATAACAAGTATTCAAAATCGTGTATTTGAACGGAGCACAGATGAGAATGTTCGTCCCAGAAGAAGAAAAATCAAGATTGCAAAGTCGAAAAAAAGCAGTAATCATGAAAGTCTCAAGGATAAAGATAATACAAATAGAGAACCATCCAATGCTTCAGGAGAGGGTGAAACCACCGAAGTTGATTCCCCATTAAGCATACAGAGTGAAGATCCTATTTTAACAGCGCCTCGTCCACTTAAGCTCATTAAGCCGTTTTCATTAATGACTGCTCCTTGTAGAAGCGAGTTTGAAAGCAGAGCTTACTCCCCTGCGACACTTAACTCTGTGAGTACTTTGAAGTTGCCGGTAAATTTGAATCCGATGTATTTTTCGCAGACTGATAAACCTTCATTAAATTTTGAGCCACAGATAGTAGTATCAAGAGCAAACTCCCCAAGAAAACTCAATTTACTGGAAGAAACGAATTACTTCAATTACAGACCAGAACTCCATAAATTGAGGTCTACAATATATTCTCCTCTGGGGAAGAACAACGCTGTTTTACTCTCTGGAAAAGAGCTTTCAGAGCAAAGACAGCTCTTTGAGAAAAGGAGGTTAAGCTTTGTTGGATTGAACTATAAGGGAATTAACTGGGGAAGTGATGATGAGCCACCGCCATATATCATTTGATGAAAATTTGCAGAACTTATTTAATGATACATAACGAAACTCTTATAGCATTCGCTTGCAGATGAAATGCGCACGAATGCTGTTTAAACTACAATTTTCTTCCATTCGCTCTCCGTGTAGCACTTGCAGGTGAATGCATGTATCTGTGCAATCTCATTTTTAAGGGCTTTGTTGACTAGACGATTTCTCATTAGTCTATTCTTTCCTTCAAAAGTGTTGCTTACAACAACTACATCGAATGACTGACCGCACCCAGCAGATATATCTGTAACAATAGAGCTGAATAAATCTGGAATATTGGACTCGAGCCTCGATTTAAGATCTGATTCAGTCACCATATTAACATAAAGAGGATTTTCGGTATTTGTACATGCAAGTTGAAAAATGTGTTTTGTTCTTGCTCATAATACGGCGATGCTTTAATATGAAATTTTTAGAAGCCTTTTCTTGGCCTCTACTTAAAACTAGAGTATGTCAAGGTAATTCGAAAAGGATCAAATGAGCAAAGCTATATCGAAATCTCAGTTGAAAGTCATCACAAAAGCTATCAATAAACACTATCCATCAAGCTATGCGGACAGCAGTTGGGACAATACTGGTCTTTTGATTGATTGTTCAAAAAACGAAAACGTTACAACCGAAGTAAAAAAACCGTTAGTTTTACTCACTGTTGATTTAACGTCATCGGTTGCGCAAGAAGCAATTGAACGTGATTGCAATGTAATTCTTGCCTACCACCCCTTCATATTCCCAAGCTGGAAAAACCTGAATCCGTCACGTAATTCCCAGCACGATAGCGCCATCAAATTAATACAGCAGGGCATTTCCGTTTATTGCCCACATACCGCCGTTGATGCAGCCAAGGATGGAGTAAATGATTGGCTTTCCCATGGCCTAGTCGCTCACGAGCGCACAATGATCGCTTCAAGTGAGTCTATTGAGTCTATTAAGGATAAGCCGATAAATGGAGAAGATAGCACAGAAGTGGGATATGGCCGTTTGGTAAAACTAGCCAGCCCTTTGACTTTGAAACAAGTAATTAAGAACGTCAAGAACTCTTTGGGAATAGACCACTTACAAGTTGCATCTCATTATGAGCCTGCCAACCATTCGATTAAGACGATCGCACTATGTGCTGGCAGTGGCAGTGGTGTTTTCAGATCTCTGAGAGAAGATGTGGACCTTTATTACACTGGAGAGCTTTCTCACCACGAAATATTGAAATATAAAGAAATGGGCAAAAGCGTAATCATATGCAACCATTCGAACACAGAACGTGGTTATTTAAGAGAGCAAATGTGTCACATACTGAAAAGCGAAGGTGTTGACTGCATCGTCAGTGAGAATGATAAGGACCCTCTTAATGTAGTCTAAATATACTTATTTACTGAGTTTTCTTACACAACAATTTTTTTGGCTTCAGACCGAACACGTTAAAGAGCTTCTGCAACTTGACATTCATAAGATGCACAGCGAAATACAGATACGGTTCTGAATAGCAATCCCAATGGATCCGTACAGTTTGAAAAGGGACAATAGAAAAAAGTTTCAAGACAAGCAGCGACTGAAGCACCGTCATGCTACCCCCAGTGACAGAAAATATAGAGCATTAAACCGACAAGAGAAAGAAGGTGAAAACAGTCAGAGTAATGAAGATAAGGACGAAGAGGAGGTCGAGCTGGAAATCCCCTCGAATGAAGCAAGATACCACGAGGACATAACTATGGCATTTGGTGATGCAGGAGAGGAAGAGAGGAATAGCATCGCCAGTAAAAGGTTGAGAGACATCCTCAAGGAAAAGGCGGAACAAGAAAAGTTTCAAGACAATTTGCCGCAAAACGAGTCCTCTCAAGCACGTATCACAACAAAAGGTTTACAAACTATGGACATAGCAGATCTAAATCAACTTCTGGGAACTAAAAACAATACCAATCTTACTCCTGCTCCTCGTGCTGCGCAGCGCAATCACCAACTCGCCACTTTAGATAAACAGCAATCCGTCGAAAGCCGTGACAATCGCAAAAACAAAGAATCGGCAACTTCCAATGTTCCTAAGGATCTGATAGCAGCTCAAGATTTTCTCGATGATCTCATATAGCTGTTATTCGCTGACTGGAGTATGGCATTATACAATTTATCACCTATAACGATAATTTACTTATTGAGTTCAAAGAGATAACAATCAAGAGCTAAAGCTCAGTGTAGCGATATGGGGAGCACTAACTGTTCTAAGCCTATATATTGAAGAAGTACAACCGATAACTAAACACGTTTTATTTTTAATAAATTAATACAGTATTTGAACACATTCTTCTCCTAAGTCTACATTACCTAACCTTAAGACGAGAATGTCTACGGATACCATGTATTTTAATAGCTCGAGGCTGATGCCAGCCTCGAGCAAGAACAAGAATAATAGTGTTGCAAGATTGGATAAAAAAAGTATTCAGGCCGCAAAGAAAAATAAGGTTAGGCAGGAAACCATGGATGTTAGTCTACCTGATCCTCAAATTTTGCCTAATGGTGAGAAGCCAAATTTTGGTAACTCAAAATCTCGCCGAAAAGCAAGAGATGGATTGGCTCCCAACAGGAAGAGCAAGAATGCTACAAAATCTAAAGTTGCAGCTGATGAAACGGATGCAGCCGAGGTGACGCAGCATCTCAAGGATATGTATTTGAAGTCCGGTGAACCAAAGCCTAAACCCAAAAACAGCAGAAAGAGACAAGAAAAACGGAACAGTAGCACTACCAGTGTAAGCAGTGGTGCTGATTCATCCTCTGCAGACTGTGCTCGATGTGATGAGACCAGTCGTGAAACGCCAGTTTCGACTCTTTCGGCTAAGTCAGTGCCTCAACCAACCAAGCAAACTTCACCTCCGATGACATCACCAACGCAGTATTCAAACAGTAGTGTTGTTTCGCCACTGCTTATGAACCCAGGTCTTAACGCTGGTATAAACGTGGGTATTATCTCAGCACGTCCACCATCATCACCAGTGTCGCAAACGCAATTTCAACAACAGCAGCAAATGCAGCAACCACAGCAACCGGGCTTCGCCGGATATCCATACGGTAATTATTCCTTTGCGTCACCATTTAATGCACCTCAGTTTATGGCACCACAAACGCCTTTGATGAATCCTATGTATCCGCAGCCATCTTTGCATCAGTTACCGGTGATGTACAGAGCGCTTGACATTCAACAACATCAAATGGAACAAAATTATTTGCAACAAGCCCAAAATCACCCATATCAGTCATTGCCACAAAATCACCAATATCCTCGCCCTGTTAGCGCTCCCTTGGGATTGGACAAAGTTCCCAAAGTATTAGAGTCTAGCGCTATTACTGGTCGTTCAAAGCCATATGAGAATCAGCCTCATGGAAGTAGTAAAACATTTGCAGGGGCCTCATTTGCATCAAAGGATCCCAAGGTTCATAAATTGCCCAAACCAAGCTTTACATGAATGAGGCAGTTGCGTTGACAGGGAGAGGTTTTTTTTTTCACCTTTTTTTTTTGGTTTCGATTAGTTTACAGCTTGAGCAAGGATCTGGTATCACTTTCCTCAACCTGGTCATTCGATTGAATAGACATTGTAGATAAATATGGAATTATTAGATTACACAAGTTTATGTATTGTTCTGCGCAAGGCAGGGTGTTTGTTCGAAAGAGATATATTATAATCACAAGACAACGTTCTTGGCAAGCTTGTTCTTGTATTGTAAAATGGAACCATCCCATCTAGTGGCTGTTTTATGTTCAACTACAAAAATGTCCTTTGCAATCTTATCAAGCAGTCTAAAATCATGTGAAACAACAACGACACCACCATTGAATTCCTTAATAGCATCAGCCAAAGAATCGATTGTTGGAATGTCCAAACCGTTAGTAGGTTCGTCCAGTAGCAAAACATTGGGCTGTTCCAATGCCAACAGAGCGAAGACAACACGAGAACGTTGGCCCTCTGATAGTGTACCCATTTGGACAGTTTGTCCTTCACCAGTTAAACCATAACGACCCAATTGCCCTCTCCAATATTGGAAATCTTGAGAAATTTGTGGATACTTGTCACGAACAAATTCCAAAGCTGATTTGGTCAAATCCAATTGATCCTGTGAATGTTGAGAGTAAACACCCAATTTAACATGGGTATGTCTCGAAACACGGCCACCTTGTGGTGTTAATTCACCAGTCATGATTTTTAATAAAGTAGATTTACCAACACCATTTGGACCAACTAGTGCAACTCTGGAATCCATATCAACACCAAAATTCAAATGTTCGTATAAATTATTTTCTTTGTTCCCATCATAAGAGAAACTGATATCATCAAAAGCCAAGACAGGTGGTGGTAATCTTTCTACCGGAGGGAACCTGAAAGAGAAAACTCTATCACCAGCAACGGGTTGAATTAAACCATCAGCCTCCATTTTGTCAAGGATCTTTTGTCTTGATTTGGCTTGTCTCACCAAGTTAGCGTATGTACCAGCTGATGCAATAAATTTCTTGATATGAGCAATTTCTTCCTGTTGTTTACTGTATTGTTTCATTTGATTTGTTTCCAATTCTGAACGGGTCTTAACATAGGAATCATAATTACCACCATACGCCATTAACTTTTGTTCTCTCATATCAATCATGTTGGAACAAACACCATTCAAGAAATCTTGAGAATGGGAGACCAAAACTAAGGTTCTATCAAATCTTTTCAAATACTCTTCTAACCAAACACAGGCTTCCAAATCTAAATGTGCGGTTGGATCATCCAATAATAGTAAAGTTGGCTTGACAAATAATGCCTTTGCTAAGGCAACACGCATTTTCCAACCACCAGACATATCTTTAGTTTTCTTCAAAATAGTTTTGGCATTGAAACCCAAACCGATCAAAATGACGGCTGCTCTACTCTCAAAGGTATCAGGGTCCAAGGAATCCATCTTTTCGTAGATACCGTCCAACACATCTGATTCTGGACCATCCTCGATGATAATGCGTTCAACCAAGTCTTCCAATCTCTTTAACTCGGCTTCGGCTTCTCTAACAACATATTCCAAAGCGGACCACTCACTTGGTTCAGCTGGTTCATCTAGCAAGTAAATGTCTATGTGTTCAGGAATTGGGTATTCTCTTGTAGCCAAGGCCTTCAAAAATGTAGACTTACCGCAACCATTTTCACCTAAAAGCCCATATCTACGACCATAATTGAGTTCAAGAATAGAGTCCTGAATCAAAACTTTACCGTGGAACAGTAAGGAGACAGATGATAGCTTGATATCTCTTGAAGTCTCCAAAGAATCTAGAACACCTGTGACAACACGATCAGAAAGACCATGTTCATCTTGCTGTAGTTTTAACTGGTTAATTTCCTTGGCAGCTAACTCTGCCTCATCTTCCTCTACTTTCTCTTCCTTCTTCTTACCAAGCTTTCTGACGGTTTTACCGTCCGCTTTCTTCTTGGCTTCTCTTTCAGCCTTTTTTGCGTCTCTTTTCGCTTTGGAAGCTGATACTGGTGGCATTTTCTCGTCTAGTTTACCTATTCTCAGTCTATGAATGATTTTGAGGTCGCTATCGAACTATGAAACGTTGCTTTTAAACTTGCTCTCTTTCTCAATGATGTTCAATTGAAAACTTTTCATTTCCAGTTCGTGCGTACGCACGAGCGCCTTGCAAGTTGCAATTGTGAATATCGAACATCTAAGATGCAAGATGAAAAACAGAGTAAGGTATAGGTGTTTGATGACGACTGCAAGAGGGCGGTGCGTTTAAATGAACTGTTTGGGATGAGTGGTCTTGGACTTGATGTTTTCGGTGATAGGGTAGATGAGGCTCTGGACTCCAAGGTTCTGGACTTGTTCAGAGAGCATACCGTAGTGGAGGTCAAGGATATCAAATTGGAACTATCGAATAAGATTGAGAAGAGCCACAGAAGATTTACTCAGGAATTGCAAGAGCACTTTCGCGATATATTGACTGTGACGAATGAAGTAGGAGAACTATACAGGTTTTTGAAGGACGGCGACTCTCTTTTCATGGACCTTTGTTTCAAAGATAACGTGTATGGAGTCGACAAGTTACCAGAGCTACATCATGAGCCAATTGCTACAAATCTGAGGCGAAAGAGCACGACAGTTACTTGCTTAGCACCAATGTCACCCGTGGTCTCCTCTGCAACGAGCGTATTATTGGTGTCCAATTGGACGCTCGCTATCACTGATTTCGTTTCGCGCTTTACTGCTTCATCAAACCCTGGTAAACTATTTGATAAAACTCTTCAAGAATTTGAGAATTTGAGGAATCATATCGCTCAGCTTCATCCATTTAAGAAAATTATTTTATCGAAATGTCATCAATTCTTGTCATTCATCAACGACGATGAGGCCAGTCATAATATTTTTACCTTTAATCAATGGGCCAAGCTTTACAATTTGATACTGAGGGACGAGCCACCTGTTTTCGAATGGGATTCGGAACAGCTTAAGGCGTTCGACTCGCTCTTATTCGACACCACCCTTGCTAATTATACAGAGGATCTACTGAAGGATGAACAAGTACAGGAGTTTGTAAGATCTGCAATTTTTCAGTCGAAGATGAGTGAAAAGATATTGAAAAGCATCCACGTGCAGCTCATGGAGTTGGATGACCTATTGAAAAGTGGCCACGATGTCTCGCGCTCGTTGTCGCACCTTCACAAGCTTGCCTCACGAGATACAACAGCTTCTGACATCGTCGACGAATCACGTTTGTACGCTGAAGGACTTGTGACTGATCAAAGAGTGGCCCTTTACAGACTTATAACATCAATTACTGATAAGTTACGTAGCCTGAAGGTCAATAGTGGTGGCTCAAATCAGATGGCCGACCTGAAATCTCGCTTGATTGAGAAACTACAACAGTGTCTGCCGTCCGAACTGCCAGGGAGTACCGCAACTCTCAAAATGGATGACATGATATCAGATGTAATGCGAAGACACAACGATGAAAACTATAGGATATTTATTGAGAGGCAGATAAAACGGCTACGAGAGTAGTGACAGTAATGCATTTTTGTACTTAGCTTTGTATTCTTATCTCATTTGCGTTTTTTTTTCGGACGCATTTTGACTCATACATTGTTTTTGATATGTGATTAAAACGGAGTACATCTTGATAATTTAGTTAAAGAACAAATGCAGCTGATACATCTATTTCACTAGGTTGCATTTCTGTTCGTTGGTTAATAACGGACTCGAGTATAGAATTACCCATTCCACAATACGTAATCTTCTCTGTGTAAGTTTTGCGAGATGACTATTTCAAAGGACTACCAGCAAATCTACTACGAGCGAGTCAGGAAACAGCTCAGGATTAATCAAGAGCATTTGGAATCACTGGATTATCCAGGATCTAGAGTCACTTTTCCTGTCGATTGTAAAGAGCTTCCAAAACCAGACTCCGATCTGAAAGTATTTTTTTTCGACATTGATAACTGTTTATACAGGCGTTCCACGCGTATCCATGATTTGATGCAAGTATCTATCCATGACTATTTTAAGACGGAACTAAACTTAGACGATGAGGCGGCGCATAATCTGAGACGGACCTACTATAGGGACTACGGATTAGCTATCCGAGGATTAGTTATGTTTCATGATATAAACGCCATCGAGTACAATAAGATGGTTGATGATGCTCTACCCTTACAGGACATTTTAAGACCAGATTTAGCTCTTAGAAAAGTACTACAGGATTTAAGGGCAAGTGGGAAAATTGACAAACTCTGGCTTTTCACTAATGCATACAAAAACCACGGTCTTCGCTGTGTAAGGTTACTGGGCATTGCGGATTTATTTGATGGAATTACGTACTGTGACTATGCACAGGAAGATAATTTGATCTGCAAGCCAGATCCAAATGCATTTGAAAAGGCAAAAATGGAAAGTGGTTTGGGCCAGTATAGCAATGCCTGGTTTGTGGATGATAGTGGGAACAATATACAGCAGGGAATTGCACTTGGTATGGGAAAGTGTATTCATTTGGTGGAAGATGTTGTTGATGAAATCTTGGGCGCCAATCCCAAGGGTTCTGCAGTTATTAGTGATATAACTGATCTTCCTAAAGCTTTCCCTGAATTATTTTAGGAGGAATTTATAGACTTGAAACAGCGTGTATACTGATAACAAATATTACGTACATTTTAACAATCCATTGAATAGAAATTTCGTCTATTGATGAGTTTAGATTTTTCTAAACATATTCAAAATGCCTTTCAATAACGTTAACTCAACTTCGCCATTCTCAAGATCTAAAATATCAGAAATGCACTTTTCGAAATACCTGATGCATTTGTTGTCGCCAAATGGTATACCGTCTGGTCCAACCACGACAAGAATGTAGTAAAGGAGAGTTTCGTATGATTTTGCGTCCAGTAAGTCATCAAACACGCTTGTTAACTCTGAAAGAAACGGGATATCTGGAGACTTGCATAATATACATTTTAACAGTGAACATCGTAAGGAGGGTATCAATCTCATTAGCCTATAATGCATGAAATAGTCATCATTGTTGACTAGCTGTAAATAGCATGTCAAAAATTTGCTCTCTGGAAACATGTTGAATACCCTGGTGCACCATACAACGTCACACTCTACAGATTCATAAACTTTTCTGTCCATTATGAAACATATGAGACTTTTCAAAAAGTAAAGTGAATCATCTTTATATTTCAGCAATGTATCCATCATAATTTTAACTGGAGTCAGCTCGCATAA
The DNA here is from genome assembly GCF_013402915.1 of Zygotorulaspora mrakii. NCBI lineage: Eukaryota > Fungi > Ascomycota > Saccharomycetes > Saccharomycetales > Saccharomycetaceae > Zygotorulaspora > Zygotorulaspora mrakii. The sequence continues at coordinate 504,768 of NC_050720.1, forward strand.
TGTATCGTACTGTCTTGCCTTTGAAATTGTTATCCTGTCATTGTATAATGCTTGAATTTTGAGATCACTGACGCCAAATGATCGAATTAGGTTCCTTAACGAGGAATCACTCTGAACAAATGTTGAGTCTTCCGTAATGAAGTGCCAGTCTACATATTTTTGAGAGATAGTTTCTTTCGCAATCATATCGATATACGAGCTGCTAACATTGGGTTTCTTTAATAGCTGTCGTATTTTTTTCTTTCTCAGAGCTAATGGACTTGTCTGCCCTGCTTCTTGAGCTTGATTATTTACCATTTGTTCTTTCAACGAATTGATCTTTTCGATTGAGGTGGTAATATCAGGATCATAGTGTTGCCCTAAATCAAATTTCCGTAATGAGATCGAGCCATCAGAATTCGAAGAGTGGTTCCTCTTTGCAATTTTTTCCTCACTTTCTGTACTTGCCAGAGAACGTTTAGTTAGAGTGCGTGTCAAAATCTTATCCTTGATACCGCTATCCTCATCAATTTCGTCATCGCTAGACAGTTCAACTGAGGTGGAGGAAAGTGTTTCTAGATCACTGACATTGCGTGCAGTTTGAAGAGGTGAATCGGGTAAGGACTCTTGAGAGCTTAGTTTACTCATGCAGTTATCGTTAAAACTATGTCTTCACAATCTTCCGCTACAGTTTTTTGTGTGTTTGCCTTCCCTCGCATTCAGCAACATACCGCCTAACACGCTTTTAAATAGTATATGTGATATTCAGAAAAAATGTATATATTCAAGTCCCTTATGTACGTATTTAATGTGGTAACACTATAAAAGCTTCGGGAAACATTGTTGAAATCTATGACTATTTCACTGGTTGCTGACGTTGCGTCTTCTTTTGCTTTGCAACTGCATACACAATACCAGACAAGAACCCGATGAAAATAGATAAAATGGATAAAAAGTTGTTGGGAGCATCAAAGAATATTAACCCGGATAACGCAATTGGTAATTTATTCAAAGCGCCAACCATTGAGTAAGTAGTAGAGGAGGTAACACGAACACACCAACCAGAACAGTAAGAAATGCCGACAGAAGCCAAACCGGAGATAATCATTGCAGTCAAAGAGTCTTGAGATAGATTTATATTCAAATTTGCCGAAGACCAATCTTCTAAAAAGAAAGACGACAATAATAGAATTGGTAAGGCCAAAATATTGTTGTAAAACATCGTGTCGAAATCTTTGAAGTTAGTCAACTTGATTCTTTTTCTCATAATTAATACGAAAGATGCAGACGAGATACAATTGGCAAACATCCATAAATAACCCACACTGAAGACGGAACCGGCACCGGAACCAGTTTGCGCCAACTCTTCAGCCAATTTTTCAGCCTTGGCACTTAGGTCTTGCTTATCACCCAAAGTGGCAACCACAGATGATAAAACCATAAGCATAAAAGAAGAGAGTTCCATTGAGGTGACAGAGCCACCAAAAAACAAAACTTCACCATACGCAATCAAAATTATGGTCAAGTTTTTGAAGATTGTGTAAATTGGAACGGCCAAAAACTGTAGAGCCTTGGATGAAGTATAGATCATAATCACCAACAAAATTGAGATCGGTAGCCAATTTTTGGCGTCCGTTCTGTTCAAAGGACGAAATTTAGCATATCCCAACCCCTTCAAAACAACCAAAGCCAGTGTGCACACCAAAGATTGCGCAAAAAGCATAATAAAGTTCATATTGAATCCCTCAATGTTCACAACATATTTATTAGTGACTGTCATCAAAATAGATGATGCACAATATGATAGAATAGAGATTGGTCCCGAGTTGGCAACATGGCTGAATGCGTTTTCATTAGTAACTTTCAGATCCGACATTCTGAATACTTTCTTTTTCGCTCACCCTAATTCTAAATCCAGTAACAAGAAGCGTAAGCTTATTTTCTATAAATCAAGTGTTCAATTACTTCTCACAAGAAAGTTGATAATACCCATAAACACGTATCATATCTATTTGGCTCTTTTTCTTCAAACTCGAGATGTCGTCAAAAAATGCGCGTAAACAATTTTTGAGAAGGGTAACCACACTACAATTATCAACAAGGCTCACACAAGTGCAAATGCAACTATGAGCAAGAAAGTAGTACACTCTGAGGCTCTAGGCAAACTCTATACTGTTCTGTTGAACAGATATGTTGTACAGTAATCAGCAATTGGGTTATTGCGTGATGATCAGTGGATCTCAATTGATCAGTGGTACAGCAGTGTCGTGCGTAGTTTTCTTTCTGCGATGTTTAATGAAGCTTTCATGACACCGCAAGCAATTTTGAATACTGCAGTCTAAATTTGAGGGAGCATCCGAGCATAAGTCTCTTTTCCTTTCAAAGTTCCTAATCTTATATCTCCGACAGTGAATCAAAGTATAGAAAAAGAGCAAACTTTCCACCACAAGGGTGAAAAACAAAGGATGAAAAGCAACCATAATACTAATGAGAGCAGTAGCTTGAAGCGGTGTTTGTTTCTCCTGAGCATTTGTGAGTGAGTACTACACATTTCTGGGATAACGCTGCGTCTTGGCAGTCAGGATCGTATCGGCGGCTAACCAATTAGGGCGAGATTCATCTCCTTGCGCATTTCAGCAAGCAAATAAATCGTGCGGGTGACGTTATTAAGTTTCATGATCAGAGTTGACTGTTATCAAGGCCAAGATTTGCTCAGTTTTGATGCATTGCCAGCAGAGAGATCATTTATACCGATTCGGTTTTCGACACAGAACCGAACAAAGAAAATGGAGCGTTTTAGATAAGTAACGACATATCGAGACATCGTGGTGGTGGTGGTGTGGTCGAGATAACTTTCGGAAAATCTGATTTATTCGCATCAACGATAACACTGCGATTTTTTTGGGGCACTGTAGTAGCGAGAAACTTATATCAGGCATTCTCGCCCTCAGAGCACATGGAAGAATAAGCAAGAAATAAGACGCAATTACTTGTTCATGAGGGTCCCACTATTGCGATTGAGGAAAGGGTATAACCATACAGGGCTGTCTTAGGTGAAAATGATTTGGCCTCCCAAAAGACTGCTAAAGGAGGCTCCAGCATTTCTACTCATTCCACTAAGAGCTTTGAGTTTGTTGAAGCCGCCAGCCCTTCTCTGCGATGGGTTTCGGGCATCTCTGCACAGCACATCATTTCTGAACTTGGTGCAAAAGTGCGTCCCTATCACGAACCGTTTCTGTAATTTTCAAATGAAAATTAGCTCTTAGTGATGGTAGCAGTCACAAGATGAGAATCAACTTTCCTTGATGCGTCAGACTCATTGCAAACTCGGCTACGGACCCTCCATTACTCCTATTTTTACTGTGCAGTTTTTTGAGTCTTGTTGTTTTCTGATCACGTTTTTTTATAACATGGCTAGTCAAGAAAAAGAAAAAGAAAACATCTTCCAAAAAATTTGAAAGAAGCACTTATTAGAAGAAGGTAAGCCCAAAGCAGGAAGGATTCTGTTAACTTTGAAGACCTTGATTTGCTTAAAGGACTCGGACGGTTTGATTATCAGTGTGAGATAGTGATACCCATTTCTTTTGAGTTCCCGGCAGCGATTTCTCTACGTATCCTCGTTTCCCGAGCTAAGCAACTGGAAATAAAGCGCAGAACAGATAGTGAAAACACATTTATCGGAGGATAATTATGGTAGGTGATTCAAATCTGTACGATATATTTGGTTCTAATAATTCGCCCCATGAGAGAAATCCCAAGGAAACAAAGATAAATACCAAGCAAGCCTCCTTATCGGCGATGAACGCCACGACCTTCGATTCGATGTTAGAAATTTTACCTGACAGTGTAGACTTTTCCCTGTTTCCGACAATATCCAATACAAACTCGCATGACTCCATGGTGGAAAGTCCCAAATCTGCCTCAGTATTTCCTCATCTCCTGAATAAAGATAAGGATAATGTTCACTCGCAACTACAGACGAGTTTTGAAACTATGTTTGAACACTCATCGAACCCAACGACCGCTACTACAAATGAAAATGCTGTCGGCACAAATAGCAAAAGTCATAATCAGGAAAATGGAAGTGCACATCCCATAGATATCGCAAATCAACAAAACGGTGAAATTGCACAATTATGGGATTTTAACGTTGAAGAATTTATGATGACCCCAAACAGTTCAAACGGATCAGCTACGATTACAGCGCCAAACAGTTTTAATTCAGAAATGCAATTTACTGCGGGTAGCGCACCAGGGGTCAGCCTCTTCTCATCTATTGGAAACGGAAACCAATTCGGAATTTCGATGAACAACAACGTTAATAATAATAATAACAATAACAATAACAATAACAATAATAATAATAGTAATAATAATAATAATAACAATAATTACCATCAGTTATTAGGTATGGAGATACCGCACGCTCCAAATGGGTCTTTTTATAACCAGTCAGCATCGTCATCACCAAGGAACTCATCACAAACCACCTTGAAACGGGAAGATTCCACAGGTTTGCATAGGCCTTCATTAAATGGTAGGCGATCCTCTTCACAGCTAAATAAGATTCTGCACAACGAAAATGGAGCAATCAGCTCAGCTGGAAATTCTGTGAGAAAAAATTCTACGGCGAAGCAAATTTCGTCTACTTCTTTATCCAATTACAAACGCGGTTCGTCTACTTCTTCATCCGATTTACCCAAGAAACCACCATTACAGTGTACCAATTGTAAAACATTGAAAACACCACTTTGGAGAAGGGATTCTCATGGAAACACCCTTTGTAATGCCTGCGGTCTTTTTCAAAAACTTCATGGTACAATGAGGCCCTTGTCATTAAAATCAGATGTTATAAAGAAGAGAAATAATAAAAAAAGAGCTAAGAAAACTCAAGCACAGTCTGAGGGAAACAGTGCTAGTGATGCCTCAAATACGAATTCTAATACTAATCAGAATGTGAATGGTAACTCGAGAGTATCAGCATCAAAAAACGGTCGTCCAAAGAAAAATTCCGCTGTGCAGGATATCAAAGTCAGCACGTCATATGAGAACGAAGGGGATGGAATGAGTTATAGTGCTACAATAGGCTCCAATGGTAAAAAACAAGGTAATGAATCCGTTTTAAATAATGGTTTTGGTGGTCAATCTCTTCAGGAAAGTCTGAATCCAAACAATTTGATGACCCATAATCATAGGATGGCTCCTTCTGTGTCGTCTACCACAAAAAAATCAAGAAGAGGTAGCACATCATCGAACAACTCGAGCTCTAGTAGATCATCCTCAAGATCGGTAGTTCCAATACTGCCGAAACCTTCACCAAATACCAACAACCAATCACAGTTCAGTCTTAACTTAGTTACCTCCAATAGCTCTGCTAATAGCGCCTCGTCATCTCCAAGAGTTATTGGAAGTAGTTTTAATCCTTCCAGTCCGATGACTTCACAGCCTAGCATGTTTTCTAGTTCAACAGGTAGACCAGGTATTACAATTCCAAGACGTAAATCATCCCGGAACCATTCTTCATCGTCCTCATTCATGGCAGCATCGCTGCAGCAGTTACAAAATCAAAATCAGCAATCAAGCATTAGTAATCAAAATACAAGCGTTTCCAACGGTTGGAGTCAAAATTCTGCTGCCGCATCACCAAAAACGATGCGATCACCAAAGGCTGATTTTGAGCTATTCAATAGTCCCAATGAAGCTCCTAGTGCATCAAATTCAAAAAGGGCACATACCTCTTTACTTTCACAGCAACTGCAGAACTCTGGGCAGCAGAGTGATCATAATTCGGTGGAAATATCTTCTGAAAGCAAGCATACGCTTAATATAAACACTTTTCATCTACAGCAAAATTTAACAGCATCCTTAAGAAAAGCATCTGTTACCGCATCACCCCGGAATAGCTATGTTGATTCATTGTTGCAGCATCGGGGAATAAACAAAGATGATGCCAGCCTGACTTTGAGAAGGCAATCATCTTTTGGACCAAAGAGAACCATCTCTTTTCGTGAACAGACCGTCGTTTCAACACCTGAAATGTCGTTGAACGGTAACGGTATGTCTACCACTCCAGTTGGGCTTGAAAATAATACGTATGAGGCAACCAACAACTCAAGTTCTTCGCAGACTAATATAGCTGATGAGTTAGATTGGTTAAAATTTGGTATGTAGCAAAATTATTTAAATATCCGTCTTAATGAAGTGCGCTGGCAGTGCTAAATCAAAAGAATACCTACCTAATCGATTTGTTTTGTTCATTTGCTCTAGATATAGCTACGAGAAGCGAAAAAGCCTTTTCGATCATCTTTGGCAAAATCTCACCCGAAATCCTTCAAGAAAAGACTGTGTAAACTGATCAAAGAGCCCTACTTTTACATAATGCTCAGTTTTATACTGACATTCCATTAGCCTGGAAGCTCCTTGCCTCCTGCAGTACGACAATGCTACTTGAAGGCCGTCTTTGAGCTATAATCTCTCTAACAAAGTATTGGCAGCATGGGCACATTCTTCTAGAAACCTAGTCATTGCAAATTTCAAGAAATGTTTCATGGTAAGTAATTACGACCAAACAACATAGTCCCAAATAACTTAGTATTCAATTTCGTAGACTCATTCAAGCCGTGAGAACTTTTCAAATGCCTCGCGTTGCTGTATTATTTTCGCATTCGTTGAAACAGGCAATTTAGCCGCTGAGTCGTCTTCACTTTCTTTTATTTAATTCTGGTGTGAATTAGGAAAATGGTAAAGTGAGAAGAATTGGTGGATATTAAATTGCGGTAATTACGAATAGCTGTACAGTTGCCTTTACTATATGGGGGCTCGTCTGCCTTATAGATACTAGTAGAATAGACGTCACAACAGCGCGGCGACGTTCAGCCTTTTTCGTATTTCTGATTCAATAACTGGGCTAAGCAGTTGCACTTCTATAGTATTAACATTACTTCGAACTTTAAAAATAAATATCTCTTTTGTGACTGATACAGTGAATTTTGTAGCTGAAAGGGTGAAAGTGTTCTTAGCAAAAGGCTTTGCCTAAGAATATTGACCGGAGCAAAAATAAATCCTAGGGAACATATTGAAGACGGAGTAATACCAGAAACAGGTTATCAAGTGATCTACTGCTGATTCACTTGAAGTTTCTTCACATTAAGCTTCATTTTTATGGATCCAAAACTAATATTGCCTACCTTGGCTTTTTAAACATGAGGTTGAGTCACGGCAAGAGAGTTGGTTAGAGTGTATATAATTTGGTGCTGTATATCATATCTTTACTGTCCTTTTCAAAATTTGTGGAACAATAATTACCTGCAAGCTCTCGATAGTATTTAAGCTTAAATACCTATGTATATGGCTAGAAGTGCTCCTCCTAGCTCCCACTTGAGCATTTGATGTCTGAACAGTATACATATATTGGGTGATATGCTGTGAGATATTGGTTGGTATGAAACAGCTAGAAAAATATAAAACTCATTTAACATCTTTTGAGGCATATAACTGCGTCCATTCGTGAGCTTTCCGAATAGCACCTTCTTCATTCTTGATCCAGTCTTCTGCAACATCGTTCGCAAGCGGATCATTAGGGTTAGGGCTGGCCAACAACGCTTGTATCGACAGTAGGATAGTCCTAATTTGGAGTGCAGGGGACCAGTTGGTCTTTAGAACATCCAAACAGATACGTCCTAGTCTATCGATATTTGGATGGTAAATCTTCGTTAGAAAACGAACTTTTGGGGCTTCCATTGGATAATCATCAGGTAAAAAGAGCTCCAAGTGAAAAACTCCATCTTCGTAAGGCGATTGCTGTGGTCCTTCTATTGTGACATCAAAATATCTCAAATTATCTTCATGTGGCTCAGCAGTGATTCCGGGCACTGGATCGCTTACAAGCCTTTCTGTTTCCTATTTAGTATGTAATCATGAGTTAGTACACTAGTTGGACCATCTAACCTCGTTAAAGTCAAATAAACAAACTCTCCCATACTTTTATAATTCTCTTTGGTAATGACGCCATAGTTTATCGAGTATAATAACTGGACCGGATACAGCTACCACTGCACTACGATTAAAGATACCTTTATGTTAATGTATCTTTTTTGGTGATAAATACTACTTCATTAGTGGTCCTTTTACATTTTCCGGGTAATGTGATGATTTTAATGAATAACGATCAAATCTAGATAGAGTAAGGAAAGAATTTGACATAGAAAATGGCTTCATGATACCATAAATGCCCATCGAAAAGTTTCGAAACCAAAGTAATAAACATATTACAACTATAAGATGTAAACTAAAGACAAAAAAATGAGATTGTGGGTAAAAAGGAAAGGACCAGCTAAATCAATAGTGAACCGGTGAATATTTGAAATTCTGGTGTCGCTATGAAAAAAATGGAAAAATAAGCTAGAATCTTGGAAAAAGATATCATTATACTCAAGCTTGTGTTTGAGGTTGTTGTGGTTGTGGTTGTTGCTGTTGTTGATCTTGTTCTTGCTTGAAAGATTCATAAGCAGCAAAAGCCTCTTTGAAATGTTGTTCGAATAGGTCGTCACTTTCCAATAATGGTACAACTTCTTGAGAAGGCAAGTCCAAGATCATACCAGTGATCTTACCGGCAGCTTCTTCATCAGAAGTTTTGGAGAAAACTTTCTTATATAGTTCTTCACCCAAAGCTTGTCTTTGCTTTTGTTGGTAGAATTGATTTGCATTTCCACCATTTCTCATGAAGTTCCCTTGTTGAGGTGCACCTTGTGGTGGAACGCCATAGACTGGAGAATTTCTGAACTGTTGCATTGGGACACCATTCTTTGGCATACCTCCCATAGCAGCCATTTGTTGTGGGGTTGGACCATTAAATGGAACACCTCTTGGTGGCATAACACCATAAAACATTGGTGGCATGAATTGACCACGCATACCAGCGGCCGCAGCGGCAGCTGCAGTAGCCTGCTGGTATCTCATTTGATTTCTAGCCTGAATTTGTTGAGCCAATTGAGAACGTCTAACGTCTTTTCTTTGAGCAATGGCAACATATAATGGTTTACCAGCGACAATTTGTTGATTCTTTTCCGTAATAGCCTTTGTAGCCTCTTCTGGAGTTGAGAAACAAACGAAACCGAACCCCTTGGATTTGCCGTTTTCGGTTCTCATAACTCTAACAGAAGTGATGCTACCAAATGGAGCAAATTCTTCTTCCAATTTTTCATCATCGATTGAATCATCCAAATTTTTGATGAATAAATTGACACCTTGAGACTTTTCTAATTTTTCCATTCTGTAGGCTTCATATTGCTTCTTCAACTCTTGTAAACGTTCATATTTCTTTTGCGCACGACCAACATGCAAGACTTGACCTTTGAATTCACTTTCATTCAATTCTTCAACGGCCTTTGCTGCATCTCCGTGGTCTTCGTAATTAACGAAACCAAAACCTCTTGATTTACCTTCGCTGTCTTTTTCTAAATGAACGGAGGTAACAGGGCCTACTTGACTGAAATATTTTTCAAATTCTTCTGGAGTTGCTTCAACATTAATGTTCTTGACGTAAACATTGGTAAAGTTTGCCTTTGCTTCTTCCAACTTGGATTGACGGTCCTTTCTCGAAACATGTGGAGCAACGTAAACTTCTTGTCCGTTCAATAGCATACCATTGATCGCATCAACAGCTTCTCTGGCAGCTTCATCATCAGCAAAATGGACGAATCCAAATCCTTTAGAGTTGCCAGCTTCATCAGTGGCAATCTTACAAGACAAGATATCTCCAAAAACGGAGAAGGTATCGTGTAAAGCCTTGTTATCAATATCAGCATGCAGATTCTTGATGAAAATATTACCAGAACCTTTCTTTCTTAAGGAAGGATCACGTTGAGACCACATGATACGACATGGAACACCTTTAATTGGCGCGTAGTTCAACTTTTCAATGGCTTGTTCACCAGCTTCATGATCATTGAAGTTCACATAAGCATAACCTAAAGAGGTCTTGGTGATGGCATCACGACAGACTCGGATGGAAGAAACAGAACCGATTGGAGAAAAGATGTCATACAATAGCGCTTCAGACACTGATGGGTCTAATTCACCAACGTACAATGAGGCAGATGAAGTCTCAACCTTTTGGTTATCTGAATCAGTTGAAGTTGGAGCAGTTTGTTGGTCATCTTGAATGTTCAATTGTTCCAATTGTTCAGCCGTCTTATCAGTGATATCAGACATTGTATTGTATGGATCTTTCTTTATTTTTTTTTTTTTTAGTAAATTAATATAAGTATTTTAGATTTTTTTTGAAGTTTTTTTATTATAGAAAGCCAGAGGAAAATAAACCAAAAGCTGTACTATTATATCTTGCCCTTTACTTCAAACGGTCTAAAAACGGTGAAAGTTAATTTGTTTCTCAGTCTACTATGAATTGCCAATCAACAATTATCATTATGATACTATTTCTTCTGAAGTTACTGAAAAGTCAATGAAAGTTGAAGGTCCTTCATCGTGGGCATCTCACAAAGGAAAAAATTTTTCAAACCACAAAAGAAACGCAAATCGTTTGATACGTCAAAATACAGTAACTACATGCTATAAAGTGACTTTAATACCAGTACAAATGATGCATTTCTGCGAATTCCATGAGGAGCTGATGATCTCTAAAGATCGCAGAGATGGAAGCCGTTTATGATTTCGCCTGATCTGGTTTCGCCGTAATTTTGTCGTACATAGCCATTAATTTTTGGCTCTTGACACTTGCAGGCCAAAAATTCGAACTGTAAGACCATAGGTGCTTCTTGAATTTCACGGGAGTATGCTTCCGGGAAGAGTCCATTTGCTTTTCGATGTGACTGCCTACTGCAGTTAGCTCTTTCTTTAGGATGCCGGCCCACTCTTTGCGGTCGAGACCCTTGCCTCCACGCCTTAGCCTTATTAACGATGACCTTATGTCGCCCATAATGTTCATGCATTCCTCCTCATCCATACTTTCGTATTCCTTTTCGTGAGGAGCCTGGGTCGGTACTGGTGGGGGCGTGTCCGTCCCAGAAGACTTCGCTGATGAGTTTTTAACTGACTTGGCGGTTCCATTGGAAGAAGCACTGGTGTTAGTTCTGTTGTGTGTCATCGCAGCTGGACCCTTAGGCAACGGCTTTAGTCTTTTAGAGCTGTGGTCAGACTTATAGGAGGAAGAATCTGGGGTGGAGGCTCTGCTGTTAGTTGAAGTGCCAGCTTTTCTTGGTCTTTTCTTAATCGGCAGTTTTTCGTGAGAGACATCGTTTACAGGTGTGGATGCACCACTTGGGGTGGCTGTATTAACCCCATTTACTTCATCTCGCAGTAAAGAAACGAGGTAATCGAATCTTCTGCCCAAATGAATGGCGCCAGGAACTTTCTTGGATGAGCCTGTGATACCCTTTCCCCTCTTGTCCGGTGGATTGCCATCGTTAGGGTGCGAATCATCGGGTTCCTTGTTTTCTTTTGCCACTGGCTGCGCTTCATTTAAAAAAATCTTATCAGTTAAACCGAGGAATGGATCGTCTCTTATCTGGGTCCATGATCCATGTCCATACTTGTAAATACCGGCCATCAATTTTTCATCATCATTTTGATTCCAATCACAATTCCAATTTTGAGCAGGTTTAGGTGGTCTCTTGAATTTAAATTTCAACGGATCGCTTTTGTAGTTATTATCAATTACTGTTTTCAGAAGTTTCATGTCTTCAATTCTATTCAAAAGAGATTCAGCATTCAAGTTTCGGACTTTATCATATTCAAATAAAACGGCTCTTTTTTCTTTTCTCTTTGCTGCGAGTCGGCTCAATGGATTATCTTTTGGTTGATCCTCCGCCTTTATTTGATTGCTGTTTAGTTTTTGCCTGTATTCCTTAGCTTTTTTCTCGAGGCTTGCTAAAAGTTTGATTCTTTTGCTCTCTTCTCTTTGTAAATGCTCTTTAGCAATTGCTAATATATCATTGTAAACCTCCTCGTACTTTTCTATTGATTTTACGGGCAAAGTTCCATCAGCGATCATTGCCTCGAACATGTTAGTTAATACCCCATACTTCAAAATTGTCTTGTACAATGCACGAATTTCCCTTTCATCAAGCACGTCCATGTTGTTTGCCTTCGCACGTTTACGTGAAGATTTTGTGTCATCATCATCATCATCATCTAACTCTTCCCCTTCACCTTTTATGCTGTTTGTAATCTTTTTCAAGGCATTGTTTCTCCTATTCATTAGTTGAAGTTGTTCCTGAACATATTCTTCATCTTTGCGCTTCTGATCTTCATCCTGTATCTTTTTCAACTCATCTTCAGGAATAATATCATCCCAATCAACGTCCGCTTTGTAATCTGTCACCTCAAATTGCCTCAAAAATTCTTCCCCGCCTAGATGTGATTCCCCTAGCTCAGGTGTTGTAACATGATCTTCAGCATGGTCGAGAACATCATCTAAATTCAAGTCCTCTAGTTTTTTTTGATTATCTTTGGCAGCAAACATATTGCCTGCACCAAATTTCAGAATTTCTGAAAGTTCTCCTGAAGAAGGCTCATTCTTTTTTGTATACTTTTTTCCATCAGTAACACCAAGAGAGATGATAGCATATTCCAAAATCATCTTTTTACGTGCTCTCTCTAAAACTTCTTCCTCGACTGTATCTTTTGACACAAGCCTATAGACCATGACGTGATTTTTCTGTCCAATACGATGTGCTCGAGCCATTGCCTGAAGATCTGCTTGAGGATTCCAATCCGAATCAAAAATGATAACCGTATCCGCAGTCATCAAATTAATACCTAAACCACCTGCTCTAGTAGATAATAAAAAAGCGAAATCATTTGAGTCTGGTGCATTAAAATGCTCAATAGATATCCTTCTTTGAGAAGAGGGCACTGTACCATCTAATCTTTGAAAAGCGATGCCTTTGATTGCGAGGTAATCACCCAAGATATCCAAAATTCTAACCATTTGAGAAAAAATCAGCACACGATGACCATCTTTTTTCAAACGTGTCAATAGTTTATCTAAAAGAACCATTTTACCGGATGACATAATCATACCTCTCAATATGTTCTCACGAGATTTACTTCCATCGCCAAACTTTTCCAACACCCTTTCTTCTGCGTTATCAAATAGATATGGATGATTCGAGGCTTTCTTCAACTCACTCATAATGTTTAAGAGAGAGAAATGCCCTCCCTTGGCTCCTGCAGTAAGAGCGCTATAGTTTTTCGTGAGAATATTTTTATAATATTCTGTCTGCACATCAGAGAGTTCTACACGAAGTATCCGCTCTGTTTTTCCTGGCAAGGACTTCTCTACGTCTTTCTTTAAACGACGTAAGATAAAAGGTTGCAACCTTAGATGAAGATCGCGAATGTACTCTTCTTGTTTGTCATCTTGGTTTTCGAAGTCGATTTCCTGATCAATGGTAAATCTGCCAGGCATTAGAAAATTCACCAAGGCAGCCAGCTCTTTGATATTATTTTGTAAAGGCGTGCCTGTGATTAGAAGACGATTCGAAACTTTCAAGCTATTTAACGATTCATAAAGTGAGGATTCAGCATTTTTTAATCTATGGGCCTCATCGACTGCCAAAAACTGCCACTTTATGCTGCCTAGCTCCATACGATCCTTCAAAATGTACTCATAAGTTGTCATCAGAACATTAAATTTGACATTCTTTTTGCCTTTAGCATTAGGATTTGTATAGAATTCGTTTTCTCTAATAGCGTCTCTAGATTTTTGGTTACCCATATAACAGATACAGTTCAGATCAGGCGCCCATTTATCAAAAGTCTCCTGCCAGGCAGGCATTGTAGATAAGGGAACGACGACTAGATGTGGGCCGTTTTGTCGACGAGCATATACTAGCCAACTTATAAAGGAAACGGTCTGAACAGTTTTTCCCAATCCCATTTCATCTGCCAAAATACCATTATCATTCTTTGACCATAAAAATGCCATCCAATTAATACCTGTCAATTGAAAATCTCTAAGTTCACCTCCTTTGATGAATGGTGGCTGCACGCTGAGTTTTTCGAACTGTGGCCTCTGAGCGGTATAGTTGCTAGAGAATTGCGGTAAAATTTTCGAGTTAGCTCTCCCTTGGAAATGCTTAACCTGTTCGGGAGCTAACTCTACAATCTCTGTTGCATTTTCCCATGTGGCTTCATCATAATTTAAACGACGCCATTTTACAAGGTATTGCAACTGTGATGTTCCATCACTTGTTAACTCACGCTTGCTATCTATAATTCTGTCCGGTTCTTGAAACTCTTTGAACTCATCCAACCTTCTTTCTTGGTCCATGTCCATTGCTTCTAGATCCTCAATCATCACATAAGGATCCAGTCTAAATTGAAGATCTTGTATGAGAAATGACTTACAATAATTTTCGAGTCTTTTAATACCACGAACTTGATCAAGTGATGCAAAGGTTTCCCAAGTATTATGTAGGTGAGAGCGATCGCTCCACTTAATCAAATATTCGTAGTTGGATTTACATTGTTCTAAAGTAGGAACAATTTTCTCAGTAGATTTATCGATACCTTCCTTTAATCTGTGCGTCACTATAAGATCAATACCATGGTCTTCTCCCGGCTGGGGTGTTGCAGATTCCTCGTACTGGCCCTCTTCCGCTTCTTCAGAATCCATATCTTCATCCTCGTCGTCCAATTCATCTCCCGATTCTAAAAGGTCATCATCTGAGTAGTCAGTATTATAGTTTACTGACTTGTTATTTCGTGAGGAGAACCTTGTTGGTATGACAACGTTAGCTTCCTTTATCTTTTTCTTTAATGAGGCTTTTTTTTTATATGTACGTGCTGTTTTTGGTTTCTGGCTAGACGTGTAATAGTCAACGTCATCATCGTCTATGTCAGCGTCCTCGTCGGAACCCTCTTGGTCCTCGTCATCGCCTTCATCATCAACCTCAGCGTCGGAATCATCGGCAGCGTCTTCATTATATTTCGTTCTTCTCCTTCCGGATGCCTTTATGCTATCTTCATCGTCGTCGTCACTGAAATAACTCTTTGGGGGGGCTCTATGTGATCTTCTCAATCCATACAATTCTGGATTTTCCAGAATCTCTGAGGTAACATCTTTCATTCCCATGACAGAACTTCTATCAATGCTTCTTCAGCTTGCACAAATTAAAGAAAAAGAAATACTATCTCAGAGTAAATATCAATATACCGTGAGCGTTTCAGCTTTACTGCCGTTCACACTTTTGGATATAGTTCACAGTTTATTTGTTTTTACTTTCACCAGACTCGCAACAATCAGTGCAAAAGACGATAGTAACACAAGATACCACAGCGAAATCGAAAAACCAATTTGACAGTAGCTCACCGCTTATCCTCGATTGAAAGTTTCTTGCTGTCTTGGAGTGTTCTAACTAGAGGATGCACAGTTTCCATTTGGATTTAGCGATTAGGATATGAACCGTCCGTGAAGTTGAAGTTTCAGCTGCCTCGGTATCAAGAAAAAAATTCCTACAAGAGAGGGTAACAAAGATACGATTAGCTTCGAGGTAGTCTACTGAAGTGTTCAAGACATTTAGGACTGTTTGCTAGCGTTCGTCACCAACTTATTTTATCAACAATTGATATTTCCTAATATTTGTTGATGATAAAATGAAAGCTGCATGGACCAAAACAAGCACCATGTATAGTTCATCCAGTTGTGAATTTAATTAATGAAGAGGAGAAATCCTTCACTAGGTCCCAATCAAAGTTCCCAACGAGATTAGGCGCAACTCATCGCGTAGCTGTAGAAGCCCTCCGATGATGCATAGTGGACAATTCCCCAGACTTGCACCGACTGTGAAAAAAGCGCAATGGCCTAAGTTTCGCAAAGTCAACGGAACAGCCTAGTCATTGAGCTGCACAAAGTGCCACGGAAGATGAGAGATCGCCCTGCCCCAGTACGGTGACTCGAATGACATCTCCATTATTTCATCTCAGTAACGAGCCATCCCTCCAGCTTTGTAGAATAATTGACCTTTAATCTAAACCAACTGAGCACTCAATGTACACCTCCAGCGTAGACCTAAGCGCAGGAGCAGGGAGTAACCTTCGAGATGAGGCAGCGGAAATTCAATTCGTAATGATGCAAGCCCAAGGACTTTCCGAAAATAGAGTTAAGGCTCTCCGCCACGCCCAGAACGAAGCAGTAACATCATATCTTGCCGGAAAGACTTGCAAAAATTTTCGACCTGGCCAACATATTCCATCTTACGCTGCCAAAGTACAGTGAAGACGACCTCACAAAAATTCTCAAGAGGAGCATGCCTTGAGTAATAGCTGGGACTCCACGAGTGCCGACACATCTACACCGCCTTGAACAGCAGCAGACGCAAACACGGCAACCATGCAAGTCGTTATACCCCCAACTCCTACCTTTGAAGTTTCAATAGGTGTGGCAAAAAGAGGTGAACTCTCTCTCTCTGATGGCTTTTTATAGCAAAATTATATCAGTATTACCCGGACCTTCGAAAAACTTCAATCTGGGTAACCTTGTCAATAAAAAATTTTTATGCTCATCGAGCATCGCAGAAATTGGAAGTGAAGAAACAGCTGAAATTGACAATATAATTGAAGCTTTGGGAGGTCATTCTATAGTGTACAAAAGGCTTGTGAAATCTTAGATTGTTCAATTATCAAAGGGTCAAAGAGATGAGTAGTAAGAATACTCGTATCGCCATTGTGAGCGAAGATAAATGTAAACCAAAGAAGTGTCGTCAAGAATGTAAACGTTCATGTCCGGTGGTCAAGACGGGTAAACTGTGTATCGAAGTATTGCCAACTTCGAAAATTGCCTTCATCTCCGAGATTTTGTGTATCGGTTGTGGTATTTGTGTGAAGAAGTGTCCTTTTGGTGCGATCAACATTATCAATCTGCCTACTAATTTGGAGGCACACGTGACGCATCGTTATTCTGCTAATAGTTTCAAATTGCATAGATTACCAACTCCAAGACCTGGTCAGGTTCTTGGTCTTGTTGGTACCAATGGTATCGGTAAGTCTACAGCTTTGAAAATTCTAGCGGGGAAACAGAAGCCAAATTTGGGACGTTATGATGATCCACCAGAATGGCAAGAGATTATCAAGTATTTCCGTGGGTCTGAATTGCAAAACTACTTTACGAAGATGCTGGAAGATGACATCAAGGCCATTATCAAACCACAATACGTTGATAATATTCCTCGTGCGATCAAAGGACCTATACAAAAAGTTGGTGAAATTTTAAAATTGAGAATGGAAAGATCTCAGGATGAGGTTAAATACTTTATCAAAATCATGGATTTACAGAACGTTTTGAACAGAGAGATTAGTAAATTGTCGGGTGGTGAGTTGCAAAGATTTGCCATTACTATGTCTTGCGTTCAAAAGGCCGACGTTTATATGTTTGATGAGCCATCTTCATATTTGGATGTTAAACAACGTCTCAACGCTGCTTTAGTCATTCGATCTTTATTGGACCCTCAAACGTACGTTATTTGTGTGGAGCATGATTTATCTGTTTTGGATTATTTGTCCGATTTTGTTTGTATTATTTATGGTGTCCCATCAGTCTATGGTGTTGTTACATTACCTTCCTCTGTTAGAGAAGGTATCAATATTTTCCTTGATGGTCATATTCCATCAGAAAATCTAAGATTCAGAACTGAAGCGTTACAATTCAGATTAGCTGATGCTAACGATGATCTAAGGGACGATGCGACTCGTGATTATTCGTATCCTGCAATGAAACGTACTCAAGGTGATTTCGTTTTAAATGTTGAATCTGGTGAGTTTTCTGATTCTGAAATTTTAGTTATGATGGGTGAAAATGGTACTGGTAAGACAACTTTAATTAAATTGCTAGCCGGTGTTATTGAAGCGGACGATGGTCAAAAAGTTCCAAAACTAAACGTGTCAATGAAGCCACAAAAGATTGCACCAAAATTTCCAGGTACCGTGAGACAATTATTTTTCAAAAAGATCAGAGGTCAATTTTTGAACCCACAGTTTCAAACCGATGTTGTTAAACCTTTGAAGATTGATGATATCATCGACCAAGAAGTTCAACATTTATCTGGTGGTGAATTACAAAGAGTTGCCATTGTATTGGGCTTGGGTATCCCAGCTGATATCTATTTGATTGATGAACCTTCTGCTTATTTGGATTCCGAACAACGTATTATATGTTCTAAAGTTATCAGAAGATTTATTCTGCATAACAAGAAAACAGCCTTTATTGTTGAGCACGATTTCATCATGGCAACTTATTTAGCTGATAAAGTTATCGTTTTCGAAGGTCAACCATCAAAGAATGCATTTTCAGGGTCACCAGAATCTCTGTTGACAGGTTGTAATAGATTCTTGAAAAATTTAAATGTTACCTTTAGAAGAGACCCAAATTCGTTC
This sequence comes from Zygotorulaspora mrakii, assembly GCF_013402915.1. Lineage (NCBI taxonomy): Eukaryota > Fungi > Ascomycota > Saccharomycetes > Saccharomycetales > Saccharomycetaceae > Zygotorulaspora > Zygotorulaspora mrakii. The sequence continues at coordinate 523,140 of NC_050720.1, forward strand.
AGACCAAGAATTAATAAACTTGATTCTCAAATGGACAAAGAGCAAAAGTTATCTGGTAATTATTTCTTCCTGGATAATGTCAACGTTTAAGAACCTTACTGGGCACGACACGTCTAAACCGATTCTGAAAGTGATAATCTCAAAGTGACGAAAGAGTAATGTACATCTTTCCCGCTTGAATTTGTCTTTTGATCAGGATTTCGATATATTTCACTACTAGTGGCGCCATTCACAAATTAATAAAACGATGCGCCGTCATCGTGTACAGTAGTTGCATTTCTCGATATATTTTCCTCCATATTATCGGATGTATAGATATGTATAATATATAGATATGCATTATTTATTATTTGAGTTTCTCTGTGTGTGATACATGCCACTAGATGATTGTATTATAAAAAGTCTTCAATTTCTCTTTTTATGTTTGGCCCTTCTCAGGTTAATTTTAACATGTTTTTGTTGACAAAAAAATGAAAATCACTCAATAAAATGATATGCATATATACAGGCTTGCAAAAGAGCTAAACCACTTCACGGCACTCGACCTGCTACCAAGTATCTACGGTTTAGGTCTATACAGATATGACGAGGACTGAGGGCCTGTATGTACTGGGATATGGATCTTTAATTTATAAGCCGCCGCCGCACTACACACACAGGATCTTAGCGATAATTCACGGTTTTGTGCGCAGGTTTTGGCAGAGCTCAACAGATCATAGAGGAGTACCAGCGCTGCCAGGCAGAGTTGCAACGTTGGTATCCTATGAGGATATAGTAAGAACTCCTGCGTTTATGCGTGATCTGCAATTGCATGACAAGATCAGCGATATTCAGGGTCCTGATGATCTAACTACAATCGGAGTAGTGTATTACATTCCGCCGGAACATGCAGATGAAGTAAGAAGGTATCTTGACGTAAGGGAGCAGGGTGGGTATACGCAGCATGAAGTGAATGTTCATCTCGAGACGTCTCCTGATCAGGAGGGCGAATTAGAACATTTGTTGCAAGAGTTACCATCACACCCAAAGTCCGCCAGAAAGATTCTGCAAACTACTGTATACATTGGAACGATTGATAATGTTTCTTTTGTCGGTCAAGAAGACATAAAATCCACAGCACGAACAATATCTAAGGCCAAGGGACCTAGTGGCACAAACTATGCGTATTTGAAGATGCTGCACAATGCCCTGGAACAGATGCCAATATTTCACAACAATACCCGTGTAAATGATCTTTACCTGGAGAGCCTATTAAGACAGGTCGAATCTCTAGAACAGGAGGAGTCATGTTGATGGCTTTTCTTATATTTTCGTCGGTTGACGTTCTTCAGGTTTTTTTTTCATTTTCATCACTTAGAATGAATCATTTCCGAAAATTCTGATATTCAGCAATGCGATCTTGATTGCACAAAAGTTATGATCTATTTATGATAGACTTTCAGTGATTGATCAAAGGGTACCAGTAATGATATCTGAAAGAGCTGCCACTGCGTTGGCTACAGTTGGTACAGTATGCTGGTGTATTCAACTGATACCACAAATATGGTATAATTGGAGGAGGAAGGATTGTACGGGGTTACCACCAATTATGATGTTATTGTGGGTTGTCTCTGGTATTCCATTTGCAATATATTTTTGCGTTAGTGAGGGAAATATAACTTTGCAAGTACAACCACATCTTTTCATGTTTTTTTGTTTGATCAGTTTCGTTCAGTCGTGCTATTACCCCCCAGTCCGCATGACTCGTTGGAAAATAATTGCGGTGCTAGTTGCCTTCGGTGCTGTAGATATTGGAATGGAGATTGGTTTCATATTATGGCTTCGTCCTCTCTATCGGAAGGGTATCCATTGGCCGGCTTTAATTTTTGGTATTCTTGCATCTATTTTCCTGGCGTGTGGTTTGATACCACCCTACATTGAGCTAGCTAAGAGAAACGGTCGTGTTGTCGGTATTAATTTTATCTTTTTGCTTATAGATTCTATGGGAGCTTGGCTATCGATTGTGAGTGTTATCTTGGGTAACATGGACATTATGGGTATCGTTTTATATTGCATCGTGGCGGCGCTGGAACTAGGAATATTTATCTCGCACTTTGTTTGGTGGTGTAGATTTAGACGGTCAGGCAGCTGTGATGTGCCAGATGAGAAAGTTTATGAAAGCAATGATCACGACAAAAATGCAATTGAGAATAATGGTGCCGCCAGTATATCTAGGCCCCGCGCATCAGATGCGACCTACGATGATGATGATGATGATGATTACCATAGTGTAATAGGGGAGCAAAACATTGGTGCTTCAAGGATGCTTCGTGCAGTTCATGGTGTGAGTTTGCAGAGGGATGTCCTAACATATGGTGAGATCGAGAGCAATGAGCAGACGTGAAATTCCATCAAGGTAAAATGTCGAAGAAAAAAAATACTTTATATTATATTTTTTAACTCAACTACTTATTTATATACTTATCTAACAATTGTAGGTAGGGTTTATGATTGTATATGCAAGCTTTTTAACCTTTTGCTAGAGATGACTTAAATATGAAAAAAGTATTTTTGTCACATACGAATTGAAAACTATCTTGCACAACTAACCAATTTCCATAGGGAAATTTGATGAAAGCTAATACTACATCGAGCAACTGTAATCTGCAGAGCGTTCGATCAGGTGGACTGTATATCATATCTGTTTCTCACGTTGATATTGATCTAACTTTGAGAAAATAGGTCTGCTGACAAGAAAGTCTGTTGCATAGACAGTTGAGGCTTAATCACTCGAGCACCTCAAAATTTTGGGCATATGGATGATAAAATTTCACCGGAATATTTCCATCTGATAAGGAAAGTACTTCGAGAGAAAGAACCTCACACTGAGAGACCATTAAAGAAGAAGCGGCGCACTCGGGGAGCGAATGCATCAGAAAAGGACGACACTGTTGCAAACTGTGAGATTATTTCTGCCGATTCACCTATAAAACACGATGTGATAAGTTTGAGCTCTTCAGGATCAGATTTTGAGGAAGCGACTCCAGAGTCAACTTTCGAGGAAGACTCTTCGAATGATGATGACGATAGTGATGAATTTGAAGATGTCACAGAACCATCTGAGGTGCAAGAAAAGGTAAGTGGTGACATATCCATTATTATGGATGTCTCGGGTACCACACGTAAGCAAGTTACAGAAAGAAAACCAAGAAATGTGTGTTCCAACGAAGAAAGAAAGTACCGCAAATATATGCATATGGCAGTTCTGCTATGTCTTATGATTCACGGAGCCTTGAGGAATTCGTGGATCGGAAATGCGAAGCTATTGCGTAGGCTCAGCAAATTAGTTCCCGATAAGGTTTTCAGATTGCTTCATCCAGAAAAAGATGAGGAGCTGCCCTTAAGAAGCACTAGAAAGCTATTAGATGGACTAAAAATGTGCATGGAAATATGGCAAAAACATTGGAAGATAATGAGGAGATATGAGGGATATGAGTGCTATATGAAGCACTGGGATGAAATCAAAGGAAAGATAGATATGAAGCGGAGCTTGACAGAGCAACAGTTTGTTCGACAAGTTCTCAAAGGTCAAGGTAATCGTGACATAGCTAGTCAAGGCTTCATTGCGTTACTTCGCTCTTGTAGTCTGAATGCAAGACTAGTTATGTCATGTCAACCACCTGACTTTACTGATTTAAAGGAACATTTATCAGTGAGTAAGAAAAAAAGGATCTCGGAGAGTACATTCAAATATCCCATCTTTTGGTGTGAAGTTTGGGATAAGTTCAGTAAAAAATGGATCACTATTGATCCAATAAACTTGAAAACTATCGAACAGATTAGATTTAATTCAAAATTAGAACCTCACGGTGTTGCTGGCAGCGACAGAAACTGTATGCGCTACGTAATTGCATATGACAGAAAAGATGGATGCAAGGACATAACAAGAAGATATCAACATTGGTTCAACTCAAAGTGCCGGCGAAGAAGAATTACTAAAGAACCGGAAGGTGCCTTTTGGTATGAAAAGATATTGAAAAAGTTGCATAGAAGAAAGAAAACCAAAATTGATGATTACGAGGATGAATATATGAGAGATAGGGATGAGAATGAGAGTATGCCAGATAACATTCAAGATTTGAAAAATCATCCAAAATTTGTACTTGAGAAAGATTTAAAAGCGAATCAATGCATCAAAGCTGGATGCAAAGAATGTGGTTACTTGAACGTCAATCATAAGAAAAAGATTTTGAAAGTATACAATAGAAGAGATGTACTGGATTTGAAAAGTGCTAGACAGTGGTATAATGATGGGAGAATCTTGAAGATCGGAAGCAAGTATCGCAAAATTATCCAGAAGCAAAATTGGAGGAAACCTGGTAGCTCGGAAGAGACTAGAGAAGAGCGTTTATATAGTATCGAGGATACAGAAGTCTATATTGCTCCTCTTGCCAGTGCCCCTGACGGCAAGATAGTAAAAAATACCTTTGGAAATATCGAAGTGCTTACTCCAACAATGATCCCCATGAATTGTTGTTTAGTGGAAAGCCCTGTCGCAATAAAAGCAGCCAATTTTTTGCAAATAGAGTACGCAAGAGCAGTCACTGGCTTCAAATTTGAAAAAGGAAATTCAGCAAAACCTATAATAGGTGGCGTCGTAGTAGCACAATGGTTTAAAGAGGCAATATTAGCAGCAATAGATGGAATAGAATACTGTGCAGAAAGAGAAGAGTTCGAGAAACATGATCTAGAGAGTTTGAATCGCTGGTATGTTTTATTAATGAAACTACGAATCAAGAATAACTTAAATGAATCCTACGGAAAAGTCAATGAAACCACTCTAGTCGATGCAATGCAGGAAAAAACTAGCGAAGACGATGACGATACGCCAGATGACCATGTTACAGATAAAGGTGGATTTTTTCCCCATCCTACTAACAATGTTGATGCAGGCGGACAAGCTTCCAACCTTCAGCCAAAAGAAGAGCCTCTAAGTACAGATAACAAATCGGCTGAACAAATTAGCGACAGAGAGCACTACGATGATGACTACAATGAGTTTATGGAGGAACTAGACTTATGAAACTCTCCTGACAAAAAGCAAAGTTTGGATCATGAGACTCAGCACTAGTTTTACAAAAATATGTATAGCAGAGAATTCGATGGCGCTGCTGTCTCTGGCGACAAACTAGTAGCATGCTGTTAAACAGAGGATGTTGCAGTGGAGTTTAAAGCAATCCTATGCATCTGCTGTGGCGCTCAAAGGCGATATAGTGAAATACAAAATAAATCTTCTACGTCTCACATTCAAAATCCACTACGAAGAATGAGAAAGATTCGTGCATAGGAGGTACAGAATTACTACCGTCTAGTGACTTCCTCCACTCAAACCTACCCTTCTCAAATTCAAAAGCCACAAGAACACCAGACGTATAGCGCGCATGCCTTCAAAAAACCAGAGCTAATGAGTTGTCTTCGATTCTTAGGTTGGCAAGTAACGTGTAAATCCCAGGGAGAGAGAAATAGTATATCAGCGAACTATGATATTGAAAATTTTTCTTTGGCTTTAATCATATTCAAAGAGGATTCAGATTAAAAACAATGCAGTTGTTTGCACTAATAAACACGTTAGGGAAGAGGTGCGGCAAAAACTAATACTTGAAGCATCGATTTTACATGAGGATGGTCACATTTATTGAAGGGTCTTGATGAACTCCAACTAACTTGTCACCAGTCACATCAAGCAGCGAGAAAGTGGGGTTTTTTTGGGTGCTTGATGATAAACCCAATTCTGATCCGATGGCGCTTGCTTCACGCTTTCCTTAAATGAACAGCTTGCATCTAAAAGGCGTGTACTTATCCGCAGCTTCAGAGGGATCCACGAGGATACATCAAAAACTGTCTTATCGCATAGAGCATAAATGAATGCTTTTGGTATGTTGCTAGAAGTTAAACGTGCAGGAAAATCTGCTCAAGTAAGGACAATTTTTATTTTTCGTTTGCGGATAGAATTAATCTTTAACGACAAGTGGTAAAGTTAAAATTCGTCCCAGATCTAACGGCAGATGCGAACGTCCAATATTACAGAGTCTCACGCAGGCTCTCTTCATAATATTTTGGAGAGATCTTTACATACAGCTATATACTTATATCAGTAGGCGGGTAACCTTTACTCGCCTTCGCGCCGAGACTACTTCAAACTTGATATACAATATATGTTTTGGTCAATCAGTTCTAGTTGTTTGAAGGATCGGAGAGACTGATACCTGGTTTACTCTTAAGTGTTATGCCCTTTATTCTGTAGTCTACTCAACTAGTTCGATGAGTTTTTTATCAAAGCTAGCAAGCCTGAGAAAGTCGGCGCCCGCTGCACCAATAATTCCTAATAATATCAACACTAAGAAAGATGAGACGAAGGAACACTCTCTGTTGCCACAAAATTATATAAGAGAAGCGGATCCGGCTGTTCAAAGACTTAAGGAGTTGCGGCGCAAGGAGCTTTTGCAGAAAGGAGAGCTTACCACCAAGAAGAAACGAGATTCCAGAACATCTGGCACCAGGAGATCAAAAAATGACGACAATGGCGCAACGGAAACGAGATTCAAACGGAAGCCTAGTAATAATACAGCATTAGAGGCTAACAGAAATGTAGCCGTCGCTCGTAAAAAAACAGAGCCAGTTAAAAAAATGAGTTTCCAAGAATTAATGAAGCAAGCAGAAAACAACGCCAAGGAACCGAAGGTTAAGAGTGATGAGGTCAGCGGTCACAAGCTTCATTTGAAGGGATTACGGGAGAAATCTCCTATACTGAACCCCGCAAAAAGTGTCGAGTTGAAGAAATCGAGCGCAAATGAGCGAAATAGAAAGCCATCTTCACAACACCTAACGAGGCACCGTACCGTTTCACCAGAAATTTCATCTCTCGTAAAAATTAAAGCTTCACAAGTGGGTCTAGCACAACCTAATAAGAAGATAAGGGAAAAGCTTGAAAGTAAAAGACAAGACAGGATGCATAAAAGACGAGAGCAAGAATATGAAAGCGATATGGATGACTTCATAGAAGATGATGAAGAAGATGATGGGAAACAATCGAGCCACGATGTGGGATTTGATAGGAATGAAATTTGGGCGATGTTCAATAGAGGAAAAAAACGCTCAGATTACGCATTTGATGATTATGAAGATGATGATATGGAAGCAAACGAAATGGAAATTTTAGAAGAAGAAGAAAGAGCTAGAAAAATGGCACGATTAGAAGATAAACGTGAAGAAGAATGGCTCAAGAATCATGATCGAGAGAAAAAAAGGCGAAAGGCAACGCGATAGAGATAGATTATCATACACATCCAGAGTGAATATTATATTATAATTTTATACATATAAAACTATTTTTCTCTGTATATGTCCATTAATTCCAAGTAAAATCAAATAAACTTTTTAATATCCTTCAAAACAAAATTTCAGCAAGCCCATAGCAAACTGTAAAAATTACGACCAGAAATAGGACAAAGCAGCAGATATAATGCCATGCAGGTGCCAGGTTGAATCTACTAAATAACAATAGCAGACTGGAACAAATAAGAATCAGTGACACAATCAAAGTAATGCATATCAATACGGCCAACACTTCTGCGACTTCTAGTTCTGCGTCCGTGTCATCTCTAGTAAACAGTGCCAGAACTATTCCGAGAGGTAGGCCTGATGTTACACAAGATGTCAGTAGCGCAGATAAGTACATGAACGTAACCACTTGGTCATGCCGATACTCATAAACTGATTCACTCTCGTCCTGTTCTTGATTGCGAGCTTCAATGTATTCTTCCAGATCTTCATGGGAAATGGTAGAAAAACTAGCTCCGGAAATGGAACCGTAGTTCTCACTGTTGTTATTGAGAAGAGGAGATAGAGGTGCGTCTTCCAGACCAAGCCATATACGTATTTTTTGGCATGCTCGGAAAGTTGAGTTGATGAATGATTTGTTGAAACGAATGAGCCCGTAATCACCTTCTGTTCTTCTTTCATCTTGTCTCCCACTTGAGTTTTGAGATTCATCAACATAAAAACCGTTGTCATTAAAAAAATCCGGATCATCATCAAATTCGTTCCAGTACCTAACTGGTTTTGATTCGACCTTCGCTGCAGAATGTTCTTTTGCCTTTACAGATATAACACTCATGCGATTGTTTCTTCCATCCGTCTCAATTTTTGTTTTAAGATTATCTGAGCACATTGACAATATCATTTCCTTTCCTAAAAGAAAAAATTCATCAGAGTTCAGTTTATCATCCTGCCCTATTTCGTATTCGTCCCTCAGAAGAAATCCAAAAAGACCTGCTTCCAGATTCTGCGAATGTTGGAGTCGAAAACAAATGCTCCACACTGTATCATGAGATGACATGGGATAGCATTCGACCTTTTGCTCGACAAGTGCGTCACAAAGCTCTGTTAATTTATCGCCCTCGTTTTTATGATTATTTATCCCGTTCAAATTGGCCCCATTGGCGTTAGTATTATGAGGTATTTTTCTCAATTTTAAAATAGCATGTGGTAAGGTAGAATCATTTTCCATGGTGATTTCTTCATCTAAAGCGATCAAATAAGTGGCATCCTTATCTGAGCAAGTGAATCTCGTTCTTTTAAAGTCTATTTTTGGATTTAATGGCTGCAAATGATGAGAGTGTAGCCACTCAACTGCCAATTTATCAATTGTTGTGAATCGGTCGTTACTTCTCAGCTTGAAATCCACATTTTCACCATTAATACTTTTTAATAAATCATCGTAAGAAAGACACGAAGTAACTATATGATCTCTGATCCCACCAACATGACACATCAAAATACAACGGTCGGGATCTTCGTGTGAAACCACCAAGAGATTTGGATGTTGATTAATAGATTCATCGTGCAAGAAAGCTGGAGTTGCTGAGGTATCCAAGATAATATATGATAACGGAGCTCTGGAATGTTGGTTTGGTGATATTGGTGCACTATGAAAGGGACTAGTTTTGGGTAAAGACTCAGCGGGAGTAGATGTCTTTGAAGTTTCATATTCCGGTTGTTGATATTGTTGTTGCTGCTGTAATTGTTGACGAGACGCCATATGTTGTAATCCCATAAAAGATTTGACAGATCTAAGAGATTTAGAATCCATTGACGACATATGTTCGGTACTGTCTTGAATATCTTTGGCAGTTGAAATGATTTCATCGTTCAGTAGATGAAAACCTAAATTCAAAATCATGAACTTGAATTCTTCAATGTTCTCAAGCGAAATTAAAAAGTTCTGAAGTTTTTCAGACTCTCCTAGGAATGAAAGATCGAATGATAAGGATGACTCGATGATTTTTTTCGCACTGAACGATGAAGATGCTGTGTGTGAGGATTCAGGTGTCTGCTGTTTCTCTTCAAGATTATTTAAGACATCGACAATAATTGATATTTCCAGAAGATAAGGATCAAGATCCACGCTAACAAAAGATATGCCTTCATGACCTTCGTTCAGTTTAGGACCTTTTTCAATACTTTTAACATACTCCTGTGCATTTTCTTTACCATATGGATAGTGTTTGATAAACTTTTTGAACAGCTTTCGAAGTGCAATTTTTTGTATGATCAAATACCGAGAAAGTTTTTGCAATTCAGAACTACACCCATCAACATGCGCGGAGATGAGCTTGAGCTGTCTTCGTTCAAGCCTTTTCTTATTACTAGGATCGCTAACACTGGACTTCTTTTTCAGATTTATAATCGATTTTTCAATGGTCATAAGCCTCGATGAAATTTCCTTGACTTTGAGGGAGACAAACAAGTTAATGCTTTCAAATTGTTCATTAAACAACCGCGTACAGCGATCCACGTTGACTTTGTTCTGCTCAGCAGTATTCTCTGTCGTGGCTCGTTTTATTGCTCTCTTCAACTTCTCATAGTCTAAGTTATGAAGCTTCCATTCGGGAACTGATTTGCCCAAAACTTGGTTGCCAAATTTCATCGATCACAGTATCTTTTCAAGATACATAAAACACTTGTAAAATCCAAAAAATTCCAATATCAATGCAGAAGTGTAATTGTTTAAATATTTTTTTGCACCCTCCAGTTTTCGTTCCAATCCTACCTTGTTTGCCCAATAAATCTACCTCCGAGGGATGTATATACTTTCTCAGAATCTTCAAAGAACGCAGGGAGGAACTGAGATTGCCCTTATCTAAAGAAATTCTCGTGAAGGCTGAGGTTACATGCATCTTTTTATCATGATAATGTCTTCATTCTTGATTTTTCATGTGGTCTCGGATACGGAGAGTCTGAGCAGCCAATTCTGAAAGAAGAAAAACTTTCACGCACAATAATGGAAACTTAACAATACATATGAATCACTTGCTTAGCCTAGGGAACTCACCATCTTCTCATAGCTCTTGGCTAGGTGTATTAAAAATTATAATTAATATCAATTTATTTCGAGCACGTTTTGCGTGTGCAAAAGTGTGGATATTATAAGAGAATAGTAACTTGGCACTCTCTGTATGCAGGGCACTCAAATGAAGTACAACTTGGCATGATGCCTTGTCGTGTTGATCTCAACGTTACCTGAGTTTTGTGTGCCTTGTAATAACGCCAAATTCGAAATTGCCGTAGATAACTGGTAAATTTGAGCCGTGACTGACCATCGTTCAAAATTTTCGCGTCGAATATGGCTTCTCAAAAACAGCATGCGATGGCATGATGGCTAAATCTGTGAATTGTGGCGCGTGTTCGAAACAGAGAGAGTGCAACACGACTAAACGTATTTCTCTTCAAACTACGGAACAAGCATTACTCAATGTTCTTCATCTTGCTGAGTGTTCTATAGTGTCTTCTGACACATCTTTTGCTGTTTTTAGTTTCATTCTAGACAGTTTCAGCTTCTTGCCAAATATTGCAGCAGAGCGATAGGCCCAGAAGAGCTTAAACTGTGTGACTATCTTTTACGCTGAGAAGCTACAAGAAATAACTTCAACGCCAAGTTAGCGAACTAGTACTAGCATGTCTGGCAATAGTAAATCGAGTGACAAAAGTACTAGCAGAAAGGAAAACATTCATATCCCGAGATATATAAAGAATCAGCCGTGGTTTTACAAAGACGGCGAGTCGCAAAATAATACAGAAGAGGACAATGACTATCTGATTCATCATAGACAATCAAAGAAGGACGATACGCTCGATATAGACAATAATTCCGAGCCGAAGGTTGGATCAGGTATCACTGACGAATTTGAAACTGTACGCGTGCTCCAGAGGAGAAACGGAAAGCAAGCACAGTGCACAAATTGTGGAGCATCAGATCATAAGAGGATAGATTGCTTGGAGAGGCCTAGAAAAGTATCGAAGAGAGAGGACTTTGAGTCAGTCATTTCTGTAAGGAAAGACCCTACTGAAAGAGCCAACTGGGATGCAAGAAAGGATAGGTGGTATGGTTATTCAGGTGAAGAGTACGATAAATTGATCAAAAGCTGGGAAAAGAAAAATCAAGGAAGCAAGAATCCAAAGAGTGACACAGTAGTACAGGATGCACTTTGGGATACTGATGAAGAGATTGAGCTGACCAAGTTAGGACTTTATAAGGATTCTACAGGGATGCTGAAACAGGACGATGCTACGAATTCAAAGCTTCAAAGAGCCTCTGTTAGACTAAGGGAAGATCGTGCCGCATACTTGAATGATGTTAAATCAAGCGAAATTAATTATGATCCAAAGTCAAGATTGTACAAGAGCGAAGCTTTGGGTGCAACAGACGAGAAATCAAGAATGTTTCGCAGGCACCTCACTGGGGAAGCTTTGGAACTTAACGAATTGAACAAATTCAGTAGAGAGCATGCAAAGAAACTGGGAATTAAAGATGAAGTTGAAAATGAATCTAGAGTTAACCACGTATTAGTTGCGAACCCAACGAAGTATGAGCATATGATGAGAGAGCAAAAATCACAGCAAGCGAAACCGACTGATTCTGCAAAACTTGAGGCGAAGAGATCAAAAGGTACCGCTCAAACGGAAAAGACAAAGAAGAAACTAAGAGACCTCTATGGATGACTGTTTGATATAACAGAATATAAGAAAGAAATTCCTCTGTGAAGAGGACATGATTTTTGTTCATGGGACCATTCGGTATGGATTGAAACTCTACCATTACCGGCATCAGCATTCTCGATCGAATGTGCTTGAGGGTTTCAAACAGCACATAACATTAATCAAATGTCTGAATAGACACTGACTGTGAACGCAAAGAGAGAAACAGTTCAAGTGAAGGTCGCCTTTTCACCAGAATTACTATAAGTTGATTGTCGAAGGAATCGCGCACTGATGCCAGCAAACGCCATTTCGCATAGTGAGTTCAAATCCATCGTCATCACAAATAATAGAAGAACAGCCTGTTGACATTTACGACTGAGGTGTGCTTGATCCATGAAGTACTCATCGTATTTTCGAAAGGATGAGAGAAACGGTCAAAAACAGCTTCAATGATACGAGCACAGTATTTTTTATTAAATCACTCCAATTCAACTGCTCTATGGTGTCCTACTGGGTACGGAGTATGAATTTAAGTATACTATCAGCCTTTATACAGACTTTAGCAACGCATAAAAAATTATTGGCGTCAATATATTTTATTCATTTTTTCAAAGTCGATGCGATACAATGCGATGAGCAGAGAAAAAAACTTCTTTGAGATGTTGGTATAAAGTTAACAAGCTGCAACTGACTAAAAGAGCGGCCAAGTATCCAGTTTTTAGGTTAGAACAATGGATACCACAGCGTTTGTGAAGCAATTAGCTTCAAACAATAGAAAAGTTAGAGATAACGCACTTGAAACTGTGCAGAAATATCTCTGTACAAAATCTTTCAAAGAGACCAAACAAATACAGTTTAATAAATTATGGAAGGGACTGTACTTTGCTATGTGGTTTAGCGACCGCCCCAGACCACAACAGAGACTTGCGAACGAGCTTGCGGAACTCCACTTGCTATACTTTGACGAGCGCGACAATAAGTCAGACGTACTGACCACCAACGATAAAGCGTTTCTAAAGTTTAGCAGAGCTTTTTGGAAAGTGTTGTCCGCTGAATGGCTCAGTATCGATCGGTACCGTCTAGACAAGTTCCTGCTACTTGTGAGACGAGTACTGTTCAACCAACTGAAATATTTACAAGCAAGAAAATGGGATGGTACATTAGTGGAAGCATATATAAACAAAGTCCTGAAGTGGTCGCCTCTGAGCGGCAATCCCAGGGTCTCTAACGGAATCCCACTTCATGTGATCGATATCCTGCTGGATGAATGGGAGAGGCTTTTGATCTCGGAAGACGAGGACACTAATGAGGAAGTTGACTTGACCCCGTTGGTCGACCAGACTCCATTAGCTGATATTATAAATATTTTCACCGAATTATATTTGAACACAGATAACAGTAAAGTTCTTAGAAAAGCTATCAAGGAAAACTTATTCACAGATGAACGTCTTGTCAGATGGGAAATTGATTGCGGTTTTCCAGAAAAAAAGAGCAATATTGATGAAGCTCATGAGGAAACCTCAGAAGATCCAGCCGACGAAGAAGCTGAGGAATGGCACGGATTTTGAACCCGTCCAGTTCTTTTTAAATAGTATTAGCTAGGATAATAAATATGTTTTACCCGGTTTACGCATTTGGTGGAGCTTTTACGAGGCGAAAAATCTGACATAGGAAATGAACACGTTAAATGAAATTCGAAATGACAACAGGTAATAGAAGGTGGGTTAATAAGTCAAAAACATAGCAGGAACAGCAGTATCAATCGTCTATAAGGATGGCTAAAGTCAATGAAAAAAAAGGGGCGGTAAATCCAGTTGAAAAGCTTGCCGAGGCTCCCGTAGAATTCGTTAGAGAGGGTTCTCAATTTCTATCGAAATGTAAAAAACCTGACATGAAGGAGTACACAAAGATCATTAAGGCGGTTGGCATCGGTTTCGTCGCCGTTGGTATCATCGGGTATGCTATCAAGCTGGTCCACATTCCTATCAGATATTTGATTGTTTGAAGCAAGAAGGGCCAGAAGTGAAGAAAGTGCAAAAGGAATGACTACATTACAATTATTTCTCTATGAATTCAAGTTATTGTTTGAAAGGTTTCCAAACTCAGTACCAAAAAAATATTCTTTTCGCCATATAATGATCCTTTTTAGCCAATTTTTGTAACTTTTATCGTTTCCTGTATAGCAAATGCCACTGACCAATAGTACGTTAATTATCGCCAAAACGGTTGCTGATCGCCATCGCAATGTAGGCTTGTATTATCTTGATGTGTACCGTTCGCACTTTTCTCGACCATTTTTGCATTTTCTTCGCTCTTTGGATAAGTATAAAAACAAATATACATTGCATACAAAGGATCTCATCGAAAAGAGATAAGCATAATAGAGAGGTATTGGCGCAGGCACATGGAAGAACAGTTACTTAAAAGAGAACCACAGGAGGTTATACAACCTATAGAATCTGCTGGGAGCGCAAAGTCGGACGCCGAACTGCAGGAAATGTTTGACAAGATTAAAACACATTTTCCGCCGGCGAAGGTGAAAAAAATAATGCAGACCGATGAAGATATAGGTAAAGTATCTCAGGCAACGCCCGTAATTGCTGGCAGGTCACTGGAGTTCTTCATTGCCCTCTTGGTGAAGAGAAGTAGCGACGTCGCCAAACAAATGGGGTGTAAGAGAATTAGTGGTGAAGTAATGAAGAAAACAATATTAAAAGACGAAAGGTTTGATTTTTTGAGGGAAAATGTATGTGGTGAGACGGGAGAAGAGGAGGAACAAGATGATTCACCAGTTGATGAATGATATGTACGATAGTAATGTAATAAATGTAAATTATAAGAAGCATCGAAATCACGTGTATTCTTTACACATCACCTTGCTGTGCAAGCCTTACATGAATTGAAACGGGATCTTATTAAGCGCATATCCATGAAATGTCGAAGAAATCCAAGAAGAATGATACAAAGCATTAGTTTGAACTATTTATCGATGCTTATAAGCCAACTAGGATCTCTTCAAGGTGATTCGAGTGTGATCGGAGTAGTCTAAATCATGAATTTGCTATCAGATGCCTCCGCGTATAATTTATTGTGGACGACATACGGTATACTACTTGTAAGTGCGACTTTCGTGGCTTTCAAGGAAAGAGACAATTCAGCGTTTATTTCAGCTAATGGCACACAAACGGCACTGCCGCTGGCTTTGAATTTTATTGCTTCTGGAATTGGATGCGGATCCTTGTCGGCATACCCACAGATTGCAAATATTGCTGGAATTCATGGATTATTGGTATATGCATTGGCTGGCGGATTGCCTATGCTTTTGTTTGCATTTTTAGGGCCTCTTATCAAACGAAAAGTCCCCAATGGCTTTGTTCTAACCGAGTGGGTATTTCAAAGATATGGGCTTGTCACAGGATGGTACCTCAGTCTGTGTACACTCTTGACTGTTTTCCTATTTATGGTCAGTGATGTTGCGGCATTGAAGTTTGCAATTTCATCAATATCGAACGTCAATGTTACGTACGCTATTATCGTTGAAGCGATCGTTACCACTATATACACATCTTTAGGAGGTTTCCAAATATCTTTCATTACGGACTCTTTACAGGTCACCATCGTCTTTGCACTCATCACAGTCGTGACTTGTGCAATAGGAGAATATGTTGAGATTGACACGTCTAGAATAGAGCCATCCGGCTTATTGAAGACCAATAAATTGGGTTGGCAACTAGTGTATATTCTGACCTTGGCCATCTTTACCAATGATTTTTTCATGAGCGGTTTCTGGCTTCGAACTTTTGCCGCCAAGACCAATAGGGATCTATTGACAGGCTGTTCAATTGCTTGTATTGTCCTAGTGGTTTTTTCAACCGTGGTTGGATCCAGTGGGCTACTTGCTGTTTGGGCCGATCTTATGCCTGTTGCGGACAAGGAAAGATCCGGTTCTGCCTTTTTTATTTTGATATCACATTTGCCCAATCCTGTGATAGGGTTAACTTTGGTGATGATTGCAACTTTATCGACCTGTACCTTTGATTCATTACAAAGTGCTATGGTGTCATCACTTTCAAACGATTTATTCCGGAATAGAATTTCAATCGTTTACGCTCGCTCCTTGGTTGTTTTTGTCATGCTACCTGTCATAGTTATAGGTTTAGTTGCTGAAGACATTTTGAAGATATATCTGTTTGTGGATCTGTTATCGAGCAGTGTAGTCCCTGTTTTAGTGGTGGGCCTGTGGAATAAAATGGATACATATTGGACTGGCTGGGAAGTTGTGGGTGGCGGATTTGGTGGCCTGTTGTGTGTTTGGATTTTCGGAACTGTTTACTATCAGTCAGCTTATGAAGGCTTTCATTTGTTGTTTCTAGCAAACGGCATATACGTGGACGATTGGAGCTCCTTCGGGGCATTTGTTGCAGCCCCATTAGGAGGACTCTTTACAGGATTTAGCATAATGCATATCAGGTTAACCTGCGAAAGATTGTACTCCAATCGATCGTCCAAATTTCATCGCTTTTGCACCAACCTGGATGCTATTACCGGGATAACTGCCGTTCGGAACACGATCCTTGACTGGGAAACTTCATTTTTAGGTCCTAGTGGAATTCTTCTTACGAAAAAAAAAGAAGATGTTTCAAATGAAGAGTCGACGTCAGAAGGCTTGCCGTTGACCAAGTTGCAATCTCCGATTGCCTACGCTACTTGTTGACATTTTGATTCAAGATTAGTAGAGATATCAGTAGATAACTACAAAACTCCTAAATAGAAGAGGATCAATGTTGTTTGACCATACGTAACATGCCTTGCAGTACCTAATGTTTTTTCTACTTTGTAGCTATGACACCGCTCTTGCCCGTATCTCGTCGTTACTGTTTTTGGAATGGGCCATCTGGGGGAAAGTTTTTCTTATTTTTAGCAGGAAAAAAACAAATAAAAAGACAGAACATCAATATCTACAAGATAGTTTACATCCTAAAAGAAGCTAATGCCAAATTGAGGACCAAGAGGTAAGGCAGGCGCTACTATTACGACTCTACAATATCTATGAAACACTAGGAAAGCAGAAAATCAAGTTAACGTTGAATATTCACCAAGTTTTTCTGCTCCTGATTCAAAACCACACTCGCTAAGGATAATGTATCCAACTTTTACTAATAACAATGCCAGCCAAGACGCTGTTAGTGTGTATTCTGGCAATAGCACTAACACCAACAGCTCTTTTTCTTGTCGCGGTGGAGCGCATAACCCATCTAGAATGATTCCTCGATCCAATTCCACATCTGATCTGTTTGATATCCCCTTGCAACATGGCACCAAGGCGAAGAAAAGGAAACATCCTCCCTATGCGATATCACCAGAGATAGCACGTATTAACGGTAGATTTATGAGTTCGAACGCATCGCTGGCGAGTCGTGATAAAAATAATAACTACGTAACATCTAAGGGTCATGAGCAACATAATCAAAGCTTGAAGGCAAAGGCGAAACTTTTTCCGCAAGATAACAGTACTTATCCTCAAAAGAAGCCCCATTCTCATAGCTGCAATAAGAGCCAGGGGGTTCCGTTGCAACACTCCCATCAGGATCCAAATTCGAAAACGTTTTACGCTGGTCATGTTCGACCTCTGAAGGATTCCGGCATTTACTTGGCGTCAAATAGCAGATTGAACCCTATACTGGAGGGTACTCAATTTAGAAGGCCTTTGACTCCATATGAGATGCAAAGGAAACAAATGAAAAAATCGTTTCAGTTCCCAAACGGGGAGAATTTTACACCAAAAAATAGATCCGTCATCGGTTTGTCACGGTTAGACTCAGCTAACCCGAAAGATACACAGAGAACGATGTCTAATGCATCAAGATCCAATAGTTTAGCAATGATTAACCCAGGAGCTCAGGCTGCTCTTCATTCGTTGTCTAGATCTCAGTCAATGAGTTCCGTGACTCTTAAATATAATGCATCTCAACCACTGGTGAAAATGAACGGTTCACCTGTTACTTCTGGAAGTAGCAGTAGTAGTTACAATAGTATGAGAGAACATGCTAGTAATGACAGTACTGATCCAAGCAGTGAGCCAAGTACCAATAGCAGTGCTACTGGACTCTCGCCTCCTCCAAAAGGTCCTTTGAAACCGATTTCAATTATTCAGTGTAAACCAGTACCCATAAGACCTACTGCTCCACAGATCCGTAGTACCAAGAATAATATGCATTCAATGAAAGCTTCAGATAGTTTACCAAACAATGTCATGGAGAAGGCACAAGGACCATCAAAATGGGGCACGTTCTTTAAGAAAATGTTTTCACCATCAACACATTCATTTCTTTCGAGAAAAAAGAAATTGATTGCGAAAGGAAATGAAGAACGGAAACTAAAAAAGAAAGATGTAGATATTGTATGCTCCGCATCCCCTTCAGAACTTCAAGCAGAGACTCCAGCAACTTTGAAACAAATGTTAGTAGATGTGAGTGCCTCCATACCAATTCATGAATCTTCATCCAAAGATAACGAAATTGGAAATCTAAATAAAAAGGACGAACAGGTCAATACGAAAGCGGATGAAAACGATGACGATGATGATTACGATGATGATGACAACATACTAATGGATACCGATCTAGTATTTGATAGCTTGCTGTTGAAGGCTGATGAAAAGCATCTATCTGCCGTCAATAAGCAAAAGGACTTGGCAAAAAAACTTTCCCAATCGGACACCACAAAGAATGATGACAATTCCACTAAAGAAATAGATGTACGAGCTCACAAGGAGGAAGGGACTCTCGACCCTCAGTTAGATTATGATCTTATCTCAGATTTCTCAAAGTTAGGGTCTATAATTAATCAGTTCCCTACCCTACCGGATCCTCAGGCAGATGTCTCTTTAAAATTACCGCTAAGGTCAAACAAGCGACCAGTTATGACTAATAAAGATTCAATAAGATCTTTCTACCAAACGAACAGACATAATACAGAATATACCAGTAGGCTACTAGAAAGGCTGAACCAAGAGTGGACGTTAGTCCATTTAGATCAATCCATTAAATCATCGCTAGGTCAAGGTGTGTCGATGCTGAAAAATAGACAGTTAAGATTTTCTGGAAGCATCTATGTGAACGATACGTGGTCTCCCCACGAGTATGAACGTTGCGATAAGAAATTTATTAAGAATCGCCGCAGAATGATGCAATTGGAAAATGAGAGGTTTGTTCAAGCAATAAAATTTGAGCTCAATGAATATAAAAGGAACGATATGATTGTACATCAAGATAGTGCACAGTACACGCATTTTTTTCTGTAGGCGGAAGCAGAAAGAGATGCTCTCATTTTGTATTTCATTTAATTAAGTACAACTAGAATAGAAACCATATGAAAAAAAAAAAGTTTATGGTCTGCACGAAATTACCAGCTTTCAAGAGATACCATTGGACCTCCCTGAAAATGGTAAAGAAGGGATTTTTTGTTATAGTATACGTTGTTGAAGTAGACGTCCGTATTGAGATATGAACAACAACAGTCTAAGATTACATTTTTTTACCAGTGACGCGACTGAAGAAACATAGACACATGAGGCCCTAACAGTGTTTCAATTGAGCCTGGAGATATGTTAGATGATAATTTCTCACAAGACAATATCACACATCATAGATCTGGAAACGAGGACTTTGTGGCATGGAATGCAATTGATAGAATTTGCCAGGTACAGACATTGAAGACTTTTTCAGACATCTAATCTCATGTCATTAGCTTTTATTTCCTGTCATGATATAAAAGAATCAAGGGCTTATATTTCTATAAGTGAATGATACATTGATATCCTAAATAAATAACCAATCCAGTATTAGCAACTCCGAAGTTGACTTGATGTCCAGTTTACTCTCTATTACTAAATACTGAATATCTAACCTAACTAGTACTAACAGCTAAGATAACTGTCAGAGCAGGAATATAGCGTGAGGATCATTCACTAGTACAAGTCAGATGCCTCCAGTCACATGCTGCTTGCACTGTCGTCTCTCACGCAAAGAATGGTGAAAACTTTTACCGATGTTAATGTGTGCTGTTATGATTCGATGTAGTGCTGTTTTGAAGTATATTAAGAAGACTTACATATCGTTCACCTTTTATGTTACGTTACATGAAAGGGTGAGGGGTTTCGTAAACACAGTTACTACATAAACTTGAGGTCACGAACTCGGCGTGAGATATTGTATACTACAATCTCAATGTTTTAATTCTTCTCTTGGTCGCAATATACTGACGCTATTCTCCAAATAATAACGCACTCCGTCACTATTCTCTCAATTGATGAACTCATGAAACGGTATGCGGTGAAAAGAGGTTTCAAAAAACGAACAACTGTACTAAAATGTATACCTTCAAAATCAGGCCTGGTAACTATTCAAATTAGGATCCGATGTAGTGTAACGGCTATCACACCTCGCTTTCACCGTGGAGACCGGGGTTCGACTCCCCGCATCGGAGTAATTTTTTTGCACCCATCCTAGCTATGGGGAGCTGTCAATTCCAATACTAAGAGTTAGTAAGCGCAGTGTGGCAATTGGGCACTGCATACTAAGAGATAACCTTGCTATGACCCCATACCGTGATCGCGGGAAGTGTGAAGGTTTCCAAGTAGTGTGCCAAGTACTTCGTATCTCTCATAGCGTATCACTCGGATCAACACCGCTTGCAAGAAACTGGGAACAAAACTATGAGACATATGAGATAATCACTAATAAAAGATGAACGGTTCTGGTCAGACATTTGCTGGCATTGAGCGGCCATATAAAGTTTGCGATGCCTCATGCTTTATTTCGGAGCTTCGTGTCTTGAACATACGTAACCCTCTATTTATTGATTCAGGAACTGGTGCGATGGCCGTTTAGAAGTAATATGTGATGTATGTTGAGATACAGATTGTGTATAGAAATATTGATTGACATTATGATGTAAACAAGAGATATTAAGTAGACAGCCTGAAAGAATCAAAGATGAAACTTCCACAGTGACGTTGCTAAAGAAATCAAGTCAGATAAGACCCCAACAGAATACCAATTGTCTCTGAGAAGCCGTCGGCTAATGCTGTATCGCGAGACGCTTGCAATTCAGGAATCTGACTACGAAGGAATCCACGACCTGCAATAAGAAATAGCGAGCTGTGCCATAGATTTTGGGAACCGGAAAATAGCGTAATGACAGCACGAACTACGAACTGTTAGAGGTGCAAGCGCTTTATTATTATCCTGGTTATGGGCTAATAGGTCCATAGTGTAAGGCATAAATACTGACGTCTTTTTGAGATATCCAATCTCATTTCACTCAGTTTTATCTCATCGTATATTATAGAACATAGGAAACGAAGTACTTACACATCTTTATAGCTGAACCTCACAATACTATCACCAATTTCTGAGTAAGCTAATGCAGTTAACTCCGAAGTTAATTCATTCTCCATAATCTACACAAGACAAACCTCACCAGGCGTTGTGATACGCCATTAAGAAGTGTGAACTGCTTCAATTCTTTTGAAAAGGTTGATACTTTTTACATAGTGCAGGAGGAACATCTCAGAGAGAGAACGTAGTTGGACCGTCAATTTTTTCATGTTTTGAAATTGATTTCTTTGATGTTTTACATAATGAGACGCACGCTATTAGACTCAAATTTGAATTAAACCACTCTAAAAAGATCTTTAACTGGACGATATATATTCAAAAAGGACCCTTATTTCATGCCATTCTTCATTATGTGCCATTGATGCATACCGTACTAGCCCTAACGCTGTAGAATATGAGTGCTCAGTGTTTCAGTGTCTGTCTTTTAGGCAGTCCCACATTATAAGATCTTTCCTCGGCTACTCAAGTGAAAAAGTTGACATTTCAAAAGAATAACATCGACTGATTAAAAACAAGTCCGTGAGCAAATACCATGGCTGAATCTCAAGGACTGGTGGCAAGTCGTTTAAACACGTTTTATGTCACAATTTTGAAATCGTCTCACCCTTTGATGCTACTCTTGCATCTAATTGGTAAAGCCGCCCCTATAGTATTCTACTTGATTGGGTCCTTTTTCCTGAATTTTACGGCTCAGTTCATTTTGGTGGTCCTTCTGCTGGCATTCGACTTTTATTTCACCAAGAACATCAGTGGCCGGAAACTTGTCCAACTGCGTTGGTGGTATGATCCATCCACTAAAACGACCGAAACGTTTACGTTCGAGTCCTACAAACAATACGCACCAGGCCCTCCAATAAACTCAATCGATGCCAAGTTGTTTTGGTGGTCCACATATCTAGTACCTGTTATATGGATGGTATTTGGAATATTTTGCATTCTAGGCTTCAAAATTTTCTATCTGCTGTTGGTTATGGTGGCTGCGGTGCTAACTGGTATGAATGCATATGGGTTTCGTAACTGCGATAAATGGGATCCTAATCCAAATTCAAATCAAACGGATAGCTGGTTCCAAATGCCGACCATTCCAAATATAGAAAACTTAACGAGACTCGCCACAATTCAATCTTTTTTTCAAAACAGATCTTAATCCAGTTCGATAATAAAAATTAGATTTATTGTGCACGATAAAGTAAGTCGGTCACTAACTGAGTCGATTATGAGAAAACCAATCAAGTACGATAAACTTTGTTGTATTTAATACGCATCTAACTAAAAAAGTGAGTAGTTACAGAATATATATCCTTGAAAAAATGAATGGCAGAATATAATGTACACCTGATCTTGATTTGTTTCACCTTCTTTTGTAAATACATGGCTTTAATAACCATTTACCTTCAGCTATCTTAGACCTCTTTTTCTCCAACTCTTCTTTTTCAGTTTCAACTTCGATGAATTTTTGTCTCCTTCCTAATTTTGCCTTTCTTTCCTCTATGATATCTTGTGGTGGCTTAAAGAATTCGAACCTAGTAAACATCTTATTACTGTCATCAGTATTCTTATGAAAGAAGCCCATAAGCTTAAGAGCATTGACGAATTCTTCACCTTTTCCATCAGCAAACCTTGACTTAATCTCAGCAATCCATATTTCACCTCTGGGTGCTAATACCCTGTACGCTTCTTTTATAAAATCCAGAAAGTTTGTACCCATCAATGCTAAGCAGAAAACAACAATGGAACATGATTCATCTGGTAGTGGAACACTCTTTATATCCGCAACGGTTATTCTCTCATTAGCCCTTTTCAAATCAAAACTATAGACTTTATGAGATTTTTGTTGAAATTTTTTGGTTTTCTTATTATGTTTCTTGAAGAAATTGCTGACATCTAATGACAACTGCGCTTCGCCACAACCCATGTCAGCAATAACGATCTTTTTGTCTTGCAGGCCTGGCAGTCCACCTGGAGCATTAACAGGCCTCTTTGACCTAAATTTGATCTGATCCACAAAAACATCAATAGGGTTTTGTGGCCATGACTTCACTTGTGATCTGAATCCTTCATGATATTCATCAAACAATTGTGGTTGCTCCTTGATTAATTTCAATGCATCCTTTGAACTGATTGTGTATAACTGCTCGTTTATCCACCTAAATCGTGACCCTGTCAACTTAGCCATCATTTTTTGCTGTAATGGAGTCAGCTCTTTCTTTGCTGCGCTAGTGACTGCAGGTTTTGACATCTTTTTGTTCGCAAGGGTCTCGCTCTTATCATCTAATGGACGCTTCTTCTCATTCTTTTTTATGGAGCTGGTATTTTCTTCATCTAATTTTTCATTCAAGTTTTCTTCCTCATTGTCCTCATTGTCCTCAACATCGCTAGTACTCGCAAGCGCCTCTTCAATGGCTCGATTTTTCTTAAACTGACGTTCTTTTTTATCTTTGTTCTGTCTGTCTCTTTTAATCTTCTTCTTTTCAGCGGCCTTTTTTGCATTTGCATCGAAAAATTCAACCTTTTCCGTATTCAGGTCCCATCCTTCGACTTTGAACAATGCCATGACGCTATATACTACACGATCCTATAGTTTCTTGAGCGGTTGCCGACAGTGAAGATGCATCTCATCTCTATGTCATCTCATAGTCTTCTTGTTTGGAAAATTATACTATAAACGTATAGAATGAGTATAGAGACCAAGAGACCTTCTTGGTCATGGTCCTCAAAAAGCGGCGTAACTCATTTTCAGTGCTGTCCTTGATTGTATTTAAAAGATCACACTACTCCTTATCGCAGTTAATGTTCTCTTGTAATTCAGTTATTTTGGTATTCGAGGTGGACAATTGAAAATTTTCCGGAATTCATCTCAATCCACCAATTCCGTAATAAGCTTGGATATTCCTCCAAAATATCCTTGATTGACTCTTTGAAGATATCAATTATGGCTCTTCTTGATAATTTCGGAATGTTAAGTTTCATTTTTATGTGCTCATGATCTATGGTGCCTGAAAAGCATTTCAATTTTATCAGTGCTAACAACCTGTTCGTGCAGTAATCGTAGAGAGATCTCAAAGGTTCTGTATTTATCAAGTTTTGATTGACAAATATCAGAAGGCCGCAGTTGTTCAACTTATTGAGGAGATCGACAAAAATTTCAGATTTCATTTGTTCCACTGGTTTAATACTAGCCATATTTTTCTGGTTGAATCGAAACTCTGCAAACTTGGCAATATAATCGTTTATAGGGTTCATTTTAAAGAGCTCAACTATGCTGATTTTACAATCGCCGCATCTGATAAGATACCTCGACAGAGTGTTTCTCGCCTGGGTACTGTTATATGCGGCAACATCTGTCAATTGGAAACTAGCGCTAGCCAAATGAGCTTTATCATTGCTGTAGTCTTCTACAGAGCAATTTTCTAGTGAGCCAAGCATAATGTTACTTGTATTCATGTTTAGTTCTATTTCTAGACTTCTCTTATACTCCGTACCAGTAGAGACTAATGCACTAGAGGCCAGGACGGTCACTTCAACTTCATTATCCTGTGGGCTAGAATAAAGCAATTCATCCTTCGCATTGTGGAACTCTAGTTTGCTTATAAAATCATCTTGTTCATTGTTGCCATTTTGTCGACTATAAAACTCTTGTACGGACTCCGCATCAATCTGCCATGGAATATTCAATTGATGACACATCTTGATGGCTTTCTGCCAATGTTGAATTTCTAGTGTCAGATCGTTACATATCTCCAAATGTTCGACCTGTAACTCTAGATATTTGAAACTGGTCGTACCATAGACACGTACCTTGTTTCTCGATAAATCACCGCTTATTCCACAGCTCAAAAACACAGGCTTGGGACACTTGCAAACAAGGATTTTCGGCTCCATACATCGTGGCGAGGAGCAATCATCAATGCTTATGAGCATGAACTCCTCTTTGCTCTTGAAGAGCTCTTTCCATTGGTGGTTAATCACTAGGCCAAATACGCATATTCGCTCGATCGGATGGTTTTTCCAGAACAGCCGTGATATTCGGTTTCCATAAAATTTGATGCACCTTTCCTGAGACTTTTGAATGCAGTCATATACATCTTTAATTAGCATAGGAACGCTTGTATTGTAATACAACCCACAATCGAACAACTCCGGTACATAAAAGCTCAAGCTTCCATCCTGATATGCTACATGGTCGCGACTTGTCATCACCCATTAGATAAACTTTCCCGATCCATATAGTGCTCGTTTTAGGCACCCTCTTCAGTAACTGTTTGTTACTCTTACTAATGTTCGTTCGGTCTTATGCGTAGCGATTATAATCAATGATAAAGAAACAACAAATCAAAAATTAATATAAATATGGCAAAAAGAGGTTAATGTACATCTCTAAAGACTTTTTGAGTAATAAAAAAAGGTTTCAAGAATCATCAAAGGTAATTCGAAAATGACCGAAAGGCCACCGGTGACTTGCCATGTTCTTGACACGACAACAGGAAAGCCAGCTGCCGGCATTCTATGTACCATCTACAAGCTAGATTTAGTATCTGCTGTCTCGCCAGATGGGAACAACATATTTGCGGAATCTTCTACATCTGAATTGAAACCACTAGCAATGGCTCGTACCAACGAAGACGGCAGAGTTGACCAGTGGACATTCAACCCTGATGCCTCGCAGAGAGAGTTGTTAGGCGATTTAGGCATTACTAAGAAGGATGGTGCGCCACTGGGATGGAGCACCTTGGTTCATGGTACTTACAAGATCAGATTTCAAGTTGGCAAGTACTACCACTCTATGGGACAAGCGAATTTTCATCCATTCATCGAAATTATTTTCGAAGTTCAAGACTCGAGACATTACCACATACCACTGCTGGTGAGCAATTACGGATACACCACCTACAGAGGTAGCTAAAAGAATGCAATAGATAATATACCTGTCTTTATGTTCTATATTTTTGTAAGGCATGTAGACCTCTTTTCATTCTGTCTGCCAAGTGAACAAACAACACACAACTTTATAATCAAAAAGGCCAGTTTTTGTCCGATAATAATATGCCCAAGCGTATATCGTCGTTGGTATTTGCCAGATTTATGGCAATAGAAGATTATTCTGAAGCTATCAACTACTATCGTGGAGTTTTTACATTGCTTTTTCCTTGTCGTCGAGACGTAACAACAGGAAGGCATCGGAGAAAAAAAAATGCTTAATCATGAGTACACCTTCATAAGGAGAGAGATAAAACTAATAGAGTCAGTGCCGCAGGCGTGAGTCACTTGAAAGTTAAAGTGTGGTTCGTTGCCTGTGTTGAAAATGCTTTCGATTGAGCAAAGGTATAACATCTGTCTGATGGCAGAGAGACACCCTAAATGGACTCAGTTGGAATTGGCTCGCTGGGCATACGAAACTTTCCAATTGCCAAAAATACCATCACAGGGAACAATATCGCGACTTCTGGCTAAGAAAGATATATACATGAACTGTAAAGATAACGAGAAGGCTTGTAATAGAGTTAGAAAGCCATATAATGCGCTGGTGCGCCGCATCCTTCAAGAATGGGTTTCGCAGAGTATATGGAACGGTATACCTATTAATTCTCCTATAATTCAAGATACAGCACAATCAGTATGGTACCGAATACCAGCAGAGTACCGTGAAGGCAACGGATCATTCTCCTATAAGTGGATAAACAATTTTTTGACTAAAATGGATATCAGTATATCTAACTTGGACGAAGAATTACCAAAACCACCAAAAGTTTGGACTTTTGAGGAAAGAAGTGCACTAAAGGAAATTTTTGCAAAAATACCTCCAAAGGATCTCTTTACGCTGGATGAAACGTTTTTGGCGTACAATTTACCATTGGATTATGCACAATATGAGGCTAGTCATATCCAGAGAAGAATTGAAGTGGCATCTGTCATGCTTTGTCTTAATTTGGAGGGTTCTGAAAAATTAAATCCACTTGTTGTGGGTAAGTATAACAGCTATAGAAGTTTCAGAAATTATTTTCCAGAGGATCCCGTTGATCCCGTATCACAATCGCTGTTGGGTGAAAAGATGGCAAGAAGATTTGGAATATCCTATCAAAGTAACCGAAAATCGTGGCTAACAAGTAATCTGTTTCACGATTGGCTTGCCCGCTGGGATAAACGATTGGTGGCTGATAATAGGAAGATTTGGATTATTCTTGACGATTCATGTTCACATAGAATTATCAATCCAAGTCTAAAAAATATCGAACTTGTTTATACATCAGCAAACTCAAGGTTTTTACCGTTTAATTGGGGCATCCTAGATGAATTTAAGACAAGGTATAGAATCCAACAGTACCAGGCATTAATAGAGCTACAAAACACTCTGGAAAAAAGGACACATAAAAAAATGTTGATAAGCTTTGAGCAAAGTCAACTGACAATGTCAAACGCTTTCAAATTTATCAAAAAAGCTTGGAAAGGAGTTCCTATCGAAACAATAAGAGGTAACTGGAAAAGTTCCGGAATATTACCGCCAGAGATGATTCAGCTGGATGAGACAGTCAGTATGGCTTTTAAAAAGAACGAAGTACTTGAAGCTGAACTGAACCGTCTCTGCAATCAATTTTATTGTGCCAAAAAGTGGGACCATGATATGTTATTGGACCTGAACATTGAAAATAAGAATACCAACTTTTTGAGTACCGAAGAGCTGGTCGAGAGTGCTATAGTAGACGCAGTAGAGCCTGTTACTCAGTCAAATAATGGTGACGTCTATACTCATTCAACCTCAAATAGTCTTAATGTCAATCCCCAACTAAGCGAGTACTATAACTTCGATCTTTTTAATGATCGTAATTTGGCTGTTGATATGGGTAATTTGATCGATAATTCAGAATCTGACAACGAAACAAAGAGTAATTTCGATAAGAATAATACTGAAAATCAAAGTAAAGTCACTAACTCAACGAATACGAACGACTCAGTCATATCAAGCAATCCGGAGACAACATTGAATCACGACACAAATAATAGCAACTACGCGGTTAATTTTGATAGAATTTTAGCGAATGAATATATGCAAGATCAACAAGGAAAGCTTTACAATGTAAGCACATTGATCGACAAACCAAATTCATTGATGAATGAAAACGGTATACTTGATTTAAGGGGTGTTGGAATTGATACTTCAATAGTACCGTCAGATTATTTCAATGATATGTTTCCTTCCTCAGCTGTGCCAGGCACTGCAGCGCCTTTGACATCCGGAGGTAATACGAGTACCGGGATACCACCACAAGATATCAACGCTCCATACTCTGATAATAATGCCACGCAACAACACAATACATCTTCTGCTATAACTGGTTTTGAAGATCCAGCTTTGAACCGCATCATTGATAGTGCTGTTGCATCTGATCCGGCTTCCGAATCACTTCAGGAGTTCAATTCTGCACATCATCCCGGAGCAACCTTACAATCTCATATCAACCTAGCCAAATCGTTAGGAAATATTTTAAAACATACGGAAGCCCGAGAAGTAAGCTTCTCTGATAGAACGATAGATGAAATCAAATTCAATTATCAAGCAATACTTGGTAAAATTAAGAAGGGACGGCGACAAATGCATAACCTTAAGGCCAGACGAGGACAGGTGCAGCTGGAAAGATTTTTGTCTTCTGCAAGTCCCAGTACTTCCGATATATCCCCACAAAATGTTCAAGGTCCTGTAGATCTACAGTTACCTGGTAATGCAACTTTTTTCTGACTACTTATTTGGATCATATAACAATTCATCTACTTTCATTAATATGTACTTTATTTATAAGATCATGAATTTAGGTACGTTTGTACTAATGCATGAACGTATGCGAGCGAAAAAGAAACACTATTTATCATCAATGTTAAATACTTTTCCCATAGTTCTAATTTTGAGAAAACCATCGCATATATCCCCAGTCTCATCATCGACTATTTTCAATATATTCATACGAACAAGTAGGTTTAAGACATTATCCTTAGAAATCCTGCTCAAAGTCTGCTGCAAACCATCAACCTCCATGTTATCAGGCATTGCCCTAATAACTTCAAGATATGCTTTTCCGAACTCATCAGGAGAATCTAGCAAAGCTTTCACAAATTTCGGTTTGTCCATACTGTAACCAATCATGAATTCCCATAGGTCAGAGTCTCCCCAGTTTTTCACAAACTCTATAGCAAGATGTGGATCATTTAAATCGTCAATGATCAAAGAAAGTGCTTTTTTATTTTCACCAATCTTTCCCCATAAGTAGATGAGCTCATTAGATAAGCCCTCCTCTTTCGAGCAAAATTCTATTGCCTCTTCAACATCGTAATTAGATTTGGTTTTTAGAAATTGCAGCAGCGCTACTTTGTTGAACCTCGCGTACAACTCTATTAGATTGTTTTCAAATGGAGCACATGCGATTGGATCTGCCAATGAGATTTGTTCCAGATATAGAAAAAGGATCGGTAGTAAGTAACCGTGTTCTGAGAACAAGGCCAATATATCGTTTGGTTTCAGATTATGACGATTTTGCACAAGTAAATTTATTGGTTTGTGAAAGACTTCTCTTAGCTTACCGATAGGTAGGTCAGGCAATAATTCTAACTCATCATTATATGGCAACAATACGATTTGAACAATTTGATTTCTGAATTGAGAAATTAAACCATGAGATAGTAACAAATCAAAAACTCTTAAATCTTTTGTTGCGAGCATATGGGGAATTGCCTTTGAATATCGATTTTCTGAAAGATAGAAAAAGATAATTGCTTCCCTATATGAAATTTCGTACGTATCATGATTCTCGATTTTTTCTTCCAATTCATCTTCAAAATGTTTAACTGAAAAATATCTTGACGGCCACTTCTTTATTAATATATCGAAATCCTTCAAATCAGCTTTATCGAGATAAAAATCAAGAGCCTTATCATAAATGCCTTTATTGAATTCAGGTTTCAACGGAAGTCTATGCGCGATTGAACCAACATTGCCGGAGTCTATAATTCTTGCGAGAATTGTTTCCCACTTATCTACAGCATATTTGCAAAATTTTCGGTCAACATTTAAAGTCGTACTAGTGATAATTAATACTAGATTTGATGCTGCATCATCCCACTGGTTCCTATCTATGAGTTTTTCAATACCGGTGAGACCTGTGTCTAATCTGGTGTAATCATTGACCACATACTTACCAATTTGCCATGCTTGTAAATATTGCCCATTCGCGATATACCATTTATAATGGTCTTCTAATGTCAATACTTGAATTCGAATGGCGTCGCTGGCACTAATTAGAAAATATTCTGGAGATGAGTTATCAATATGTTTGCCAAGGTGATAGTCGTTCAATGTTAAACTTTCATAGTTCTTGAATACAATTTCATCGTTATATACATCATTTCCGGAGAATACATCTATAATCTTGATCTCAGGCATATTTTTTGGTGTGTCTTTCGATTCAGAGAAGCCTAGACACATCAATTGATCATCTTTAAACGATGAAATGCCCGCAATGTGCATTTTTATTGAAAAATGATGTTCCAAATCAACTTTTCTATCAGGAACTGCCCGAAGACTAGATGCTGCACTTGAAAGAATGGAACCAAAATTCATGCCTTGTCCCGAAGTTTTCGCTAAGGACACCTTGAACATCCATATATACTCACCCCAAGCAACAACGATTCGGTCAACTTCTGGCAAGTGAACGTGCGGACGATATAAATCAGGTCTTGTCTCCGTTGCCCCATTTTGTGGAAAGGGGATGTTTAGAAGTTGTGTTTTTGAGTTTATTCCACAGAACGTGATACCATCGTCGTTCATCCAGAATATAATGTCGTCCATAGTATAAATCCCAACAATAGGACCTCGGCCCTTTGCCAGGACAACATCTACTCTATTACCTAACCAATTTCTTTGAGAAAGAATAACTTCACCAGCCATTCCACCTGATACGAATGTTTTAGATGTTTTATAGTCGTTGTCTAATACCACTGCTTGGACAGGTCTTTTGAAATCAAACGCCGTTACATTAGTAGGATCGGAGACCAGTCCAATAACGACAGTACCATCTATCGAGGCAGTAGCAAAATATGTCCCTTCACTATGTATGGACAGAATTGATGATCTGTGACATTTAACAGTATGAGTTTTCGTAAAATCAGTCTTGGTCAGAATGAGAAGCCCAGAGTGAGTTCCAAATATGAAGAAATCATCATGAAATAGACATGCAGATATGGAGTCCCTAGCAAACAAGCTACTCGGCAGTTCGGTTATTCTTGTATATTTCAATAACGGAGGTTCATCATTATCATCGCTCTCATCTTCATCTTCATCTTCATCTTCATCTTCATCTTCATCTTCATCTTCATCTTCATCTTCATCTTCATCTTCATCTTCATCTTCATCTTCATCCTCATCTTCATCTTCATCTTCATCTTCATCTTCATCTTCATCTTCGTCGCTACTATCCAAACTGCTCTGACTCTCCGGTTGAACTCCATTCTCGCTAACTTCATCGTCAATGGTACCAATACAATGATTTTGGCTTTTATTAGAAAATGTTTCTTGAATGATGGCATGGTCATAAACAGTGTTCGCCGTTTCATCTATGGGTTTCTCTTCATTTGAAATATCTTTTCCGGGAGTTTCATCATTTACATGAACATCTGCTACAGTTATTTGATCTCCCATATGCCCCTATGTAATCGTTTCTATCAAATAGGCCAGTTGGAATTTTCATGCAGTAATTATCGGTAGTAATTAAGCTGGCCACTGGCTCAACAATTGTATATCTGTATTGTTGCTTTTCCTTTTCATTTTGCAATTGTTATTGAACTTCCAGATGCCAAAACCTTTTTTTACATCAAGAATTGCAGGATGTTAAAAGACACTCATCGAATGTGTGAAGAACAATCGTTAAGAGGAAAACAGTTGCAAAAAAATCAGGTAGTATGGCAAGGGCAAGAAAAGGGGCGTTGATTCAGTGCGATCCGTCCATCAAGGCTCTTATTATTCAAATTGACGGAGAAAGAAATGACATAATTCTGGAGGAACTAGATGACACCCATCTCCTTGTGGAACCTAGCAAAGTTGAGTTCATTAAACAAGAGCTAAATAGACTGCTGTCTAAGAACATATATGATCCATTGGATGATGAAGAGAATGAGCAAAAGGAGAAATAGTTGGGGAATGAACTTAGATAAGGTTTTATATAATTTTGCGGTATTCATACATCCTACAAAGCTACATTATTTCGATACTTTCCACCAATTTATTTGTGACTTTGTTAATGAAATCAGCAAATACATCAGTATACATCAACTCGGAGACTTGACTTTTGTCCAGGCCACCGTTTTCAGCTTTTTCACTTACATTTTCATAAAAAGCATCATAAGACCGGATGATCGTTTCCTGTATGGCATCAAGCAAATGAATGACTATTTCACTATCCTCGATGAAATTACAGATTTGAGCATGTATGTGGGGTAGATGTTCTTCAATGTTATTCCTTAGTTCTAGATTTTTTTTCAATAAATCTTGGTCATGCAGGTTATCCACTTTTAAGGTATCTTCTGTTATAGATTTTGCCACACAGTCAGTGAAATCTTTGATAAGGTTACGCAATTCAGCCATTAGTTCTGTTCGTGCATCCACCATACTATTGACAACTTTGGGAACAAGTGATTTTGCAACACTAAAAATAGATGTTGCGCTTTGCCCTCTCGATCCATCTGATGTCGATTTGAAAAATGCTTCAACCCCAGAAAAGTCTAAGTAAGTTTCGTTTACCGTGTATTGTATGTTGAAGTTTTGAATTTCCTGACGCAGCATTAATAAGTTTTTCAAGTACGCTAGCTTAATATCAAGATTATTAACACCACTTGAAGAAGATTGTACCATATCATAAGCCTTTCTTAACGATAAGAGACAATCATGCACAATATGATGTGCGAGGTCATCAAATATAACGGAATTTACCATTTCATAAATCTTTGACAAAAGCCAAAGTGATTTTATTAGTGTCGGGTAGTAAGATCCTGCATCATTATCCCACACATGAACAATTGAGGGCCGAGTAAGGTCTTTTTCAGGATCAGAATGATCTTCTTCCCGGGTCTCCAATTTCTCACCTGTTTTTTTCCTTCTAGAGATGATGAATGAGTCCTTGGTAGGTGTATATTTGACAATATTCTCTTGAATATAAATCTGAACTCTCAAGATTAACCTTGCTTGCAATTTTTGAACAATTGGCTCGAAAACTTTGTCAAATTTGATATCATGGAATTGCTTGGAATACTCTTCTGAGTTTTCTTCAAATTCGTAGTACTGCGAGAACAGTGTAACTGAATCGCACAGCGTTGAAATTTCTGTTTCACGTAATATTTGTGTTCGCACACCATCGTATAATGGCTCACAGAGCTGACAAAGCCACTGATTAATTCTTTGGTGAGATTGCTCCTTTGGGAAAAATTTAATAAACAGGTTATATTCATCAATACAGAGCTGTTGATAATATGACTTACCTTCTTGAATAAACTCAACCAGGTTGTATTCCTTCTCATTATTTGTAATTTCTTTAATAAGTGTCGATGTCACTGGTTGTAACAGCTTCGAACGAATTTGAAAATACTGATCGTAGCACCCATTTAAAATAGAGTTTATTTCGTCATGATATCTTGCAAATTTGTCATTGTTTGCTCTTGAAGTTATCTCAATTACTTGTGCATAATAATCTTCTGCGCTCATCGCGAATTTATTATATAGCAATGGCCCCGTAGAGACTTTTGAAACAGTCGCTGAGCGGCCTGATAACTTTTCATTGATTTCAAAGAAAATTTGAGTTAGGAGATTTTTCAAATAATGTGCAATTAGCTCACAAGCTCTAATCAAACATCTTTTGAATTTTATCCTATATTTCTCAGAGTCTCTGAAATCGAGATGTGAGTCCAAAAAAATTAGAGATGAATCTAAGTTCGAGAGCATCGTTTTGAAAGAATTTTTTCTCACAAGGTTTGCTGAGGAAGAGTGATTCAAACGTCTAATAATTGGTTCTAGCGTGTCGAAATATTGCAGAACAGGCGAGATGCCTTCGTACAGCTTAGTTAACTCAGTAGTTTCCTCATACAAATTCCTCGTCTTGTTCACGAACTTCGTGGTATTAGAAGATATACTATTAAACTTCTCAATCGATTGCGTTAGTTCGGCATTTACCCGCTTGGACTGTGCCATAATAGTGTCATATTGTTGAATATTCCTATCTAGTTGTTGCAAATATACCACGTATTTTTCATATCTATCAACCGTACCGACAGCGGAACTAGGAGCCTTGCCACTCCTCAGGGATTCCAGTGGCTTCTTAGAGGTCTCTTGATCATCCGCAATTGTAATTGAAAGCTTCTCAAGTTGATTGAAAAGGTAACTATCATCAAGTAGATGCGGAACGGTCTGATATTCTGTACCGCGGCCATGCGATGCAATGCTCGATACAATTGAGTCTCTCCGGGCCCTCGTCATTATAGCCCCAGATGCTGCTGGGATGAATTCGAAGGTATGGCGTTGTCGCTCTAGGCTCTGTTACATGTATGTATGTTATTATGAACCAATGTCCGTTATGAACCGTGCAGTATGACAGTGTAAACCTCAGTACTTGAACCAGATCAACATCCGTCTGCATGACGATGCATCACCTCACAGTGGTCTATTTTTCGACCTCCAGACGGTCCATAAATAAACGGCAATTTAGCTATATATTTGTATACATAGTATGCATGTATAGTGTGCGCCGACAAGCCCAATCAGCAGAGCCCGCAGAAGCAAAATCGACAAAACCTCCTCACAAAATAATCCTATTTACAAGCCAAAGGGCAGCCCGCCTACGATGATTTACTTCTCAGCTTTAGCTCTTCTTTTATCTTGGCCTTTTCTGCCTCTATATCAATACCCAGCTCCTCCTGTAACTTTTTCTCCAGCCTTAGTCTTTTCTCGAGTCTTTCTTTCTTCATTCTTGCCAACTCAGCTTTTATCTCGTACGACTCCTTGGGAATCTTATTTAGAGTCTCTGGATCTGGCCAAAACCCTGGAACATTCAGTTTCTTATCGGTATCAGTACCAATATAGTACATCACAGCGACTGGTGCCAACAAACAGAAAGAGAATCTAAAGATTTCTAGCTGTGACCGCGTATATTTGAAAGGTAACTTCATCTGAGACCGTGTAGTATCACTATCAAGAGCACAGCGTCAAATACTGCTACTTTGTTTGCTACAGTATCCTTCAAATGTGTTGAATATTGTTTTATATGGAAGTGTCGTAAGGAAATTGTTACCCGCAACTTAAATTAAGCGATGAGCTGTGCGAATTTTCCAGCCATAATTATTGAACGATATAAAGGGCCGGCGCTAAACGTTTTGTATAAAGTCACCGGGGTAGCAGTTATCGCATGTCTGATAGTAAGAGAGTGAAATTGGATAATACTGGTACTGAGACCGCAATGGCTAAGATAATCTGTACGCATTCTGGTTCTTTCCACGCAGATGAAGCGCTGGCTGTATACATGCTGAAGCTACTACCAGAGTACAGTGATGCCGAGGTTGTGCGCTCGAGAAACGCAGAAGACTGGGAAAGAAGCGATATTGTAGTCGATGTCAGCGGTAAATACGACGGTAAGAAGTTTTTCGATCATCACCAGAGGGAGTTTATGGAGACGTTTAATGCCGATTTCAAAACCAAACTTTCGAGCGCCGGTCTTGTTTACAAGCACTTTGGCACTGATATCATCAAGAGTATCCTGCACGACGTGGCCCTGACTGAGGGGGACTTGCGAGTCTTGTATGTAAAGGGATACAAGCAGTTCATCGAGTCCCTGGATGCGAACGACAATGGTATCAGCAAGTACGACGTTGACGAGCTCAATGTCAAGCCAAGATTCTCAGACACTAACATCTCCATTCCTGGCGTCATATCCGCTTTCAATCCGGCTTGGAACGGCGACTGCTCGGCTGCCAAATTCGACGAACAGTTTTTCAAAGCTAGCGATTTCATAGGTAAAATCTTCGTCAATCTCATCACCGGTTATGGCAAGTCGTGGCTGCCAGCCAAAACTCTGGTCAGAGATGCCATAAATGACAGACTGTCAGTCGACCCCTCAGGCAAGATCGTCATATTAAGGCAGTTTTGCCCATGGAAAGAACATCTGTTCGATGTTGAAAAGGAACTGGATCTGCAAGGGCAGATCCAGTTCGTCCTTTTCGAAGACAGTGCTGGTTCGTGGAGGGTTTCTACAGTTCCGGTCGTTGCTAATTCTTACAAGTTCAGAAGAGGTCTACCAGAGCCTTTGAGGGGACTAAGAGACGACGTATTAAGTGAAAAAGCTAATATTCCTGGCTGTGTCTTTATCCATGCCGCCGGATTCATAGGGGGCAACGCCAACGAGGCTGGTGCGCTCAAGATGGCTCAGATATCGTTATAGACTGCATCCCAACGTTTTTAGCAATTTTTATGTTAGTTTATTTATTCGTTACTATAGCGAGTTACATAGTTACCCGCATAGAAGTAACGCTGTTGGCGCTCTTCCAGCTGCTTACGCGCATCAAAGTGACAATTCGAATGCCCTAATTCTCCTCGTTTTAAGACATTTTTCGAAACATGTTAACGATCTTTATACTTTAAAAATAGGTCGCATAACAGACCAAAATTACGGCCAGCTGCGTCTTTGATTGGATATTTTGGACGACGTTCAAAAAAACGTTAGATAACTTGGATTAAATTTTCCATAGTTTTCAAGGTATTCGTTGCTTAGCGAAGTTGTTGTGCGATATAGATCAAGGCTGTTAAGTTCGTTTCCGTTTCGTTTCCTCATTGCGCAAGAGATATTTAAACTGAATTGTTTTTGGCGCTTGTGACTACCAGATTTCGAGGGTTTTGCTAGACACGTAAGAGTAGGAGGAGGTCGTTTTCCGCAATAGAATGAAAGGTCTAATATGGCCTTCTAAGAATAAGAATAATGGTACGACATCGAGGCGTTCGAGCACAACTCATGTTATGAAGGGTTCAGGGTACACTGAAGGGCATTCGTCACCATCAGGCTCCGCGGTCCCCTTGGGATGTGATGGCAATGTTGGGACGACGCTTGCGACCGCGGGCCCCAGCGTTTCACCTGTAAATAGTAGCAACAACAGCAGCAGCACGGTAGGTGGTAAGAGAAAAAATAATTTCTCTTTGAAAAAAAACTCCAGTGATAATCTGAATCGGTCAAACGGGATCTATAAAAACGAGTCTCATAACTTGTCGCTGAGGAGCATTGGCTCTTCCCTTCATAGGAGAGATACATCTTCAATAGACTCAGAGTCTACAGACCGTTCGCTAAAGTCAGAATCTGAATATGATACGACGCGGTCAATCGGAGAGGAGTCTGGTACACTTTTCGGAGAATCCGTTCATTCTTCGGGCACATCATTGATTAATCAATCTGTGTCCCAACATATATCAGTTGAACAATCTATGGATGTGACCACAAAATACGAGAGTAGAAACACAACGAAGTCTTCGATATCTCTCAATAGTGGAAACTACGATTCTACTGTACTGAAGACAGGTTGGATCAATAAATCTCATGGTACTGTTACTGTCAATGTTCATCCACATTCTTCAGTTTATCTCCAGAAGACAGAGAGTCACACAAGTTCCAGGAATAGCTATAGAGAAAGTAAGACGTTCAATACAGAGGGCTCGGGGGTGGAAACACAGATCAGTGTACCTGATTATAAACTTTATAGAGCTCAATTGAAAGGCCCACTGTTGAATCTCTTCAAGAGTGGTTTACACGGTAATGTAAAGTATTTTGATCCAGCGCTCGCAGAAACGAAATCTGATACAGCATCGAACCGTCCGAAGTCTTCTCTCAGCAATGATCATCATTCTACTCAAACCAAGACTTCAAAAAATGTCTCTACCATCAAATATTTGAATGAATCATATCCACACCCAGGTCTAAAGTTGGATGAAGATGGTAAAATAGTATCAGGAAATGTCGAAGCTTTATGTCATGCGGTGCTTTTTGCATATCAAAATGATGACCCAAAGAATGAAAGGGTAGTCATAAATTTACTATTAATATTGCCACTGATTGATGAGTTTGTTAAATTCTTAAATATGTTCAATCAGTTTGGTTCGACTTTTACAAAGCACAGCTCCAAAGTCTCGAGCAGTTCTACGCAGTTTTATCACATATCATCAAGCGTTGATGTTTTAATGACGGAGAGGTTAGGCCTTGTTGTCAAAATAATTTTGGACATTTTCCCTAGTTTTCTGTTAGACGATTCAATTTTTCAGGCAACAATCAAGCTGTTAGATACAATTTCTTTGCACAATGATGAGATTTCTAATAATTTGAAGTTTTACGTCGCCGATAAGCATAATCGATTGAGTAAACTAACTGCATTTAGTCGATCATCTACGATGCATAAGCCTATTGATGTGAATAATAGTGGAAATCTTCATAATATTGACATCAATATTAGTAATAATCAAAACAACAACAACAACGACAATAATAATAATAATAATAACAATAATAATAATAATAGCACTAATGAAAATGCATTTGGAGGGAATTCTTATCAGCATAATCACAATGTCAATAATAACAATAAAAACAAAAATGCCACCGACATTAGAAAAGGTAGTCGATTGCTGGACGATATATTTTCTGTGGAAAAATTTCTTGTTATGGACTCCGATAAACTAGCAAAAGAGGTACATTCAATTAACCTGAAGTTTGACAGAAAGTGGGCCCCAAGGTTTGATTATTCATTACTCTACGATTCTAAATATATCAACAAAGATATTGTTGCGTTAAACCCTTTGGTATTTAACAACAATCACAACATTCACTTTCTAGGGAGGTTACTAATATGTCACTTATTTCCAACCAATAGAAGTGCTTCTATGAATCCAAAATTAAGGGCCAAAGTTTTGACAAAATGGATTGAATTTGGTGGGTTGTTCGAGAAAACGGGTGACATGGTGTCTTGGCTAGCTGTGGCAACTATTATCTGTTCAATACCAGTTTTGAGATTAAGTTCTTCCTGGAAATACGTTCCTGATCAAACTATTAAAATTTTGTTCAAAGATTGGATTCCAACCATTGCTCAACTAGATCGCAGGCAGATGTCTTTGAAATCGACTAGTAGCGTATTCATTCTAGCTCCCCCCAACTTGGACGACCCTTTCATAAGATCAAATGTCATTTCCTATTTTGGTGATCTTATAATCCATGGGGATGATTTGCCGGACTCTTCAAAGTTCAAGTATTTGGAAAAGAAAATAAATAGAACCAAGAATGCATTTTTCAAATGGCAACAGCGACTTGATTCCTTAAATTCCGAGTTACAAAATTTAGACGAGAATGCAGCGGACATAGTGCCAGAGTCAAGCCAAATTTATCATTTATGGGAGTATCATTTAGCACAGCCACCACTCAACATTAAAGCTTTGATGCGTATCAGTTTGCAGTATGAGCCTCCTAGAGTCGATCAAAAAACTTATAGTAAGATTGGAAGCAGAAGAAGTCCATTATCAAGTGGCGGTTATTTACCAATATTGTTCAATGACTTTTTACCGGTATGTTCATTATTTTCCAAAAGTTCTTTGATTACTGCATCGGGTGCGTATTTATCTGATGACAATAATAAAAATACGCTCTCACGGTCGAAGTCTACCTTTCGCCATTCGAAACTTGAAAGTACCGATATTACGCATCTGAAACAAGAAGCGGTTGAATTGGATAGTCCTGCTGTCAATCAACTCACCGGCCTTTCCGAAATTGATGCGCCTTTGATTAAAGAGCTATCATCGAGGCAGTCTAATAGGCAATGCATGCTGAAGTGCATTCGTGATGCATTCAATATAGAAAGCGATTTGTTTCGTGTGTCCGACCATTTGATCTTCAAATCTTTAACCGATATCGAAGCCAAATCAGCCCCATCAAGTATGGTCGTCGAAATGCCTAAGAGGTTCTCGCAACAATCTTCAAATAATGTAGTAGCTTCAGGTTATGATTCATCTAATCGGTTGAGCAGGACGTTAGAACATATGGATTTATTCAGCAACATGGAACAAGTTTCTGGAAGCCTCAATGGATCTCTAATAAACGTGGTCCTCAAATGTGCGTCAATCGATAAAATGTGTGATTTGTTGGTCCTTACTGCATCAGTATTCTCCAAGTTTATTGATTGTACGGATTTGGAGAAGTATTTCTTCCATAAACGGCAAAGGGATCAGCCTCGTTCAAGATCATCTAAAGGTTCCAAAAGTGAGGATGCACTAGGATTGCTGGATTATGCTTTCGTGAAGCTGTCCATGAATATGAATACTTTCACAGAAACATTTTTCAGCTCTTATAAGAGTTTTGCCACTACAACATATGTGTTGGAAAATATAGCACATAGATATGTTGGAGCCAAGGGCTGTGCATTTTGTATATCTCAGCTTTTAGGATCCAATGATTCCAAAAGCAAGAAATTGGATCCATCCATCAATGAGCAAAAGTTTCCTCAGTGGGACACTAGAATCTCAGATAATGAAAACGTCAATCCTTCATACTGGGTGAAAATTCAGGTTGGAGCAGCAGAAGCACTATTAGGCTTGGTGAGAAATCACTATTCTGACTTTACTGATGATTTAGCTTGCAACTCTACTTTACTTGATATACTCAAAATAATTGAGCAGGATGTTCATGTAGAATGGCCCGTCAGATTGGGCCATTTAAAAGGCTCGCTTTCTTCTGTGGATTTTAAAGAAATTGAAGATCATGTCTCCTTTTTAAGTGAGGTTTTTCACGACATCAAAATTACCTACCAAAAACAACTCTACAGACCATTGGGTGTTACGAAAGTTTCTAGAAAAGTCACTTCATTAATGGAAGGATTCAGATCGATGTCACTCACTGATTTCAATTCTTTGTGCAATTCTGAGACTAGCGATGACTCAATGATTTCTAGTTTCCGACATTTGAAGTACGATAGCTATGAAGAAACTTTGAGATGGATTGAGTCCCTTGACAGTTTTATCTCAGAGAAGTTTTCTTTTGTGACTCCCCAGGATTGGTTTACTACTTATCAGGTTTTGGAGTCAGTGTGCTATGGATCACTTACTTCTCAATTTTCATTCCCTTTGCGTTCAATATCTTATGGCTTAGTAACTGCAGGAACTTCACAGCTCAATGAGCTTAAAATCATGGATATATTCACGTGGATTACTACACTACTTACCAAAACTGAGCATGGTGAAGTCTGCTGTTTGGAAAAGCTCCCGGAATCTGTTCAGCTGCTGGTCAAATTACACAGATCTTTGGTTGTTTTTTTTGATACTCAAATATTAAATACCCAATCTACAATTAATGGCAGGATTGAACTATGTGCAGTCGTATTGCAAATCTTGAATTTTGTCCGGTGGAAGAATTCCTCGCTGGACCTTTTTCAAACCGACGACGTCGATAATCCCAACGAGATTTCACCCCACATTCCATCATTTATTGAAACAGCAATCAGTCATGCTATTATGTCACCAAAATCAAGGTTGTTTGAGCACTCTTGGAATGCCGCCCATGAAAAGATGTGCTCACATAAAGTGCGTAAGGATTTTTCATCAATGTGCGATATTTTAAAGAGCATTGATCACAAGCATATCAAATCATTTATTGGGATTGACGGCGCGTTCATGTCGGAGAGAAGTAATCTATGCCCATGTCCTGGTTGGATAATGTCAAGGTTATTAGAAATCTCTCAATTTGTTCCTAATATGAGCATCATTAATTCAAAATTGGTAAATTTTGATAAAAGACGCTTTGCTAGTAATATAATCTCTAATTCAATGGATTTGGTGCCTCGATTAGGCGACAATACGGACATTCAAACATTTGGAAAGTGCTTATTCTACAACTTTGATGACCCCTCACACATTTATGGAAAAGTAGTAAAATCTGTTGCCCATTCTGAAGTCAAGGCTCTAAAATATCAGATCAAAGGGCTTTTCAATGAACTGCTTATAAAGGAGGTCGAGAAGGTCAAAAGGGATCAAAAGAAGGCAGAATTGTTAACAATACAAGAGCGGGAAAATAACCGCTCCATTATCTTGCAGCATGTGATGCAAAAGAAAAATAGAAGCTCGACAATACTCTCAAACATGCAGAATGGTGCGCCTGTGTCGCAAGGACTATCTAAAACGGCATCGAACGCGTCCACTTCGTCATGGGCTTCAAGAGATAAGCGAAGTTCCGTAACCTCTTTCAGCGGCCGAAACTCTCCTACATCTGGTAGTGGCCACAATCACATGGGTAAAAAGCTTGGGGGCTTTTTCAAAAGACCTTTTTCCATTGGAGGGTTCAGCTCTAGTGGTTCTACAAGTTCACTGAGCAGCATTTTAATACCTGATGTTCAGGAAAATGGATCAGTGTCGCCATATAATTTGCCTTCAATCGATTCCACTGCGGTTCAAGATCAAAAGCCTGTCTATTCCTTGAAAACATTTGAGATCAAGACAATTGTGGCGATAATGAATGAAAGAGAAATATCTGGATATGCCTTTTGTTTCAAAATAATAATGCTCGATAATTCTCACTATATACTGCAGGCCACGGGTGCCGAAGATATGGCAGAATGGGTCAAAATGATCAAA
The DNA here is from genome assembly GCF_013402915.1 of Zygotorulaspora mrakii. Taxonomy (NCBI): domain Eukaryota; kingdom Fungi; phylum Ascomycota; class Saccharomycetes; order Saccharomycetales; family Saccharomycetaceae; genus Zygotorulaspora; species Zygotorulaspora mrakii. The sequence continues at coordinate 566,223 of NC_050720.1, forward strand.
CTGTCAAAGAGATATTCATTTCATTCAGAAAAATTCAAAGGAAAAACTTACAACAAAATCTTCGGTGTTCCTTTAGAAGATGTTTGTGAGAGAGAAGGAACAGTGATACCGAATATCATTGTGAAACTATTGGAAGAAATAGAACTGCGTGGCTTAGATGAGGTGGGGCTGTATAGAATTCCAGGATCCGTCGGAAGTGTGAATGCATTAAAAAATGCTTTTGATGACGAGGGAGCTATAAACAATTCTTTTACTTTAGAAGATGGGTGTTGGTTTGAGATTAACGCAATCGCTGGCTGCTTTAAAATGTATTTGAGGGAGTTACCAGATTGTCTTTTTACCAATGAGAGGGTTTCCGAATTTTCTGAACTCTCCCAGATGCATAAAAGCTCAGTCATTACAAAGGACGAGTACATTAAAAGAATGGGATCGCTTTTGCGTAGTTTACCAACCTGTTATTATCAAACAATGAAAAGGATAGTGTTCCACCTGAACAAAGTCCATCAGCATGTTGCCAGCAATCGCATGGACGCTTCCAATTTAGCCATAGTGTTCTCCATGAGTTTTATAGATCAAGATGACTTGGCAACTAGCATGGGATCAACGTTGGGTGCGGTTCAAAGTATCTTACAACAATTTATCACTGCACCAGAGATATATTTTGGCTAATAACAGCTACCAGTCATCTCACTACTTATCTATAGAGGCGCAAATGCTCATCCACTTTATATAATCATACAGGGTCTTTTGTAATGCAAGAAGAAAGCTGTTGCTCTCAGTTTGCGGTATGATATACCGAATGAGAAAATATCATATGTAAGCTTAAAATATTCACAAGTTTTAATGTACATTTTACAATTGTTTTTTTTTGTTAAGATCAGATCTACGGACAATCTTGATCCTGCTGTTTTCTTTTAATTCTTTGGTTTTTTCTTGCTGTTCCTTTTCTCTGTCTTGCATCAATTGCCTTCTCTCAGCTTGCTCTCTTGCTTTAGCCATGTTTTCTCTAAAGGACTCGATAATACCTTTGGCCGGTGTGCTAGTGGATTGTGGATTTTTCATGACTTCCGCTATGTTCAGTTTCCTTCTGACCCACTTATTTCTTAAAGTTAGAGTTTGAAGAACTGAGAATGTACCATTGACTGCGAAATAAAGGACAACGCCCGCGGACAAGTTCATTGTAGCTGGAATAGAAAGTAATGGCAACATTGTGAAAAACTTTTTCATAGCGGGCGTAAATTGCTGGGCACCTGTTTCACCACCTAATCTTGTGAACGAAATTAAGACTGCTGCTGTTATCACTTGCAAACCAAGATAAGGGTCTGCTTGACTTAAATCAGTAAACCAGGCAGCACCTTGATTAACAAAGCCATCAACGGGATGGTTTGCCATTTCTCTAATACCGCTGAAAAATCCCAAAGCAACTGGAATTTGTAGCATAGGAGCCGCCAGCCATCTATTTTTGATGCCATTATCAGCTAAAAGCTTCTTTCTTTTGAGAGCATATTTCTGACCTTCAACCAACTCCGTTGTTGCCATTATCTGTGCAGTTATCTTATCGAGCTCGGGTTTTATGTGAGAATTACGAGCTATGGTGTCAGAGGACTTGACGTACACTGGAAACATCAGCAAACGGACTAAAATCGTAACAGTGCAGATTGTGCCCCACCAAGGCAAGCCAGTGTATACATGCACAGTTTCTAAGGCATGCTGAATCACATCAGGAGGCCACCACCAAGTCTTGGCCAATCCAATACTCTGCAAATAGCCAATATGGTTCGAAGTTTCGCCAACCGCAACAGCTATTTGATCAGAAATTGACGAAGAAATTTCGCCAATATCATCAACTGAAGGTAATTGAGTTTGAAGTTCCGTGATTTGAGATTTTCCCGGTGTCGAAGATTGGTGTCTTATTCCAGCAACTCTCGATGGACCAACCCATGCAGCTCCTAAAAAGAGGTTTGTTCCCTTGCCAACAGTCTTTTATTTTGGGGAAAACGTCAGTATAATGCTCAAGAGGTCAATGTTATAACATGACAAGAATAAAAAACATACAAATCTGGAGGAGGTACGTTGAATACAAAATCTAAGCATTATGTAGTTACACACGCTTCTTCTTGTTTTAAATCGATACATTGACTTCAACATCAGAATGAAATGGGTTTTTTTTTTTTGATGCTTTTCCCAATCGCTTCCACACCATAATTAGAAAAAACTAAATAGAGGAAATACATAAATTTACGAACCGAAAATCACATATTCTACCAAGATCATGGCGCTAGGCTATCAATAGTCGAAAAATTGGGTGTTTTCTGTGCCATAATAAGGTAGTCATGTCCGGAATTTTAGTGTTCAAGAGATGTCTAAGCGATGCACAAAGGAAAGATATTTTATTAGACTGCTTGAACAATAAGTTTGATAAAGTACTTTCCACAATCAGAAAAATTGCGCCGGCTGACATGGATTATTCCATTTTACAAACTATCTTATCCAGAGGTTGTTATCATGGTCACATTGAATCTGTGTCCCATATATGGTATAAATATGTGAGGAGGGAAAAATCACTCATTGTGTCACCTCCATTGCTGTGTGAGATCGGGACCCTCGCCCTGAATGAGGGCAAATATTACCTTCCAAAACAATTGCATTACCATTTCAAATTATTTTTTGGCCCTGAATCAAATTCTAGTTTGGGTCAATATACAGAATACGAATTGCTGAGAATAAAGGTGGAAAGTTTTGCAAAGGGCACATCAAGCTCAACAAACTTCAGGGAGAAATGGAAGGTATTTCTAGAAGATGTAGACCATCACTTTCCGCCAGATTTTAGGCTCAGTGTGTGGGACTACCCACATTTGGCAAGAAGCATCCCCCAAGGTGATGATGATAGAATAGTTAAAATGCTATTTACAGAAGATCAGATTGAAATCGTAAATAATCACACTCTTCCCTTGTTGCTAAATATGATTCTCCTGCAAAAGCAGCACAGCATCGAACGCAAATTCAATTTATTTAGACGATTTCATCAATTCTGTCCAATACTAAAGTACGACGATACATTGACCATTTTACTCAGGCAGTGTGAACTTGCTTGTGATGGCTACCGCATGAATGTGCTGCTTGAGTATGTTCAAGATAACAAGATGCCGCAGCTGTGTCGCAAGGCCTCGGAAATTATGCTTCGTGCAAGGAAGCAAACGAATCATGCAACAATACCGGTTTAATGGCTCTTGAAACATGCACAAACGGCCGTGAAACCAGTACAAGAAGTTTGCCCGCAATTTTCGCCACTGAAAGCATGCCGGACAGATGAAAGGTTTTCTCAGGCTCGAGGTTTGATTTCCACAGGTAAAACTCTTACAACTCACTTTTGACTTGGTTTCGTTCCCGGAGTTCCTCTTGATTCTTCCATGACCACTGCGCTTAAGGGCACTGACAATAATTTAGCTCATAGTTGAACCATCACTAGGTATAATGCCATACATTGAAATATAACCGCAAATATATATTCTAATTTTTTTATTTTGAGCTCCATGGAAGTAAAATATGAAAGCATGTGAGTTAAACAGTTGAAGGCTAATCCATGCACGACTTTGTCAACCACTCCCAATAAAGCTGCGTAAGAGTCAATTGATAGGTTCATAATCTTCACATACAGCATTGAAGGTAGTAAGATGCGATTTATGATTGGCCTTCATGACTTTGCTGCCGTTTTGTTGGTTGTGTTGTCATGTCGCCATCACCTTCCGAAATTTTTTTCGAGCATATATATATAAAGATCATAAACTCTATAAAATGGAGGCATTCAGTGAGCAGCTTTTGAATTCCAGCTGTCGTTCAGTTTACCGCACCACCATTTCGATTGCAAGATGAGTATGGATATTCCTGGCGTGTTCAATTTCTTTAAAGGGCATCCATCATTCAGGTTATTACCAAATAGAGCTGTTATCGCTGCTACAACAAAACTATTAGACCCAGAATTCAGGGATTATGATGACGATACGAATAATAGGCATCCTTTAACGTATGGGTCTGATGAAGGTGCGTATTGGGTTCGTGATGCAATCACCACGTTCAACAATGATCAAACATTCCGATTTCAGAAGGACGACAGAGGACGATCGAAACCCGAGTTTTTAAATCTTGATTCAGGAGCGTCTTATGGTGTGCTGAGTATACTGTTGCAAACTACGTTACCACATACTGGCTATACAAAACAAGCATTTGTCGTCACACCGACCTACTTTTTGATCAACAGTTGTTTTATCGATGCAGGGTTCTCCGGCAAGATAACAGCCATTGACGAGATTGGTAACGGAGAGATCAATATCGACCTATTAGAGAGAAAATTGGAACAATTTGAGAAGGATCCAAAGGACTCTCAGGGAGAAGAAGCTTTAAAACCGATCATGAATCCCCTCAGAAAAGGTCAGAAGAAAATATATAAGTACGTGATGTATTGTATCCCCACCTTTTCCAATCCTTCTGGATCCTCATATTCGGAGGAGACAAAGCTGAAATTGATTGATATCGCCCGTAAGTATGATATGCTGATTATTACAGATGACGTGTACGATATGTTGACATTCGAGGAACCGTTTGATGAGCTACCCAAGCCTCTCATCCGATTTGTCCAGTTAGATAGAAGAAGTAACGAGGATCCCGAGAGCTATGGTAATACGGTGTCTAATGCGACGTTTTCGAAACTGATTGCACCGGGGCTTAGATTTGGCTATCACGAAACAGTTACAGACAAACTAGCAGCCCAGTTGTCTCATGGGGGTGCAAACACGTCTGGTGGAACTCCGTCACAACTGAACTCTATGATTGTCGGTACTATGTTACTTAATGGATCTGCTGCTAAAGTCCTCTCCAGATTCAGGGAAGAATTTGCGAACAGAGCAGAAGCACTATATGAATCAATCAAAAAGTTTCTACCGAAGGAGACAATGTTCGAAATGCCCAAGGGTGGGTACTTTAGTTGGTTGACATTACCTGAAGGGTACGATGCAAGAGAAATAGGTAAGATAGCTTACGAAACATATGGAATTATACTTGCAAATGGTTCTGACTTTGAAGTCATAGGTGATGAGAGAAACTGGGGTGCTAGAAGTATCAGAATGTCTATTAGCTTTCTTGAAGTTGATGCCATAAGTAGTGGTATCGAGTTATTAGGCAAGGTCTGTCAAGAGTATGCGAGTAAAAAGGGGATTGAATTTTAAGTAAAATCTAAACCTGTATATATCATTCAAAAGTCTCAAGTCAACATCGCCATCGCGGTGTTTTTCAAGTCTTTCATTTTTATCTATCTTCTCTTATCATTTGAAAGCTATAACAAGTATCAAACACCTGCACGCGGATAATAAGAGACAACTGCATATTTAACAGGCGCTACAAAACTTCACAAATGGCTGGGGGGCAGTCCATGAATTACAGTAAGCTTTTCAGTCGATTAATAAACAAAAATGGTCAGATGGACGACACCATTGCATCCTTTCTATACTATATGTTCCCAAAGGAGATGTTTGTACGGGCTTTGTCACTCATCGAGTCTAGTAACATGTTTATATATGCATTCGATATCCAGGAAGTGAATTCCAGGGCAATGGAGCCCTCCGATTCTGCAAGTACAAATCCTGACGAATCTGTTCGACAGAATAGTTCGGAATCAACGTCTTTTGTTCCGGCAAACAAGCCCAGTTCACCACATTCAGCTACAACGCACGTACTGGTAGCCCCTATATATGAGAACGACTCTGAGCTTCTATATCGTCTGATTGTGAAGGCTGATAGTGACACAGATCCCTCAGTTTACGTCGATTTGACCAATTGGTTTTGCTCATGTGAAGAATTCGCGAATGGCTTCCTAGAGCATGGCCTCAACGGCACTTCTAAGGAAGATGACATTGCACAGAGGCTAACAAGAGAAGTTACTGAGTTGCAAGACTTCTCAGATGATCGGTTCGCTCAATTGGACGCACATAGCCTCTCAAAGCAGCGCTACTTCCATCATGATAAAGTTATGTGCCCCCATCTTCTGGCATTTTCGATACTTCTAAGATCGTCACCGTCAGTGCTCCAGTATTTTGCAGTAAACAAGGGCCAAGTTCTACTGATACCGATAACCAATATGGATGAATGGTTGAAGCTACACATTAACATTGTGGCTTGATCCATTATTATATTATGTTATGGCTATCGCTTTCACGTGATTGATGAAGCTGCTAGCAGCGAGAAAAATTTTTTTGGAATGTCAAAAGTTCATGTTAAATTAAAAAACGAAGATATACGCATTATTTTCAATGCATTTGATCATCTTAGAAGTCCGTGGTCAGCCAATTGATTTGATATCTTGGCCAATAATTGCATTATCACAGGAAGCTTAGGACGTTAATAAAAGTAGTATCCTAGAGCGCTATTGGTTTTCGCCATTCGATTTAATTAGCCTATTCATTTTCGATCTTTGTTATTGATAGTTGAGATTTAAGTGCCATGTCAGCCATCAACTCACATGATAATGGTGAAGAATCTTACTCAATGTATCCTAAGACATCTTCTCCACCGCTGCCATCACAAGGCAGTATGCATTTCCCAGCTTATCAGCCTCCAGTTCCGTTATATGCTTACCCCCAGGTTCCGTACATGTATGCAGGTCAAACTCCTGCATACCCATTCAATATGATGAATCAGAACCAGATGATGTATCAAGGAGGAGCTGGTGGCAGCATGCCGCAGCAGAACGGTAGCGTTGGTGCAAAGAAAAAATGGAGCAACGATGGAAACTCTGGGGGTTCCAATACTAATATGACCTCCTCGAAGGTTCCTCATTACCATCATCACCAGTCTAGCCCAAGCTATCATCCTGCCTCTGTATCATCCCACTCAAATGTCAATTCCCCGATTAATTCGACCGCCACTTTGACGTCTCGTGCTGATCAATACAAATTTTTTGTTCCAAAGACTGGTCCATCTGAGATTTCAATGCAGCTACCACTGTTTTTCAATACAAAAGAAGAGGATTACTCCAAGGCTAGATCGAAGAGGCATGCGTTGAGGTTACGTATTTTGCAGAATAGCAGCGAGAAAGAAGAAAACTACAAATTCGCCAGCAAGCAAAAGGAGGATCCTAAAAATATTGCAGAGGTGACAACTGCTAAAGACAACATTGGATCAGAAATATCGTCTCATTCGAAAACTGGCACGTCTGCTTCTTTGAGCACTGCGACATCTCAAGCAACTCTACCTGAGATACCACCTGTTGCAAGTCCTCCCCCAGCAGCATCTACCCCTAACTCCGTCAAAGTCACTTCTAAATCATGGTCAGCAGTGGCATCCAATGCGGTTTCAAGAACAAAGCAAGTAGCAGTCGTTAGTAGCCTTACAGAATCAACTTGTTCCTCGCCAACTCAATCCCAATTGTTGTCACAGCAACAGTCGCGTGTGCCTCAAAGAAAAGAAGGTGATTATATTCCACCATCAACTAAAGGAGCAGAACCGTTAGGATCCATTGCATTGAGGATGTGTTATGATCCTGATTTTATTGATTATACATTGAAGAGTCCAGCATTCGAGAAAAATATCTCTATTAAATCCGTCGTACCACGAGGCATTGTTAACAGAGCAAATGTATGCTTTATGAGCTCTGTCCTCCAAGTTCTTTTGTATTGCAGACCTTTTGTTGATATATTAAACGTTGTAGGTACTAGAAATCCCAACACAAGAGTAGGTATTGCACAGTGCAAATTATTAGATGCCTGCATCAACATTTATAAGAAATTTGGCAAAGATTCTTTTGAAAATGAAAAAAAGATTTCCCAAAAAGCTAAATCATTGCAGCAACACCAACAAGCGCAAGATCAACAACAAGATCAGTCTCATCAAACATCTGTAATAGCAACAGCTGCGGATGCCATTAATCCTGATGAGTTCTATGGATCTCTTTCAACCATACCTAAATTTAAAGATCTCAAGTGGGGCCATCAAGAAGATGCGGAAGAATTTTTGACTCATTTGTTAGATCAACTGCATGAGGAATTTATTTCTTCCATCGATTCACTAACGGATAATGAAATTCAAAATCTTTTAAAAAGCATCAATGATGACCAGCTTAGAATTTTCTTTATTAGAAATTTACCAAGCTATAAAAAAGCAGAGTTCAACAAGAATACATCAACTCAATTGAAAGAGCTGCTTGCAAAATATGACACCATTACAGAAAGTGATAAAGAAAATGGCTGGCACGAAGTTAGTGGAAGCAGTCGAAGAGGCAAAAAGACGAAATCTGCTGCCAAAAGAACAGTTGAAATGGAAGCATCTCCAATGTCCTGTCTTTTCGGAGGGCAATTTCGCTCTGTTTTAGATATCCCAAATAACAAAGAGTCTCAGTCAATCACGCTAGACCCCTTCCAGACAATTCAGCTAGATATCTCTGATAAATCTATCAACGACCTAGAGACGGCTTTCAAAAAATTCAGCGAATTTGAGTTTCTTCCATTTAAATCTTCCTCAGGTGATGACGTTGAAGCTAAAAAGCAAACTTTCATTGACAAACTTCCTCAAGTATTACTTATCCAATTAAAGAGGTTCCAATTCATCAACAATACGGATAAAAACAACAGCATGGTCAACTACAATGCATACAATGGTCGTATTGAAAAAATTTGTAAAAAAATCAATTATGATCATGAACTTATAATACCGACAGAATCGATCTCATCGTTTACTTCACAAGGAGAGCAAGATAGAAGGTACACGTTAACAGGTGTCATATACCATCACGGTTTGAGTTCAGATGGTGGTCATTACACTGCAGATGTGTACAATAAGGAGGTTGACAAATGGTATAGGATAGACGATGTTAACATTATAGAATTAAATAAGACAGATGTCTTAAAAGGTGGTGAAGAGGGTGCCGATTCTAGAACGGCATATATTTTAATGTATCAGAAAAGCTAATTAAATATAATGGTAATAGAAAGTAGCTTAGAAAAAAAGTAATGAATAATTTTTGCATTTATGACAGAAGACTTCAAATTTCAAAGTATAATGAGAAACAATGATTACCCCAAACTAAAATAAATTATGCAAAGGGCCAGAAGGAGGATCTTGACAATGTAAATTCTTTATGAGCGACTTCAGGTCCAAAAAAAGTATACTTCACAGCTATCTTCCAGAGGGGAGAGGGGCGTTGATCAGTTTTTCCTGCTCGGACTTTACGTTGGAAAGAATGCGCCTTCTTCCCATATAGCTTGGCCCTGTTCATTTTTGGCACATTGAATGACGAATTGGTATAGGCGTAATGGTTCACTGTTTTTTCCTACCAGTGGTACTGACAATAATTCACAGACTTGACTTAACTATACAATTCCTTCCTCTCGATTCTTAATCCATTAGATAGATGCAAACATAAACAAAGCTGTTCTATTGTGAATAGTGTCTGGGAACTCATTATCGCAGCACGACAAGATTTGGGTAATTTTTATCATGATTTGCCATTTTTCTTTCATACGGTAGAGAATATAGCAATCAGATTCTACCGTATTTCTCAGTAGCGCCTCAGGCTTTCCTAGTGGTGAAGCTCTTTGGTCTTTTCGCCTTTCAGCTTATATTTAGACATCCTCTATTTTTGATCCGGATCGTAAAATAGGCTAAGTGATGTGAAATTTTAGCATCTTCATGATGTGAAAAAAGACTAACGACGATTAGAGATTTAATAAATAGTGAAAGCTTGAGGAGCTGGTTACGCTGCTGAGAAATATAATCTATGTACAAAAAGCATATTCCAGAATTCAATGGAGACGTATCCAAGATTTCACTACCTATAGTAAAGTTTCCACCATTTAAGCTGAGAGCTTTACTAATTGAAAAAGACCCCGTCGTTTGGCTACACTGTTTGGAAACCTATGTCATCTATCTTCAGTATCTAATGGATCAAAACAATGTTGAGAAACTTGATGATTCAACTCATAATGAGCTCTGTATTTTTGTGAAAAGTTATATCTCCGAAATGGCGGAAGAAGAAGGGAGACTACTGAGCTTGGGAATGAATCATGAGGTATCTCAGCAATTATTCCTTTTGAGAGTTTACATCTTTCTTCTGATAAAAAAATGTGGACTGCTGTATCTGCAACTATTTAACGAATCTCTCTGGGACGTTATCAAATTCTACGTTGGCAAGAATCCCGACACTGTCAGAGCACTAGTCCTTGGAACTTTGAAACCACAAATTAATACGCAAAAAGCTCAGCTAGATAGAGTTTCGCAGATACAGTATTACCTGAAGCATAGAGTTGAACAAGGAAAATTCACAAGAGTTGATTTGAAAGCGTTTGAGGCGCTATTGAGTCAAAAGTCCCAGCAACCAAACCTACTCCCCAGGGAGTTCTTGACGACCTTGTGGATTGAAACCCTGGAATCCTGGTGGGCTAAGGGGAAAGGAAAGTTTAGTGCTATCGCTCAACAGCTGTTAATTGTTTCACTATTGTCGGCTTCTGTAGGTGATATTTGTGAAACAATTGAACAGCTAGGAATAAGCAATATAGAAACTTTATCATTATATTCACTGTTTGGCTCCATACTGTTAAATGAATCTTTTCAAAGAGAAATTCCCGCAATAGTACCCAAACTCCATTTTTTGCAATTCACGAATTATAATGATGAAATGATTGAAGGGGCAAATACGGAGGTACATTTCGAGGCTATTTCCACTTTGCTAGAGCTTTTTCCTAATCTTACCAAAGCACAGATTTCGCGGCTGCTTAGTAAATATGATGGGAATGTCCAATCGGCCACAAATGCTGTGCTAGAAAATCCGAATTTTGCTAATGAAATGTCCACTGGTGAATTAAATAATGTTGATGAAGAAACTCCCGAAGAATCAGGTCCATCAGACGAAGATTTAGAGCTACAGGATCCGAACGTAAACCCCCGTATGAATGCAACCAAGGGCGCATCGAAACGAGTACCGGATGAGCTGAAAAATAATATAATTACCAGGGCACTGAATTTGCTTTACGAAAAGGATGAGGACGAGTACGATGATACTTATGACGAGGCTGAGGCAACGACGGGGTCAAAAGGACAGCCGAGTTATACTAATGCAGATGTCGATGACAGTACTTCGGCTTCTGAGCACAGTGTATCGAGATACGATAAAATTGAAGGTATTCTGTGGGAGTTATTGAAGCAAGATAGTAGTCTTTTCGCGAGAGAAAAGAGGGGCACCAAATCTAGAAAGGATATTAGACAGAGAACAGGTTGGTCTGACGAACAAATAGAAGGCTGGGCCAGAATGTTGGAGAGATCGCCCCAAAGAGCTAGGATACTAGAAGAGAAGTTTATGTTCAAAGGTAACGAGAAGACAGGTAAAACAGCATACGTAAAAAATAGGGACAATAGTCAGCTGGCTGAAAGAGGAGCGGATAATCAGAAACCTGCTGTCACAAAGTATGAGACTCCAATGGCTAAAAAGAGGCAACAGGCGAGAAACGAAAAACATAAAAGCTCCAAAGGAAATCATAATCGTAAATCTGGTCACGACAAAAAAATTTACAAAGCTTCCGCCTAGTTATTGTACTCAATATATGTTAACTATACGCTTTAAGCATTATTTAGAAGCTTTTTTTTTTTTACGGTTTTTGACATCAAGTTCATTCCATAACAAATCTGCAACTTGTGCATCATCTTCTGGTTCACGATGCCTTTTGTTCTTGGCCCCATCCGTCCTTCCTTCCGCACTCGTTCCTATGTCATCGTTAATGAGATTCAAAGAGTTGACGTGGCCACCCACGTAGATCTTTGCCAGTCTTTCGGAAGTAGAGAGTTCGTAAACACGAGCATACCTGTCAAGTCCTCCTTGAAGTAAATATTTTCCTGAAGATAAGCCTATGAATGTCGAAGCCCCTGTCATATCATTTTGGCCAAATTTCGATTCGAGACGACCGTCTACATTGAACTTGTAAACATTGTGCTTAGTATCGGCAGTGATAATACAAAAGTTACAGAAATCCTCTGCAAGTAAATTTCCTAAAGGGGTGGATTCTTTTCCGATGAGCAGTAACTGGTTTAGAGGTTCTCTATTAGGAAGTAAATCAATATATTTCATTGGTTTTCTTCCATGTTGTGTCCTGTAAAGTCCCAGGTGAGAGAAACGTGTTATTACAGCAAACTGGAAATTTAGTTTAGTAGCATCTGACATTTTCGATTGGAACGATTTGATGAATTTGAGTCCAACTGGCCATACGGGTACTCTTAAGTCCAATCTATCATTCTTCACATTTTTAGCCTCCCAGATTTGGGTCAACTTAGAAAAGTCTGAGTCAATTGCCACTATCTTAACTAAATTCTCTTCTCCTCCGTAACCGAGTATGTATCTATCGCCACTTACCCTATCATCACAATCGTTCAATTGTGCAAATTCTAGCGGTGCTTTGACTTCTAAAGTATTTAATTTGAGAAGTTGATTCTTTTGCAGATTGACTTGAACTATATGTATTAGTCCAGACCTGGTGACTGCAAGATAGGTATCTTCTGAAGACGGTACAAGTTGCAGAGAGACAAATCCATCGCACAACTTCACTCTTTTTTTAGATGCCTCATATAGTGGTTCCAATCTGCTGTCGTTTGTTAATCCGTTTATAGCATGAACTACTTCAAATTCAGACACCTCATACTCATTTTCAGTTTCCGCAGAAGGAGTTGGGAGTTCAGGCTCCTTTCCCTTTTCTGCTTGTTCTTTCTTATGTCTGCTAAACTGCACCAGCTCTAAAGACCCGTTACATCTCGACAAAAGTAAATGATCCTCAGAAATAACTTCTATATGTTCAATTGCACTTTTGAGTCCTTCTGATAAGGATGCTTCAGCATAAAGCGGCTGGGGTGCTGTTTGTTTTGCAGTATCAGTGCCAGATTTACAAATTATTTCCTTTAATGAGCCACCGTCTGCACAGCCAGCCAATAACCGCATGATATTTTACTTCTGTTGCGTTAGTAGGCTATGAATAACAGATCCAGATCTCCAGATTAGTTTTCTGCCATCTACCTATTCCCAGCTGGTGGTTTTTCCATAAATGCGATGAGATGAGCTTATTCAATCCATATCAAATTTTTTCAAAATATTGATTACCCGTCCGAATGCAAATAGTCTACAATGAAAAATGGAAAAGGGGCCTGTCGCTATAACAGCATTAAACTTTAATTGATTGGAATCAGTGTACCAAATTTCTAGCAGAGGTGTTAGTCGAGAGTCTCCTAATTATCTATGTTAGATACTTCTAAGTCAGTTTTATCTGTCTTCAAGTTAGTGAAGGCGCCAATCTATTCGCATTGCTTTTCTATTGATAGGTCGCTGTTAGCGATTACCTGCAATACTGACTGCCTTGTTTATAGATTCGGAGGAGGTAAATCTCCACAATTGATTGCGACTTTACCGGATCATGACAAAACTGTAACTGCCGTTGATATCTCGATACACGGACGTATTGTGACATGTTCGCAAGATCGTAACGCGTATGTTTGGGAGCCCTTGAGTGATGGATCTTATAAGCCTACATTAGTTCTGTTGCGTATAAACAGGGCTGCCACGTCTGTTTCGTGGGCTCCCAATGGCTATAAATTCGCAGTAGGGTCCAGTGCACGTATAATTGCGGTTTGTTACTATGAGCAAGAAAACAATTGGTGGGTATCCAAGCATATCAAAAAGCCTATCAAATCAAGTGTTAATTGTTTATCGTGGCACTCTAATGGGATCCTGTTGGCATCTGGTGGTACTGATGGATATGTGCGCGTCTTCTCCGGCTTCATCAAGGGATTGGATACCAAGGAAGCAGTTAGCAATTCCCCCTGGGGAGAAAAGTTTCCATTTGGTGCAGTAGTCAAAGAATGGTACAATGGCTCTTTTATTCATGACGTTGAGTGGCGTAGTAATATCGAGAAGCTAGCATACGTTGCACACGATGGTACTTTAACTGTTGCAGACAGTGTAGAACAAATCTACTCAGTAAACGCCCCCGAAGGCTTGCCTTTCAAGTCTTTGATATGGATAAATGATCATGAAATACTATGTGCGGGTTATTCTTGTCATCCAGTTATGTTTACTGAGGGGTCAAACGGTTGGCAGTTCTCCAAAAATCTTGATAAAGTGGGCAAGCAATCTCTGCCACAATCGACATCTGAGGATGGTACTGACGACGAAGAAAATCCAACCTTTGGCATGTCTGCATTGAGAAAGTTCAAGCAATTAGACTTGAAAGGTAGAGTTACAGCTGCTGAACAGGAAAGCGCGCATGAGAATGCTATTGTTGAGCTGAGACCATTTGAAGAATCAAATGGACAGGTGACTCAAGTCTCTTCATGCGGTTTAGATGGTGAGATTGTAATTTATGCAGTTTAAGAGATCTAAAGAATGGAAGTACTCATAAAACTTTCTTAATTACTCTATTTACATAAGTAGAATACATAGACTCGAACATTCTTATCTTCTTGTTATCCAGAACTACCCTTTATTTGCTGCCTGCGCTGTAGGATTAATGAGTATACACTACCTTTCAGTAGCGTACCTATTTGTGCTATTTTGATTTCAATATCCCTAATCTGCTGCAATATTGATTCAGGTGATACATCACTATGGTCGCTGCTATTGAACTTCTTGAAAGTTTCATCAAGTGAATGCAGAACTTGTGCTAATTTCTTGTATTTTTCAAGGACATTCTGTTGCAGCAGACTGAGGTCCTCCATTAAGTCTTCGCCCACTATACTAATCTTATTATATGTGGACTCGCTCTAACAGACGTCTTGCATGTTTGCTTGTTAATGTTTAATTTTATATCATCAGTTCGCCCAAAGAATAGAATAACATGAAAAAAAAGCCAATTTGTTTATTCAGCTTTTGAAACATAAAGGAAGATTGAACGCCAAAGAAGAAACTTGAGCCTGAAATTAACTTCGAAGTTCTATGAGTAGTCCCTCTAATATTCAGCAATCCTATACTATCTGGTCTCCCCAGGACACTGTAAAGGATGTCGCGGATTCGCTAGGAATTGATACAATTAGTGATGATGTACTGAAATCATTAGCGATGGATGTTGAATATCGTATTTTAGAGATTATTGAACAAGCTGTAAAATTCAAAAGGCATACTAAGAGAGACGTGCTTACAACTGACGACGTCTCGAAAGCACTGAGAGTTTTAAACGTGGAGCCGTTATATGGATATCATGACGGGTCTGCGATGGATAAAGATGTTTCCTTTAGTAAGATAAATACATCAGGTGGACAGACAGTGTACTATTTAAATGACGAAGAAGTTGATTTTGATAAACTCATAAACGAACCATTGCCACAGGTCCCTCGCTTACCTACCTTCACTACGCATTGGTTAGCGGTGGAAGGTGTTCAACCAGCTATTATTCAGAATCCAAATTTAAATGATGTTAGAATATCTCAACCACCCACCGTGAGGGGAGCTATTGTTACAGCACTGAACGATAACTCTTTACAAACATCTTCTACCGGATCAGCCACGCTGGCTTTAGATGAAGAGAAAGAGGCACAACACTTATCGTCTGTGAAGCCAGGACAAAATATCGAAGTGAAACCGCTTGTGAAACATGTGCTTTCCAAAGAATTGCAAATTTATTTCAATAGAGTCATTGAGGCGCTCACTACAAAAAATCAAGATGATGCCGATGCACAGCACATGAAAGCGGCAGCTTTGACATCTCTACGAACAGACAGTGGGTTACACCAGTTGGTTCCTTACTTCATCCAATTCATTGCCGAACAAATAACTCACAATCTTTCAGATTTGAATCTTCTTACCATAATACTTGAAATGATTTATTCCTTATTGAGTAATGAATCCATTTTTTTGGATCCTTATATTCATTCACTGATGCCCTCAATACTTACGTTGTTGTTAGCTAAAAAGCTTGGAGGGTCCCCCACAAGTGATTCTCCAGCTGAGTATCATGAGTTTCTAGAAAAAACCAATGCTTTGCGCGACTTTGCAGCCTCTTTACTGGAGTATGTTTTGAAGAAATTACCACAGATCTACAAATCTTTGAAGCCCCGTGTAACCAGAACTTTACTGAAAACATTTTTGGATACAAACCGTGTCTTTGGTACATACTATGGATGCCTAAAGGGTGTGTCAGTTTTAGAATCCGAGTCAATTAGATTCTTCTTAGGAAATTTATACAATTGGTCAAGATTAGTCTTTAATGAGCAGAACTTTACCTTAGAGTCGGTTTCAGAGAATAAAAGTACAAAATTTACCCCTGAGGAGACAGCATTTTTGGTGGATACTATACTGTCAGCTTTACGTGTTCTTAAGGCTGACTTACCAGAAATATCTCAAGGTAAAAATCAGAACATAACAGAGGATGATAAAAGTAAATTGGTTAGTAGATGCGGTGTCACTGTTGCAAGTCACATTTTGAAATGTGACGATGCGAGAGAACTGATAGATGCTATTTTTCTAGGAGAATAAATAAAATGTGTATAGGTATTTTATCGTGTCCGTGTAAGCATTGATCATAAAAGTAATCATATGCACGTTTTTTTTCTGTAAAATAAGAACATATTAGCATCCTAAGGTGCGAAAAGTCTCCGTTTAATGTTTCTTTTGTGTGTCGTATTCTCGCCAGAGTCAGTACATTCTCCTTTATTAGTGTCGATATCCCTGCCAACAGGGGAATCATTGGTAGCATTGACTGGAGACTCAACAATATTTAACAGATGTGCCTTTTTTTCCGGTAACGCCTTCTTTGATTTTGCTAACGGCGTACTCTCGACTTGCACAAGATCTCTTTCCTGATTTTTTAGCACGTTTTCTGGGGGTATGCTTGAATTAATGTCTTTACGTCTTCCAACTCTTCGAAATGAAGTTTGCGCGACTGGTAATTTATGAAAAGTGGAAGAAAGAAAGGATCGGGTAGACGTAAATTCGTTGGAGCCTTTCACTGCCAAATTCTGAGAAGAAAAATCCGTAAGTGGAAGCTGTCTCTTCTGAAGGTGATTCATTGTGAGATCAGAAGTAGTGCGTGAAATAAAGGAAGGTTTCTGCAAAGTACTATTTCCACCCTCAAAAAACGTGTTAACAAGTGAATTGCTCCTTGAAGCTAGTAATTCTGGTACAAGCGTATTGGAAGGTACATGTCTGGAAAAAGCAGATGAGCCTAGAATACGAGGTGATGAAGGCGTGGAACTCATCTTAGATGACCCTTGCGGAGATGCAGCCATTTCTGCTGCTTCTGCTATTTCTATTGATGAAAGTTTTGAGGCGATCTTATTGTCTCGTAGTCTCTTGCTTCGTAAATTGGGTCCCTTGAGTTTTCTGATTATGAAGCGAACCGCATTCGGTGCTTTCTTATCATAATATGGTATTAAAACAAAGTTGGCAAAGCCTGTGGAAGAGCTCTCTTTGTGTTTATTTAGCAAATTTTTTTTGGCTTCTTCAATCAAATCATCTTCTGTGACAGGCTTCGCTGGTTCACTTGCCAATATAATATCCTGGATACACAGTTTATCCAAATAAAGGTCAAGCTGCTCACAAAAATCCAAAATAGGTTCTTTCCTCTTCTTAGTGACTGGCGATTGAATCTTCCTTTTAGACTTGGTCATTTTTTTGGCTATGTTAATCGATCTTAGCTTCAACCTTTTGCCATATCTATGTTCGTAATCAATGAAATTACTATCTAGATTATTAATGGCTATGATTTCCAAAAGTAGAACTATTTGCAGTTTGATTTCACGAATTTTTAGTATGCTAGATAATCTGTTCTGGAGCTGCTCTTTCCCCACAGCATGGTATTTGGCCAAAAGAGCATCGCGCTTCTCGCATGAAACTTGACTTCCTAAATCACTTTTTAAAACACCAGAGCCCTCATGCCGTCGATCAAATTCTTTGACCCGGAGAAGATATTTTGCAAGTATACTCTGATACACTATATCAGTATTGCTTCTGTACGTGCTCTTGCAAATGTTCTTAAATCTACTTATGTTTGATTTCACAAAGTATGCCAAAGGAATCTGTATGAAGAAGAGAGATTCGTAATACTTAGCTTCCAGATAGCTATCGGGCTCCACACGCATACTATCAGTTCGACTACCGCTTTCCATATTTGGTACCTTCATATCCAACTCTAAAGATGAGCTGATATTGCACATGCTCTTCCCTTCCTTCCATACATGTAGTAAATCTCTGAACTGCAATTTACTCCAATCTTTTGGTGTTTCTTGATCCTGTTGCTCAATCTTTTCAGGATAATCTAATAAAAATTTGCTACTTTGTAAAGCATTCAAGGGCCAACTGATCCAATAGTTGACGCCATATGTTTCTAACAAGTGGTACTCTCCTTTATCGCTTTTGCAAATACATGTGCACCTTTTGTTACCGGTTTTGAGTGTGCTAAGCAGTTTTTTTGGGATATCGATAGCTCTGAAAACTTCGAAATTCTTTGAATCTATTTCAATGTCTCTCGGGAGCTCTTCAAGTATCCTACAGACTTGCCATGAGTCCATAATATGTGTGTATTTTTCCCCAATCATGTTTCTCGTCAAGGAGCCCGTGATAGTAATTTCTTGATTGTTCTGATTATTAGATCACATGATAGACACAGTTAACATTTTAAACTATTCTCCTTTAGAAAGGCAGACATCCTTATTCCATCACCAACCCTTATACCTCTAAGATGTTTGGAACATGTACAGCATGTAGAGATTGCTGTCGTTTGTTTAAGAAAGATGTGAACGGTGAGTTTTTCTCCCATTAGTATGTTATACCATCTACTACCAAATTCTATCCGATTTTGTCAACATAGTTGTGTTATGGCAATAAAACGCATTTGGGGATTTTCTGGCTCTCTTTTGAAATACAGTGCCTCCTTACATAATCCCAAAGTGATTTGCTATCCAACCAGCATCTTTATTCATGATCTGGAGCAAGAACAAGGAAAAAGAATCAAACAGGTGTAGATACTCAGTCAGTTACATGAATACATCTTGGTCTCATCAAAACTCAAGCAATTTATGTAATTCATGCAATTCATTCTTTTCACATTCGATAAGCATTCAATTCAGCTTGTTAGCTATCGAATATAACTTAAAATTCCAGCTGGAAGGTGCTCAAAAATTGTTATAAACCTGCATGTGCGTATGCTGTTTGCACAACATCATATGCATAAAGCCTTTACCTTACTTATACAGTTCTTTTCTTGAAACACTTATTATCTCAGAAGGAAAGAAACTGTTTACGCTAGCCGCCAAAGTGCAGAGCGCACCAAGGCGATAAGCTTAAATAAAATATGGGATAATACCATGTTTCCGTTATCCTAAAGAAAGCACTCTTTCCAAGAAATTTCGAATGAAGAGACATGAGCATGCAGAAGTAGTACTGCCCATCAATTTATTTTCTGCACCCAATCTAGTTTAATCTACTGTAAAAACATTTTCTTTGAGATGCTGGTATTGTGCAATTGGAATACCAATCCACTGAATTGGAAATTCACTGTTTTATAGTACCCTCTTTCTACAATCTAATTACTTGGTTGTAATTCTATATTTTATCTTAAAACCAATAATACTACACAAAGATGCAATTGTATACTACATAGTACAAAAAACTTACGATTTACTTTTTCCATGTAAACTACTAGATAATATAACTAGTTTTAGGTTTTACTCATTTCACGCTCTGCACATTAAATATAGACCTCTTCTTAATATACGAAAATTGATCCAGCGGCTGGGAATAACGCATTTGACGTTAACGATGAAGAATATCTTTATCTCTATCTACAGTTTTATCTTTTCCTCTCGCGGTTTATCCTATCAATTTCGATTTTGTTACTTATTAGCATTATTGCAGCCTGCGACCCCATTGACGTTCCCTTCACTGTTAATCTTCTTTCAGAAGCCCCATTAACAGGTTCGTCAATAAAAATTGAACATCCGGTAGCCTCTTTAATCGAGTTTATATGCTTTCCATCCCTTCCTATTATGTTTCCCACAAAATTTTCATCTATATAAATCTTTTGCTCCACGATAGACATTGTTTGAGCTGCCGGGGTAGTTACGGGACCATCCAGTATTCTTACGTTAGGGATCATAAAGTTGGGAGTAAAAGAGGTTGCATTCGCTGCATTCGCTGCAGTATATGTCACAGGGATACGACTAAGTGGTTGTTCCGAGACCTGGCGTGGAAAAGATTGATTAGCCGGTACTACCATCATCAGAGAGGATGATCTAGATACTCTTTTATTGCCCCTATTGGTGGTGTACTTGTCTGTTGGATGATATTGATGATGTTTTTGGTGAGAAAATCCAGGTGGAGAAATTCCACTAAGGAGTGCCGAATACATGGCACTTGGCTGATAAAAGATGGGTTTTTTCATCCTGGTACCCTCTCTAGAATTCATAATGGTTTGCCCGACATAAAACGTTGCAATATGAATAGCATCAGCAACTCCAGTGATACTAAGTATGCGGTCATTGGACATTAATAATTGCTGAGGTGACGCAGATAATCTTGCGGCACTTAGGTCTTCTATTTCCCTTAACCTTGAGCCGTGCTTACCAATAACACAGCCCATTAGGTGGTGGGATATCAGCAAGTTGATTGTTGTTGCGGTAGAGTTTTCATCCAAATCGCTTTCCTCATTTCTTGATACAAGTGATCTTACTATCATTCCAAATGCTTTCGCAACATTATCGCATGATCCTCTCACGTATATGACTCTCTCAGGTACACCTCTAACATTGTCAGAGACATTAATCCTTGTAGAAGTTTCACTTTTGATTTTGCAAATTGTCTCACCTTTATGACCGACAACGATTGAAGCCTCTTTGACAAGACAGAGCATCCTAAGGTGTGCATGCCGGCTGATGCTTTCGCTACTCAACTCTCTTCCGTCTGAAGAGCATGAGTCTTGCCCATTTCCGTTGCTCAATCCATTTTCTAAGCAGGTTCCATTTGTCAATCCAGCCGTCACAGTCTCTGTATCATCATCCAGAGCAACTCGCTTGATTTCAGCCTCCAACTGTTCCTCTGCACAGTCTTCCTTTTTTCTTTTCAACACATTGGGAGACGCTACTCCATTTTCATCCGCGTTTGACATAGAGAAATGGCTATTTGGACAAGTTTCAAAGCCAATTGTTATTTCTATACATTTAAAACCTATCCTTTTTATTGTTTTTAGTCTCCTTTTCAATGCGTTCCACATACCTAAAAAACAAAGAGAGTATTATGAAATCGCGATGATATATCATAAAACAACGGCACAATAAAAGAGTGTGCAAAAGGATAGCTCAGTTGACCATGAATGATCAAATAAGCTCTTTGAACTCACAGAAAGAGGCCACATTCGAAGAAGAGCAATATGTTGAGGAAGAAGATGAAGATTTCAATCCCGATGACGAGAACCCGCAGATGAGTAGCGATGAAGGTGAAGATGGTGATGAGGATGACGGTAAGGCACCTAAAAGAGAACAGAGAAAGAGGGTTAAAAATGATGTAGACTACTCCCAAATAGAAAGCGAAAGTGGTGGACTCATCAAAACGAGAAGAGGGAGATTATTGCAACAAGAGCTTGACAGGAAGAGAAAATATGAAACTATGGAGAAGACTGAAATTTCTGATACAATCAAGGGTGTTTGGGAAGATCTTCAAAGTATGAGTGATAAAAGACTCGGCATGCAGGGCTCTGTGGGTTCAATTCTGGCTGATGATGACTCGACAGCACGAACAAACTCTGCCTCAAATGCGGAAGAGGAAACTATTTTAATAAAAAGAGATTACATTTTCGCTGGAGAGCGGATACATGAGGAAAAGCTTGTGCCAAAATCCAGTGCTGAGGCTCAGGAGTATTTGAATAGTACCAAATTTGATGCTAAAGAAGAAGCGGGTGGTAAAGGGTCAAAAACAGAATCGAATGTTGGTCAAGAGGACGATCATGTTTCAGAGACTAAGAGCTCAAAATTCCATATATCTAAAGAAAATTTAGCGAGGCTGCGAAGGCCACTCAAGAGGCCTCCTATTCTGGAGCAGATCATAGCGGGATCATTGAAACCGAAATTGACAACTTTAGAAAAGTCCAGTCTCGATTGGGCAACTTATGTTGATAAAGAGAACATCAACGATGAACTGACCTTACACAACAAGGACGGTTACTTGGCTCGCCAAGATTTCCTGAACAAGGTGGAACACTTCAAAGACAATCAGTATAAGGAACTAAGACAGAAACAGCTCGCATTGCAAGCTCAGCAAAACCAATAGATGAGAAATTTCACTTGTACAGTTACATATAGATATTAAACTGCGTTTCAGAAATGCGGTACATTAAAGTTGGTGAATAGCATATTGATCATGCTACAGATTCCTTCACCAAGAATCAAGCCGGAGCTGAAAACGATCAGCTTTGTCTTTGCATTCAAATTGTGCTTTCCATTTTTTAGCCAGATGTGAGACGCCAGGCCACCTGCGAACCTGGCGAATGTGAAACTCGGCGTATTATAAATCCCCACTCCCACGGCGACACCAGAAGGAACGTATTTCAACCATGTATAGTGACGATCACGACAGCAGTTTTTAATAAGAGATAAGCCCCCAAAAACTCCTCCTAGAATCAATGAACATTCTAGCGCGTTCTTTGGTAGGCCTTTTCCGGTAACTAACCGGGCACAATCGACCCATACGACAGCAGTTGGTATACGGAATTGTTTGTCTGGAATATGGTATACTTTATTGTAGCAGATGTACACTATACTCGACAGAAAAACTGACCAGGTCGCGCCCAAGATCTGAGCAACGAACTGAGCTCTAGGAGAAGCACCTAGAAGGTGGCCGGTTTTCAAATCTTGCATCAAGTCACCAGCTTGTTGAGCACCAGCCTCGGCAACTCCTCCAGCAACCAAATTCAACAGCACCGATCCCGGATGGTTACGAGGAGCGATCACAGCAAAAATTAGCTGTGATATTTTACCGATTCCACTAACAGGGTTCAGGTCTGTCTCCCCTAAGGCGCGAATTCCCAGAACTGACAAGAATAGAGCAATTAACAATGCTGTAATCATGGCGTATATCGGAATAATATTGACCCCAAATAGATATATTATCAGAACGATACAAATGACGGAGGAGAAAATTAATCCACAAATAACAGTTGTGTACTTGACTAGATGTTCTGGTGCTACTTCATGATCATCTTCGGCATAGACAAGTCTTATTGTATTCTGCGGTCCGCTCGCATTAGTATTCCTTCGACTATTGATAACTCTTTCTTCTTCTAATAGCATTGATTCGAATGAATCATCCCAATAATCAGCTAACAGCTGAGCCTTATCGCTTACAAGCCAAAAATTTACGATTGATTTAACTGTCACAACCATAAATCCAACAACACTATCTACTACCATTATTGACAGTGAAGACCATAAAATCCACCCATGCGCGCCCCTTTCCCAATCATCAACGTCAGCATCAGGGGGCACCCATTCTCTATTGCGCGCCAACGGAGCTAGCACACACCACCCAAGCAAACACCCAAATAGCATGTAGGACACCGTAGCGAGCCCCATTATTATACCCTGACCAATGTAGGCAGGAGATGGCTGAAAATCTAGAAGATACGTCCTGGATGCGTATTTCCCAAATAAAGGAATAGATCTTAGCATAGGTAAAAAGTAAGAAGTGATTGTATACGCAGCAGAAAGTGTAAACGTTTTGGATAAAACACTGATATTTTTACCGTAAGCATCTCGTTCTGTTTCTTCAGAACGCAAAGTATTTGAGTCACGTCTTTGTTCAAAAGAATGCACCAATTCATGCTCTGATTCGTGCTCAGAAGAATCGTCATCATCTTCAGGTCGTAGCACCTCTGCGCATTCGTCTAATCTTCTATTTCTCATTTGCAGGAGCTCACGACGACTTACCTCTTGCAGGATCTCCGAGCCACTTAGGACGGCAATCAAAACTGCAGTCGCATTACCACTGGGGAATGGAAGTTTTTCTCTTACAATAACTTGCTTTCGTAGTGGTACGGCAAAGAATATTCCAAAAAATGCAAGTGCGCTGGACCAAACTATAAGTTGGCCCACTGTAAATAGTTGACCCTGGTCTCTTGAATAGCCACTTTCTTCTCTAGTAACAAACTTCTCGATTGCCGGAATTACACCTACAAATCCGTAAGCCAAGGGTCCTGTTCCAACGGCTACTGCCATACTTTGGACGTACACCGTCTCGACATCCGTGAACGGAGGATCCTTTGGAAATATTAATGGCCATATTCGGCGGAAAAAACTGCAAGCCAAAAGAGCCGATGGCATTGACATCATAGACACCCAACCTGTCTGAAGTCCAAATTGGAAGTTAGAGACGAGAACCAATGACCCGATTATCAAACCTACTAAAGTCGCCCTCCAAGTAACTTGTCGTATAGCAGGCTTTTCATGCCATGCAACTGGCGATGGTAAAGAACTTTCGCCTATTCTGTCAGTGAATTCTGCTCCCGGCATTCCTAATAGAGATAATTTCAGTAACTTAGTTCCTTATCGATCAGAATGACATATATATTTCCAATAGAAAACCTCTAGATATGGAAGTAAACTTGAAGCTGTTTCTGATTGCAAACTCAAGTCGGAAGTCAATAATATTACGTGTACAGGAAGAGCAGCGCTTACTGCTTGCTAGTAGTATTATGTTACGCTTCCTTTTTCATGGTTCACTTTTGCTTTTACTAATTACAGACGACTCATCGCGACTTTTTTTCATATCAAATATTCATTAGTCAGGTTTTTAAAGATAAGTTTGCATATGTAAATATACATTCTCTGGAGTTTATCTCCATTTCAATTTATACAGTGTTTATGCGCTCTAATACCTCAATTCGCAGAAAGAAGAATATACTTGAGTATATCGCTTAATGTGAGAACACCTTCCAATTTACCGTCGCCATCGACAACAAAATATCTATGCACTCTTGATTTTCGAATGTTGTTCATGATTGTGGATAGCTTATCATTTACTGTACACGTGAAAACACCTTCAAAATCATCGCTTCTCCTCATCAACGCTTCTCCTACAGTTAGCGACAAGTCATTGTAAATGCCACCCTTGATCAATCCCAAAACATCGACCGCTTCATAAACGTTCACCAGAACATTTTCTTCGTCTACTATTGGTATAGAAGCAACGTTGCCTTGACTCAACAGTTGAATTACGTCTATAACAGGAGTCGTCATTTGACAGCTTGCAACGTTTCCCTGTGTAATGATATTCAACTCGCGAAGCGGTCTTCTCAGAAAATTCGTTTCTCTACAATTCAACGCAACAAACTTAAGTATTCTATACTGCGTGAGAACACTCACAACGATCTCTCTATGTGTCTCCTCATCTTGATCTATTAAAGGAATTCTTCTGCTAGTTGCGCCCATCATTCGTATACAAGCTTCGTACAGTGGCCTCGAAGGATGAATTGAAGCGGTATCGATAGGTTCGACGCCAATGGCTCTTTCTATGTCCTTTAATCCGTCCAATTGCAGTTTGTCCACTAATTCGAACTTGTCCGGGTTTGAGAAGTAATACTGAATGACATTGATGAAATCGCTTGAAGTTAAAAGCCCTGCAAATCTAGACGTCTTGGCATCCCACAAGGGCGCTGACACTATGTTGTTCTGTAACAAAACGTTTAGTGACTTCTTAACTAGTAACGACGTGTCCAGCACGATCAATCTATATGAGACAGGCAGAACATCATAAGAGGTCTTCGATTTCAGAAACGATCTTATAGACTCCACGGCGAGCTTTTGTTCCATGAGCACCTTTTCAAGTTCGTTCCCTGTGCCACCCATTATTCAAACCAAGGTGATACTGTTATCTAGTTATTGAGAGTATAGTCTTCTTCTAGCAGAAAAAACTTCTGAATGGTATGGTGAACCAATCTGAGTCTTGATTATACTTCCACCCTTGTCAGAATGGTAAGTGGGGAAGAAAAAAATATAAAGGCGGGTAACAGAGTTGAAGAAGTATATAAAGCAAAGATTCGAGCGGGTTGCAAAAAATTTTCATTACGTTTTCTTTTCAGATTCTGTTTTAAGAGGGCAAGAATCTCTTTGCCTTTTGGCTTAGATCAAGTGTAGTATCTGTTCTTTTCAGTGTAACAACTGAAATGACCTCAATGAGGCTCATTACCTTTTTTTTTGTTACAAACACATTTTTTGGCAACACAAATGTTCATCCGCTCTTTCCCTATGGGATGAGGTTTGAACGGGTAAGAGAGGAATCGAATAAATGAAATTACCAGCTTCATCCGTGGAGTTTTGTGTATCAGATACGGGTCAAGATTTTTTCGATGGGGGTTTGATTAGATGCGGTCGGTCCACGATTTTTGTCCTTACTTGGCTCCGCGATGTGCTTTGTTCTTTGCTTAGGCAAATTAGTTTCACTGGGGAGATTAAGTGAAGGTTCCGCCCGAAGTCTGGGAGATGAGGTCTGAATTTCTTTATATGGGAGGTTCGTGAGGTAAGGTTTACTTTAAACCTTCTCGAGCTGTAATAGAGTAAGCTTGCTTATTCCCCTGCCAAAAAGATTTTTCAAATATGGCTTTGACTTTTAGCTTCGTGGGATCTTTGCTTTTTATTTCTGGTGGATCGTCATGTTTGTTGATGGCAAGGGATAGGCCCATCGCATAGGGCTGGGTTTGCGGCGATCTTCTTTAGGAAAGGTTCCTTTCTGTGGGTTTCCTGCACTTTTCCTTCTTCCGTGAATAAGTCTTATCGTTTTTGATAAGGGTGATGGATTTTTTCCGATTAGAAGTGTCATGACCCTTGCACTAGATTATCATACGGTAGTCGATTTTTGGTCATTTGATGCATCTCGTGTCTCTTTTGCCACCCAATATATATTCTAGTATTATTTGAATGAGTTCATTCTTTACAACTAGAAGCCTGTGTCCGCTTTCCTTTACTTGTATTAGGTGAAGCAATCGTAGAAATAACGTTCCCAGGTACACTAATTTATGCTTTATGTAATGCGATACATCTCAAAATGCGATTTATTCTAAAATAAAAAACATTATCTAATTAAAAAGTTGCTCGCTCTTTGAGACGATGAAGGATTTTCATTACCATCATTAGTCGTCTCAACGTCACTTTGGCTATCACCAAGACAATCTCCACTATCCATTCTTGACAGACCTGATGATCTGTGACTAAAAAGGTTCAATACATCTTCCGCCACCCCTTTAGTTCTTCTTTTGTTCTTTCTTCTAGGCTCAAAGACCTTGTAGAATTTTAAATTCTCATCACCACCAACTGTTGCCAACGTTGTTCCATCTGGTGATAACTGCGAGCAGCAAATTCTTGACTCGTGAGCATGAACTATCTCTGCGATCTTAAACTTAGTATCGTAATTGAAAACAGAGATAGCGTTTCCTGGATTACCACCAGTGGCTACTATTTCGCGATTCATTTGACCAGTGCTTGAATAGCTCTGGCCCCAGTGCAATGAACTAACCTGGGAGCCAGTACTTATTGATCCTAACCTTGAACCAGTAGTACTATTCCAAAGCTGAATGTGTTTATCAGTTTGGCCACCACCCGTGGCTAAAACATTAGGAATATATGGACACCAGCTTAATGCTTTTACTGCTGCAGTGTGGGTTCTTTTCACCCATTGAGGCATTGAGATTCTTGTGTCCCATATCATGACCGTATTATCGTTACCACCAGAGGCTAGTTGTAATCCGTCTTTTTTATAACTTAATCCACAAATTTCCCCAGAGTGCTCTGCCCACGTTGAAACTATATGTTTTTTGAGTCTTACATCATTTATTTGGATTTCACCACTACGACTGCCGGTGGCCACAAGAGTTTCTAACCAGGATTGAGCACCGATTCGTACGCCCAAGTTAGATCTCATTGTTCTCACTAAGGACATCGTCTCTATATCCCAAATTTCCGTATTGCCATCTTCTTTGCCTACAGATATGTGGCAGTCATCATCGGACCATACAACACTTGTGATTTTTGTATCTTTATAATCAACTAACATCGTTACTTCTCCACTGCTTCCATTCCATAAGTACAATGCGGTTTCTAATGCAATAGCTAAAAAATTCTTTGAAGACCAACTCAGTAAATTCAAATAAAAATCATCTTGATAACCTGGGGCATCCAGGATTCTCTCCGGATTGCTGTTGATTTTCCTCAGTTTCATAAGCTCGGGCTGATTCTGCTGCTGGCACTGCTGATAGTTGTAATGAGTTCTTCTACTTATGCTGTAATTCTGTCTTTTGAAAGAGGCAACAGGAGGCTGTGGCATGTATTGTAGTATTCTTTGGTTTATATCAAGTCCGCAAGCTTCTGCTACTGTTTGCTTGAATACAAGCTTCGTTTGTGCCCTCAGATGAGTAGAAGGCGACGCATTTGGAGGTGGTAAATCTTCTTTAAGTGCCATTGGATCGACCTTCGTTTGGGAGTTATTTTGAAGACTTGGTATAAATCTATCATTGGATACCATATGCATATCATCAGAGTCTTGGGGTGCGGGCCGCGAATTAGAACATGCTGATGACGAAGAATGACCTCTTATTCTTGAAAAGTCGTTTCTTTCTACCTCCTCTTTGAAAAATGAAGAACTTCGTCTTACCAATGGAGGTGCCGATATGGACATCTTTGGTCTAGCGTAAGAAGGAATGAATCCTTTCTCACTTTCCAAGTGGGCCTCTGCGTTTTTCAAGCTTCGTGAATTCAATGAGTGTGTACGCCTTAGAGCTCTTTTCCCTATTTTCCCGTGTCCTCCTCTTGACCATTCTGATGACATAATATTCAGTTTTGCAGGTGAAGTAAGTGAAAGCACTGATCTATTCGCATTGTGAGCTAATTTCGATTTATTATTGTGGTCCAACATAACTCTCTTCAAAAAAGTCCTCACTTCTTTTTCGATTACCACGTTAGCTTTGGAAATTCGAAGAGTATTCAATAAATATTAGTACTGAACTGTACTTTTTTCAGAAGCGTTACACACTTATATTGTAGTGCTTGATCGTTTATATCAACCTCCAATGTCGACAGTCGAAAGAAGCACTATGTAATCTGTAGGGAGACAACAATTGCCCTCTACACAGGCAAGCAAAACGATACAGACTAGCGGTATTGCTGTACAATCTCAATGCGATACAACTTTGCTTCACACTTCCGTAGGAGCGTTCTGCCGAGTGGACCAAGCTTTCTTAGGTTTGTGGTGATGAGTATTGTTTGTCTTTTTCTTAATTAGGAAAGCTGATCGAGTATATCGTTTCGGACGACTTGGAAGCGTCAGATGCCTTCTAGTAAAATAACATATATAGCTTTACATTTAGTTACGTAGGAAAAGAGGAACTGGAGTCTACTACATAATTGACTGAATGGAGCTCGTAATTCAGATAGTCTTAATACCTTGGAGAAACAAGCTGTCTTGTTCGGCCTAGATTTTGAGCCTGAAGGCAGCATTGATCTTCGATGGTACTTAGAATAGCATCTTGGGAACTTGAAATTTTTTGGTGACGAAGATATGTCGAAAAGTGGCTATTCTTTGTTGAGATGTTGTGTAGCTTGAAGTCAATGAGTATAAAATGATCTTTGTCTTTAGTTCGAAGCTCCCCAGCACAGTTTTTAATCCATCTCGCTAGTATCTGTAACATTGCCCTGATTCTCCAAAGAACACAAGCTAATTCTGAAAATTATTTCAACATGTCCTCGTATATCCTGGAGAAATATCCTAAATCATGTTTGCCAGCTTTCTGGCTTATAGCTACGGTAAGTTCGGTACCGTTAACTAAACTTCAGGCAAGAAGAAGAAAAAGAGCAAAGGAAGTGCACTTCATAGCAGATCAGCGTGAACGAGAGTAAAGATTCGAAAAGCTGATCCTATTCTTTAGGTTTTTTTGGTTATTTTGGTTATTTCTTTCCATTTTCTGTCATATTTAGACGGTTTTTCCAGGTGACTCACGTCAAAATTTTGAAAATTATCAAAAATGAAATTTGAATAGGAAAAGAAAAAAATGATTCATTTTATTTGATATTCACAGATAGCAATTAGGCCTATATTTAAAAGCCTGTATTTAAAGACGACTTTTGATAATACGAGAACACTGCTTACTGTAGAACCATGACGGGCACAGTTGAGCTGGAACAAACAGTAGAAAAATTATCAAACATGATGGGCGAAGTTAAGTTTTCACCAAAAAACCGAGATATCTTAAACAATTTGGGAAATGAGCTGGTGATTTCACAATCCAAGCCAGTACTAGAATTTGTTGATATTATTATTGAGAGGTTCATGTATCCACGACTGCCATCAAAGTCCTTAATGGGACTTCTACTGCTGCAGGAATGCGCAATTATAGACGAAGAAAGTAACGACAATGACGATCTAGATAACTTAATCAAGTACGAGACATTTGATCTTGGTCATCCAAGAAT
The DNA here is from genome assembly GCF_013402915.1 of Zygotorulaspora mrakii. Lineage (NCBI taxonomy): Eukaryota > Fungi > Ascomycota > Saccharomycetes > Saccharomycetales > Saccharomycetaceae > Zygotorulaspora > Zygotorulaspora mrakii. The sequence goes on from NC_050720.1 coordinate 596,676, forward strand.
ATTAGAATTAATATTGATAAGACAAAAATTGGAAGAACTTAACTCTACAGAAAAGAAAACCTGGAAATCAGATGAGTACATGACAAAACTATTAACAAAAGTGCAGCAGGTGTATGTTCTGCTAGTTCATCTTCTACAAGTGCTGAGTGATCACATAGAAGTTCCTGCCCATTCCGCTTTTTACAAAGGCATCGTGCTTGATAGCATAGCTGATTTTCAGCGCGCCTTTGAATCCTTTAAAATTTTAGACTTCATTTGCCAATCTTTGATTAGAAGTGTTGCAGAATCAGGCAAATCTGATAATAGCATTTTCTATGTGGAGGACACTCTTTTGCGTCACATAGAAAGTTTCATTCAGGGAAATATAAAATGGTACGAGGATATCATGTTGCAGTCAACGGCTTTAAAAGAGTTTTACTTGACTGAAAAAAAGATGTTGCCGCAAAGCATTCCTTCACATGAGACTGACTTGTTGCATCAGAAGGGATTCGAAATTTTCCTGGAAAAACGAAAGTTGCGATTGAGAATTTCCACCAGAAGAGTATTCTAAGACGTTTTGTGGGGCACTGCCCAACATTTTGTAATATTACGAACTACCGATATATTCTTCTGCCCCCCAAAATAAATGGGAATATCAGTTGAAATATTTCAAATTATGTAAGTCATTCTGTAGAATTTGACCAATTCTATGTGCTTACGCAAAAAGTAGTTATTTGTTTTTCGATGCACAATATATGTGTCATACGAGTGTCCCATGAGCTTAACTTGTCTACAATCTAATAAAAAGCCGAGTTCAAGCGTGGTATTAATCCCTAGCCGCTCTATTATGTGACACATGTATAAGTATTTTAGTTCCATTATTGATATTACATAGTTGATCCTATCAGCCCCATATTGCACAGGGGAGAAGTTAAACCTCCGTAATTGCAGTGGCAAAATCTTCTGTAATACATAATATATTATATCCATTTTGTCACGATAATTTAGATTCATTCAACATTCAAACTGCAAGAGTCTGTTTCGCTCCAAACGAGCAACTATTTGGATTCTTTGGCGATAAGAGTTGAGGCCTATGAAACACTTCTTGATGTTTATTTCGGACAGAAGTTTTTCTTCACCAGCTCAAACACACATATGCCAATAAATTATGATCAAAAGTAGTGATGGTACTGTTTGGCTCATTATTGTTCCATACACCGTTGACACAATTCCTTTTCTTTTTTGGAAGCTTTCGAAGAGCGAATAAGCTTGACTTTTAGAAAAAAGATTGAGGCTTCTTATAATAGACAAACACGACACACTAGAAGTAGGGAAGGCACTACGAAAAGTTAAACTTAACCATGGTGAGATCTGTGTTGTCGTTTAGGCGTAAGCAAGAGGCACTTAAAGTCGACATTTTTCTAGTGGAACAGTAAAGAGATGAAGCCAGAAAAAGCCCAAGCAAAATAAAAATCCAGACTGGAGAGTTCCCGATGATATCCTCTCGTCAGAGCATTAGCAGTACAGGAAGCTGACTACCGAGTAATCTATAAAGTCGAACGAGAAATAAAAAGCTGTGTCTCAGATTCTAAAGCACTGGGAAAGTGGTGTGATGACAGCAAATTGTGAGTTGATGACAATACATGTTAGAGCAGGAAGGTATCACGAACATTATTCTCTGGTAGCGAGTGAGATGTCTCCAATCACATGCTGCATGTACTGTTGTCTCTCGTAGAACGAATGGTGAAATGTTCTACGGGCGTTAATGCGTGCTGTTATGATTCGACGTAGTCCATTTTTGAAATATATAAAGAAGGTTTACATGTCGTTCACCTTTTATGTCACGTTACATAGAGGGGTGGGGATGTTCGTAGACACAGTTACTACATAAACTTGAGGTCACCAACTTTGGCAAGATATTAACTACTACGATCTCAGTGTTCCAATGCTTTTGTTGGTCGCAATATACCGACACTACTCTCAGAAAAGTGAAAACCCTTCAATAAGCGCCCTAACTTATGGTGCAATAGGTGCAAAATGTTAGGTATAAATACTGACATATCTTCCAGATATTAATCCAAGTTCAATTAGTTTTACCTCTATTCATGATATAGAAAATCAAGGAATTATATACCTCTATAATTGAATATCATAATATCATCATCAGTGTCTAGCGGAGTTACTGTCGAGAACTCCAAAATAAACATTCTTTACAAATAAAAACACTCTTTCAAAAACCTCCGAACAGTTATCTATAGATTATTCAGTTAATTGAATTAGAACTCAACGAAAAGAATACAAAATTTGGAAAACCCCTGACACAAGGACGAGCTCAAATCTGTTCAAAAATACCACACATTATCCAATTGGTATGGGGTGGTGGCTCAATGGTAGAGCTTTCGACTCCAGTTAAATCCTGGGACATCCACGGAATTGCAATCGAATGGTTGCAGGTTCAATTCCTGTCCACCTCATATTTATTTTTTTTGCTTAAGTACACAAGCACGAGGTAGTCAAAATGATCAATTAGCAATTATGTCAGGTATGATACTCGTCTAAGGTTTTTACTGTTAAAATATAATTCGATATTGTAAAATATATTAAAGAGATGACTTATAAGAATCAGAAACAAGACAATTGGTCCGTAAAACAAAATAAACGAAGTCAGATGAAGCCCTAACAGAATGTCAATCGATACTGGAAAGATATTGGATGATAATCTATCGCGAGACGTTTACAATTCAGGAATCTGACTACGAAGGAGTCTATGGAATGGAACAAGAAATAACAGTTGTACTGTGGATTATATGGGGCTAGAAATGGTGTGATGACGATGAAAATTCTTCACTCGTCGTCCTCTCTTATGGTTCAATAGGTGCGAAATATTAGGTATAAATACTGACGTATTTTCCAGATATTAATCCAAGTTCAATTAGTTTTATCTCAATTCATGATATAGGAAATCAAGGACTTATATATCTTTATAATTGAATATCATAGTATTATCATCAATGTCTAACCAAGTTACTATCGACAACGCCGAAGAAAACATTCTTTCCAAATATTTACAATGTTTGTGATATCAATTATCGAATAATTTGTTACGTTTTTTTTTGCAATGACGCATTCAGGGTGACATTTTAATTCAAAATTAAGTTTTTCCTTCAAAACATTAAACCTGCATCACCTGACTCTGAGATCAATTTGTATTCGTCCCGATGAATGTTATGTGATTATTCCAACTATTTATCTACTAAGAAAAATATGTCTTTGAAGAGTTTTGCACTGTAAACAGTTGACTCCATTCTAGCACACAGCAGAAAAATTCCGCTGAATTTTCTATGGAGCGAATATGTTTCCTCTGGTGGGGGACTTAACCTTTCACTCAACATTAAGCCTATATTTGCTCTAATTCTATCCGATACGGTTTGATTTTTGAAACTGAATGGTCGTGCAGTAGGGCCAGAAAAAGGCTCGCCTAATGTTATCACACTATTTACATGAGCGTCAACCATAGCCTGAGTTTCTAGTCCTGTTAAATATCCAAGCTTTTTAGAGTATTCGTAAACTTTTTCACGATCGTTGAGGGTGGCATATGATAGTAACTTTCTATAGTTTTGGATGAATTCTGATGGAAATGGTCTTGAAGCTCCAAAATCTAAAAGCTCAATTTTATTTGTCTTCGCATTATAGAGGAAATTTGCCCAATTAGGATCTGTTTGCATGTACTCAAATATTGCTATTTCTTCCAGACACAGACGCATTATAGTTTGTGAGATGAAATCTTTAACGTTCTGCGAAGTATTAAGTGGTAATTTCATTATTTCGGTTCCTTCCATATAAGACATTGTAATAACATTGGTCGTTGTCAGGTCTGCATAGACATGAGGAACAGCAAACACAGGATCATCCTTCAAAAGTTGTTCGAAATGTTGCAGTGCTCGGGATTCCCTGACATAATCACACTCCCACTTTAGCTCTTTCCTGGCATTGGCAACAGTTTTATCTAGAAATAAACCCTTTGGCAATAGCCGAGAGGCACTCAAAAACATTAGGAGGTTGTTCAAATCGGAATCAATGGAATCCTTCACACCGGGGTATTGAACTTTTACGACTACCTTTTTACCATCGGGCAATGTAGCACGATGGACCTGCCCTATACTTGCTGCAGCGATGGGAACTCTATCAAATTCTGCAAACTTTTTTGTCCATTCTTTTCCCAGTTCCCGTCTCATAACTTTCTCAAGTTGTCTATGTGGCATATAGTTAGCACTATTTTGCACGCGGGATAGAATTTCATACAGTTGTTTAGGCAGTACTTTATCATCTTGAAATGACATCATTTGTCCAATTTTGAGAGCAGCGCCTCTCATTTGGGAAAATTTTTTGGCAATCATTTCAATATTTGAATCGGAATAAATAAGAGATTTCCAAGTGGGTGATTGGCCCTGAACAACTTTTGTCAGGCCTTCTGAAGCCGCCATTATTCCAACACCTGCCGCCAATGACCCATAGTGGAACAAACGCGAAATACGCGAGGATGGTACTTTCGAACTTTGAAGCTCTTCACGCTTTCTCTCTGTTTCTTGCTCTTGATTCTCTTGGTTCACTAGCTGCTACTATTCATTTTATTTTTTGATGTCAGTCAGTTAAAATTAAAAAAATGTAATTTTTGCATAGAATTTTGCAGGCTGCAGACCTCTCCACGAGAGCGACCATCATGAATTACATACTTTTTGTCCTTTTGAGTAGGAGGAGTAATTTCTGACGCCAGATAATTTTTTCTGTTTCTTGCGTTGTTGGGATAAATTCTTCGACCTTATTTCTTCAGACAGCTGCCTGGCCTCATTCCATTGAGGGTCATTGAACCATTGATACTGCATCAAAATAGGCCTAGTAAGAGTGGAAGTGCTGGCCCACTGCGCAAAAGAATCTCTGGCAATCGTGCAAGATCCCTTGAGGACTTCTTTCGAAGATGACACGAGACAAAAGGCATAATATAAACTACGTCTCTCAATCATATCTAAAGCAATTCTGTTCAATCGGGGTGGTGACTTTTGTTGAAATTTCCTTGGAATTATGCTATTATTCCGCTTTTTTACTTGCTGAAGGGTATATACGATCTTCTTTCCAACTTTTCCTGTAGCGCAACGACACTGAATGCTTTCTTACCCGGAGTTGGATTTATAAGATGCTTTATGAGTGATTTGAACTCCCGTTTTGATCTAAGAGTTTGATTCTGGATCTTAGTGATCTCAATTGTGGCAAATCTTCAAATTACGCCCTCATTTTCTTGTCAGGCCTATATAGAGCAAGTGAAGTTGCCAGTAGCTTTCTTCTTGCTTTATTTTTCTGTATGCTAGCAAATTCTGAAAATTTTCAGAAGTAAAGATTCGTACTCAAAATTGAAAAACGGCGATGAGATGACACTGATGTTTGTCCAAAATAGAAATTCAAAGATAGAAAGCGATAAGCACTAGTGTACGTTCATTTCTTGGCTCATACAAATCCATATCAATAAGATAGGTATCGGAATGGGCTCAAAGAGAAGATTTTCCGATAAGGTTGAACATCCTGATCCTGTCAAAAGTTCAATTCCGGAACGTGCTGCTGAAGTCGCCGAGGAGTTAGCCAAATCACACCCAATCCCTCCGCCAACACCGCTACAGCATCATGATGCTGGTGAGTTTAGTGAATTGGTTCGCCATAAAACAACAGCTGAACACGCAGCAAAATTAGAGAACTCGACCGTGAACCCATTCACGGGTAGGAAATTCACCCCAAAATATGTCGATATACTGCGCATCAGACGTGAATTACCAGTTCATGCGCAAAGAGCTGAATTCTTGAAGATCTATCAGAACAATCAAATTATGGTTTTTGTCGGTGAAACAGGTTCCGGTAAGACTACTCAGATTCCACAATTTGTGCTTTTTGATGAAATGCCACATCTAGAAAACACGCAAGTTGCCTGTACCCAACCACGACGTGTTGCTGCAATGTCAGTTGCTCAAAGAGTCGCTGAGGAAATGGATGTTAACTTGGGTGAAGAAGTTGGTTACTCCATAAGATTTGAGAATAAAACTTCGAACAAAACTATTTTGAAATATATGACTGACGGTATGTTGCTGAGGGAAGCTATGGAAGACCACGATTTGAAACGATATTCTTGTATTATTCTGGATGAAGCTCACGAACGTACGTTAGCCACCGACATATTAATGGGTTTGTTGAAGCAAGTTGTAATAAGGAGGCCAGATTTAAAACTTATTATTATGTCTGCTACGTTAGATGCGGAGAAGTTTCAAAGTTACTTTCATAATGCTCCATTACTCGCCGTTCCCGGTAGAACATATCCTGTAGAAATTTATTACACTCCTGAATTTCAAAGAGATTATTTAGACTCTGCAATCCGTACCGTTTTGCAAATCCATGCTACCGAAGGAGAAGGTGACATACTGCTATTTTTGACAGGTGAAGATGAAATTGAGGAAGCATCAAGGAAGATATCTTTGGAAGGTGATCAGTTGGTAAGAGAGGAGGGCTGTGGTCCTTTAGCTGTCTACCCCCTATATGGTTCTTTACCCCCACATATGCAACAACGTATCTTTGAGAAAGCTCCGGAGTCACACAATGGTAGGCCGGGCAGGAAAATTGTTGTGTCCACCAATATCGCAGAAACTTCTTTAACCATTGACGGTGTCGTGTATGTCGTAGATCCAGGTTTCTCTAAACAAAAGGTCTACAATCCAAGAATCAGAGTTGAATCGCTACTGGTTTCACCAATCTCAAAGGCTTCTGCCCAGCAAAGAGCAGGTCGTGCAGGTCGTACAAGATCTGGTAAATGTTTCAGGTTATACACTGAAGAAGCATTCAAGAAAGAGCTGATAGAACAGAGTTATCCCGAGATTCTACGTTCGAATTTGTCTTCAACGGTTTTGGAATTGAAAAAACTAGGCATTGATGATTTGGTGCACTTTGATTTCATGGATCCTCCTGCACCAGAGACGATGATGAGAGCTCTGGAGGAATTGAATTATTTGGCATGCTTGGACGATGACGGTAACTTAACTGCTCTCGGAAGGTTGGCCTCACAGTTTCCACTGGATCCAATGCTTGCTGTTATGCTTATTGGATCGTTCGAGTTCAATTGTTCTCAAGAAATACTAACCATAGTCGCAATGCTATCAGTACCAAACGTATTCATTCGTCCGTCAAAGGACAAAAAGCGTTCAGATGAGGCGAAGAACATCTTCGCTCATCCAGATGGTGACCATTTGACTTTACTAAACGTGTACCACGGATTTAAATCTGATGAGGCCTACGAGTATGGGATTCATAAGTGGTGCCGAGACCATTATTTAAATTATCGTGCGCTCTCTGCTGCTGATAATATTAGAGCTCAATTGGAACGGTTAATGGTGCGTTATAACTTAGAACTGAACACGACAGACTTCGATAGCCCAAGATATTTCGATAACATAAGAAAGGCTCTTGCATCTGGGTTCTTTATGCAGGCAGCCAAGAAGAGATCGGGTGGCAAGGGCTACATCACTGTAAAAGATAATCAAGATGTCTTGATCCATCCCAGCACTGTGCTAGGCCACGATGCCGAATGGGTTATTTACAATGAATTTGTTTTGACGTCGAAGAATTACATAAGAACCGTAACATCCGTCAGACCGGAATGGTTAATTGAACTAGCTCCTGCTTACTACGATTTAAGCAACTTTCAAAAAGGCGATGTCAAGTTATCTCTGGAGAGGATCAGGAACAGAGTCGATACTATGAATCAATTGAGGGAAAGCGAAAAACACAAGAAGAAAAGTAAACACGATAAACATAATAAACACAGTAAGCACTAAGAAGTTCCGATTTTGGTCATATTGTAAATCATTTTTTTTCTGTTGTACTTTCACCAATTTTCTTTTTTTTCAGATCTTTCCTATCCTTAATAGTACCCTGATGGTATAACCAGAAGAAAGCTGCATTTCTCAAAATATATAAATATATAACGTACATATGAACTTGCGTTAAAGAGCATTAGGCTATCAAGACGTAGAGGAATCAATTCGTTGTTCGGAAACAACTAACTTCAAAAGTACAACTCCAACTAGCGATTTACTTTAGAGGGTAGGTTAGTCAGATAAGACACTACATAATAGATTAAAGTCAATAATATTCTATTCTAAAGATGCTTAATAGTGAAATATGTCACCTGATCAAACTTTAATGTACGTGTACAATGATATCTCCAGGAAAATTTTTTTTCCCATCAATTACTTTTTGTGCAATACAGAAGATCTTATATAAGCAGGGAGGCAGTGCTTGTATCCAGATAGCAACAACGACAAGAGCTTCACCACAGCAAGACGGATCAAGGAAGTGTATTCACGGGTTATCATGTCGCAAGAGGAGTATACGGAGAATCTAAAAGTGATCGTCGCAGAGAAGCTGAGTACTTTGCAGGGCTTTACTGAGGATATCAAATATGTTGCTGAATATATCGTATTACTAATGGTCAACGGTGGCACTGTGGAGACAGTTGTACAGGAACTGTTGACCTTGTTCGATTCTGTGCCGGCGGAATCACTCATGGACGTTGTGCAAACAGCGTTTTTTGCATTGGAGGCTCTGCAACAGGGTGAAACAGTAAATAGCATTGTCAACAAGATAAGAGGGGTTCCTGAAGTTCAGTCACAACAGATGGCACTACCTGCACAGCAACAGCAACAACAACAGTCTCAACGAGAAGCCCAGCCTCTGAGTCAACAGCATCAGCAATTAGAATCCGGGGAGTATCGACAACCGCAGCAGGTACCTTCTGCCTTCAGCGGAATTGTTCCACTGGCGAATCAAGACAATCGAGAGGCCCCGCAATTCACACTCACTGGATTCCAACCACAATTTGATCAACAACGTGCTACTAGTAACACAGGAAGACCAAGAGGGGGTGCTCGTGGCGGAAGAGGTTCACTGCGTGGTGCATCCCGCGGGAGCCATCGGAACAATAATAATTCGAGATTCAATCCGCTTGCTAAAGCACTCGGTATGGAGAGCGATCCTAATAGTAACTCGAGTAACGTGCATCATAGAAAGGAGGGACGTTGTAAAGTTTTTCCTCGTTGCCCATTAGGAAAGACGTGCCCACATGCCCATCCTACGAAAGTGTGTAATGATTATCCAAATTGCCCTAAGCCAGCCGGGACATGTGAATATTTACATCCAAATCAAGACGAAGATTTAATGAGAGAAATCGAACGAACAAGGGATGAGTTTCAACAGAGAAAAGCGGCTATATTGGCAGCAAGAAGCAAACCTATTAGAACAGGCATTGTTCTTTGTAAATTTGGTCATTTATGCACAAATCCGATGTGTCCATTTGGCCATCCAACACCTGCGAACGAAGACGCTAAAGTGATTGATTTGGTATGGTGTCCAGATAATTTGAACTGTACAGATCCCAATTGTAAGCGTGCACATTCTTCGATCTCCAAGATCAAGCAAGTTCAACCGATGGGCAAAGCTAAAAACATTGCTACTTCTGGTGAATCATATTGTTCAAAACCGATGGGCAAACCGATTGAGAAATCTCTAGAGCAATGTAAATTTGGTGCTCATTGTACCAACAAACGTTGTAAATATAGACATGCGCGTTCCCATATAATGTGTCGAGAAGGTGCAAACTGCACCAGAATAGATTGTTTGTTTGGTCATCCAATCAATGAAGATTGTAAATTTGGAGTAGCCTGTAGGAACGCGTACTGTCTTTTCAGACATCCAGAAGGAAGAGTCCTGCCCGAAAAAAAATACGATGCTTCATCAAATGCAAATTCAACCTCGACAAGTGAGAGGGTGTTTGCGATGCCGGAAAGTGCAGCCATCGAACCTGTTGCGGACCAAAATCGGGGAGAACAACTATTTGCAGCAACGAATTCTCAACAGGTGGATCATGATACTGACATGGCATAAACAGTGGAATATTTTCATATAGTGCGACTGAAATGAGTCGATCAAATTTCGTATTCTTATCGAAAGTTTATTAATATTGTATCATTAAAAAAAAATAAAAAAATAAAAAAAAAAACATTTTAGAAAGTTTATCAAAGAAACCATTTGCATAAACGGTTGTTTTTAAATCTTGTAAATGAAAACACTAGTAGAATACTCTTGTATTTTTTCCTTTCAGTTCAACGTTAAAAGGGTTTAACGTTTCTCTGATTGCCGAGATGAAACCGAGAGAACACAAGATAAAAGTTGAAAAGTGAAAGTATGGCAACTACAAAAATATACTATAAATCGAAAATTATAAACAATGTATTTTGGCAATCAGAATCTCTTCTTCTCAATGGCTGCTTCATCAGCATAAACATCCAATGGGGAAACTGGTAAAGCATGTTCGGTCCACAAGTTTGGAGTCAAGAAACCGTAGGTGTTACCAATAGCAACGAAAGCAGCTTTCAAAGTGTTTTCCAAAGTTCTGGTGGAACCGTTGGATTGGGTGTAACAATCTTCCAAACCGGCCAATTGCAACAATTTCTTGACAGCTGGAGAAGCAACGATACCGGAACCTCTTGGAGCTGGGATTAATCTAACGATAACGGAACCACACTTACCAGAAGTCTTGGTGGCCAAAGAGTGTGGTTGACCCAAGTTGTTACCCCAGTAACCTCTTCTGATTGGAATAACAGACAACTTGGCAATGATGATACCGGCTCTGATGGCACCAGCAACTTCCTTGGCGGTCTTGATACCCAAACCGACATGACCGTTGGAGTCACCAACGACGACAACTGCCTTGAATCTGGTTCTTTGACCAGCTCTGGTCTGCTTTTGGACTGGCTTGATGTTCATAACTTCATCAGACAAGCTTGGCAACAAGGTGTCAATGATTTGGAACTCCTTGACTGGCAAAGAGTGTAGGAAGATTTCCTCAATGCTGGTGATCTTACCAGCCTTGACTAATCTACCCAACTTGGTGACTGGAGTCCAGCCTTTTTCTTCCACATTTCTGCCACCTCTTCTACCTTGACGGCCCTTGTTTCTGCCACCGAAACCACCTCTTCTTGGGGCTTGGGATGGAGCACCACCTTGGGCTGGAGCACCGGCTTGTTCAGACATTATGATTTATTAGTATGGGGTTTCGAAGTAAGTGTCGGAATGGATCACGGAAAGTTGATGTATGGGTAACTTTCAATCGACAATAAAAACACAATTTATTTGTAGGCCATCAAAGAGCTAATTGCAACAGCAGTCCAGTTCTTTTCACTCCATCGGCCATCAAACGTCAAACACCTACAGCTCCACCTACCGCTGCGCTCTACAGATGCCAGCGCCAGGCGCTGGCATCAGCTTGCCCACTGAAACTTTTTTTCGCATCGTGTCGTCGCAAACGACGACTTGCTCTGCGTCTGCGTGTCGTCGAGACCGTGAAGTCAGACATAGACATGAAAAAGACAGCTCCGACATGGGCGCCGTGGTGTGCGGACGTACGAACCATCCGCACACAAACCCACACACTGCACCAAGACCACGAAAGCAGTCCCAACGACGCTGCGCACCACATACGGCGCACACTTCTTGTCATGCCACTTCTACCTGTCCGAGCTGACGGCCCGACGCGCCATCTCCGAAGTGCCCGCCGATACCTCCTTCGGCTCGCCACTTCCGACCGCCAGGCGGACTTCCCAACGCCAAACGCCGTTCTTCCCATTGGTGCAGGGGCACGCAGCCTCCCCGGTACACCACACCATCCCGACACCACACCACAAGCCATACCAACCCCTTCTCTCTTCCCCGCCGTCGCAGGCGGGGTAACCCGCCACTCCGTATCATTCCGTCCGAGAGCGATCGCTATCTATTCTTTGCTTGCTGCATTGATCCGAAGATAACGCTTCAGCGGCGGCAGCGGCAATTTGGATCAGAAGGGGAGCAATAAAGAATCGAAACATAGTAGGCCCAGATATGGCATATCCATAGGGAGAGAGGCCAGGGGGGCCTCAGGTGGGACCGAAAGGAGACTGATGTGGAGAGAGGAAATGGGAAATGCGAAACGGGAAAACAAGGAAAACAAGGAAAAGATGGAAAACTTGGAAAATCAGTCGCAAAGAATACTTCATACTTAAATAGATAAACTCGTTTACACTAACCATAACGCACTTAAGAGAACGCATTCTAGTTTGCAACAAGGGTTGAACTTCTAAGTGAGGCTTGAATTCATCTACATCGATTTAGCACCAAACTAGATATGTCTGAGTATGTGAGAGTTTATTTTGGCAACCCGTAGGTGGGAAGATGGCGTTTCTTTGTACTAACAGTTGGGCTTGAATTTGCGCATATACGTTTTTGTTGAAAGACCTACCTCTGATCATTCGAAACATGTTGAAAAGAAGGCTGAAGAGCTGAAGAAGGATGCTGAGAAATATGAGTCTAGTATCTTGGCCAAGTTGAAACAGATTGGGAATCGTGTGAAGTCGTCGTTGATCACGACGAAGGCGTACGTGGAGCAGAAGGGCGCTTCTGGGGCCAGTTCCGCCAGGATTTTGGCGTGCAAGACGGGCAGACAGTTGCAGAACCCAGTTATCTTGGTTAACGTGCTCCTGGGCTCCAGTTTCGTAACTGCGTTGTTGACCGGTTACGCCAAATACGACGCCAGATACTTGAGGGATAAGTCGGACGCTGTCATATTAACAACGGTGGGTTCAATCACGGCAATACTTGCATTGGATACTGTATTATCCGTTAAATATTATCCTAAATTTGATAAAAAAAAATAACCGCACAAGTTTATATTCCAATCTCTTCCTTATATGATTATTCCACACAGGTTTCTCCAGGCTTCTCACCATGCAGCTGTGATATCGATTTGCTCAACTCTACGTAGTATACCTGTATATGTCTGTATAGGCGAGTTATCAAGTATGTTATCGGTTTCACGTGACCTTTTTTGACTTTGGCGGCAAAAGCGAGCTGGGGATAAACGAACAAGGATACAAATGCGAGTCGTGGGGCAAGCACTTTTGAAAGAGACACGGCGGCGAGGCTGCAGTCAGGGATATGGACTTTCTGGATGAGCAGTACATTGAAAATGTTCCGACTCCCGGGGCAGGCAATGTTGTGAGCAGCGCAGGTTTGAAACCTCCTGTGGCAAGATCGGGGCACTCTTCAGGGTCGGCGCAACTTTCGAGGAGTTCTAGTTTTCAGTGGGGTTTGGGTAATAATGTGTCGTCGCAACCTACTACATCTGTCAACATGGATCAAACGATTTGTCAGATATCAGCAACTCCGACCTCTTTAACGCCTGTTGTTACACCTAGCGTTACGCCCGCGGTCACACCTGACGTTGTAACCTCTAGTCCCTCGATCTACAGAGCTGTATTACTTGAGAGCCGAATGAACGATGCTGCAGAGAACGAAGCACAGGCGAATTCCAGGGTGCTAGATAAAGATGATGCATTGATGGAGTCTATGTCTCAGAGTATATACTCGAACGTTGATTCTGGGCGACGAATATTTCCCTTTGTCAGTGTTGATATACCAACAGTTTTCATTAACAAGAAACCATTGACTACAGAGGACCTTGATTTGCGCTGTTGGGATAAGAATTTCTTCATTTTAACGTCAGCGGGGAAACCAATCTATTCGATGCACGGCAAGGACGAACAAATTATATCATTTATGGGAATATTACATACTGTAGTCAATTACTTCCAACTGGAAAACTCCACCGATATCAGAATGATTGAGTCAGGGGAGCAAAAATTCATTTTCCTAGATCGATCTCCAATTATTTTGGTTGCCTATTCAACGAGAGGTGAAACTTCAAATGAATTGATCAGTCAGCTGGACTTTTTACATTCGTATCTTCTATCATCACTGAGTCAACGGCAAGTATCTAGGATATTTGATAAAAGAGAAAATTTCGATTTGAGAAATTTTTTAGAATCAACAGATTTCGAAAACTTAGATGAGATTTGTTCCTTGATTAGCGAGAAATTTTATCCTGATGTTTTACTTGGTTCATTACAATGTTTGACTTTGAATAGATCATATAGATCTCAACTTCATGAATGTATGCTCCAGAATTTAATGAGAGAATCAGATTTACCTAGAGGTACTTTACTTTATGGACTAATCGTTGCACCAAATAGTAAATTATGTTCAGTACTGCGACCAAGAGGCCATACTTTACATACGACTGATCTTCATCTACTGTTCTGTTTAATTTTTCATCAGTTTCAAAATTTGAATGAAAATCAAGAACTATGGGTCCCAATTTGTTTCCCAAAATTCAATTCGAATGGATTTCTTTATTGTTATATCAAATTTCTGTCATCACCAAATTATAAAATTTCTTCGAAGAGTAGGCCCGTGTTGGTTTTGATAAGTGCCCAGAAAGATGCTTTTTATCAATTAAAATTGCTAGGTGATAAATTGACCTCGTCAATAACATCAAATGGATTATTAGATAAAATTTTTCAAGCTCAACCCGTAAGAATTGGTGATATTCAGGCACCATTGGTACATCATTTTTTGTACAAATCAAAGAAGCATGTTCAATACGTTATGCCACAATTACAATTTGCTGACAGAGAATCTGATTCAGTACAAGCGGAGGAATACGAAAAGAAACTAATGACCTATTATCAGCAGATTCATAACTCTGTTTTTTCTGATGGTGGAATTCCGTTCAATAAATCGATAATAAATTTTTTCAACTGGGAAAGCTCATTAGGACCCTTTGAAGAGCCAAACAATATTGGTTTAATACAGGGTGAGAAAACTCAAATGTTGGGACTGGCTTGGATAACTCCAGGTTTTGAATTATATCTTATATCAAATAATGGCGTAAACGATAAAAGAATACTTTTAAAAAGTGCTAAAAAGATTATAAGCTGGTGTAGAAAAAATGAGGGCAAAATATTTGTTAATGAAGGAGCTACGTTTTGATGGTATTTTCTCTTTCTTTTTAATTTAGAGAGAACCAATTTATTGCAATGTATCATCGATGATAGATGGCTTTTTGATACTCCACTGACGTGGTGCTACGTACATGCCTATATTATTGAATTACACCGTTGCAGGGAAAGAAAAAAACAAATCGCAATGTCAGAGCTGCAACAGCAACTTCAAAAAAGTCTATGCACTTCTCGGAACCTTTCTATCTTGTGGATTTTTGCTACGTCTTTGACTCATTACTACTCCTGCAGAAACTACTCCAAATTTTCTTATTAACTTCTTATAGAACAATCCGCATGCATTGCAAAGAGTTGCTGGCCCCCGGGGGCCCTTTCTCCATTCAGGAGTATCAGTCGCTGAGCAATGTAAACATTTCATGTGAGTATTTCTATTCTTTCCTGATTTTGATGATTTTCCAAATCTGATAGAGTTTCTGCTATTCAAGCTACCATATAATCCATCAAGATTGCAATTGTCATCTGCTAAATCACTGGCGTCAGTAGGATCATCCCAAAGCACATCTGATGAATCTTTGTTGCCAGGAGATTGAAGTCTCATGGACGCTGGAGAAATGCTGCTTGATAAAATGGGCGATCTTTCCAATCCACTATTTAAAGAGTCACTGCGGCATAGCTGTACCCTGTTGTCTTTCCTTTCACTGTTCAAGTTGACTATGGAAATTATCGATGACGAACGTTTATTGAATGATTTAGATTTCGCTCTAAACATATTCATCAAACTTTGTCTTTTCGTTTGTGAAGAACATTTCTCATTCTGATTCTGTGATATTTTTTCACCCTTCTCGTCTTCATGACCCCTTGTGTTAATCTTGCTCACTTTTAGTGCATTGATCTTATCTAGCATTGCTTCACATTTCTTTTGAACAACTATGAAATCACAAAGGGGTATGTTTTGTAATTTTGACCAACTATGTGCTATACTTGACACCTCTGCGCTACATTTTTTCAGCTCTAACAGAGCGTTAGCTGCATTTCTTTCGTGATCAGTGAAGCTTTCATCGCTAGGACTCTCAAAAAAGGTTGAACATCTCACTGCTTTGATCGAGTCTGCTTCTCTAACTTTGTATGCACCGCAAATATTTCTAGGGTAGCAAGATGATAGCGGCTCTGTTGAGTCGAATGATGTCTTCCGGCGATCAAAAGAGCCATTCGACTGGCTGTTTAACGTATATCGAATTTCGCTACTTCTTGCTGAATTGACGTTAAGCGGAAGATCATTGGTTTTTCCCAGCTCAGGCACAATGCGTGGAATTAAACATAGCGCTTCTGACTTTTCGTGACCGTGCGATCTCCAAGTTTCTGCTCTAAAAATTGGTATTCGACCAACCGCAGGACTTGGTGGTGGAGCATTTGGAATTGGTATTGGTGAGTTGGCGCATCCGATTTGATTATCTACCTTAGACCCCCTTTTACTGTTCAGATCTCTACTATAGCTTTCCACTTCAATTGTCATCCTCTAATGCTGTAGTGAATAGCTTTGGGCAAAGAAATTTTTCCTCAAAGTTGCACATTCTTTTGGAGTGTTCATTTTATAGTTCTCAGTAGTTCTTCTTCGAGGAAACTATCGTTTCTCCCACAATTACTGTACTTCTCTCAACACACATGTTGGTGAGGCATGCGTATTCTTTGTTTTGATGCTGTAGAAATCTCCTTTCTACCAATCTACACTGTTTCTCTTTTTATTAAGAAAACTACTTGAATTTGAGTCATTTGCTATGCCAGTGTGACGCGACAACTTCGTCATTTGCGATTTTTCATTTTATATTAAGAATCTTTCCTCCCGTAAGAGCCTGCTTTTGAGATATTTGAAGGGTGATGACAGCGAACGGAGCTCTGGCGTGGAATTAAGCACTTTACCACACTATGCTACTACCGAAAGTGCTTACACTTTTTTTACTTGCCCTGCATCAATTGTGTTTTGTCAATGCTTTTACAGACTATTTGTTGAAGAAGTGCCATCAATCTGGATTCTGTCATCGCAACAGAGAATACTCCGGGAACATTGCGAAGTCTTTTAACCACTATTATTCACTCAATGAAGATAGTCTTAAATACAGTGAAGCTGAAAACGTTCTTCATGGCATAGTTGAGAAATTGATTCCTAGCAAAAATGCTGATGATATCACAATAAATCTGCCGTTTACATTGCGTTTTATGCAGGAAGGTACGAGTGTGAGGTTCACCATCGATGAAGAAAGAGCCCCTACCGAAAATTTACCAGATTATATATCTTTAAGAAGGTACAATGAAACTTCAAAGTGGGCCTTCGACGAGCATGCACCACTTTCTGCTGATTTTGCCAGCGTGAAAAAAGGGCATTCATGGTTTCGTTCTGACAAGGTCACTTTTTTGAACAAGGCAGGCACTCTTAAGATTGAGATCCTGAGGAAATCATTCCTGTTGAACATTTACTACAATGGTCGACTTTCTTTAGTTATAAATGATCGGTCATTTTTAAACATTGAGCACTTAAGATCGAAAGAGGAAAATTTCAAAAATTTGCTGCCTGAGGAGTCTTCTTTCAATATGTTCAAAGACAGCTTTGAATATTCAAAAGATGATACTCTTCCTTTTGGTCCTGAATCAATTGCTGTTGATTTCACTTTTAAGAACTACGAAAATTTATATGGTATACCAGAGCATGCTGACTCGTTACGGTTGAGAGACACATCTGAAGATGAGCCATACCGCTTATTCAATGTTGACGTTTTCGAATACACAGTGAAATCAACTTCGCCTATGTACGGTTCAATACCTTTTATGCTTGCAACAAATCCACGGTCAAGCGTAGGTCTTTTTTGGGTAAATGCTGCTGACACATGGATTGATATAAAATACGACCGTCATGATAGTAAAACACACTGGATCTCTGAATCGGGTATAGTAGATGTTGTTTTGTTTTTTGGTGACACCCCGGCCGACATACTGGAAGCATACACAGAATTAACGGGAAGATCTGTGTTGCCATCTCTGGCATCCATTGGTTATCATCAGTGCAGATGGAATTATAATGATGAATTAGATGTTTTGACGGTTGACTCCGAGATGGATCGTGCACATATTCCATACGACTATATTTGGCTGGATCTTGAGTATACAGATGAGAAGAAGTTTTTTACATGGAATCCATCTGCTTTTCCAGATCCTGAGCGTCTACTGGGTAGGTTGAAGAGGTTAGGCCGTCAACTCGTTATTCTAATAGATCCTCACATCAAAACGGGATATGAAATCAGCAAAGCTATAATAGAAAGAGGTGCTGCCGTCAGAGACCCATTGCAGGGAACATTCTTTGGTGAATGTTGGCCTGGAACCTCTGTTTGGATTGATACCTTTAGTAGAAATGCTCAAATACTTTGGAGCTCATTTTTAAAAACACTGGTAAGTGCCACCAACTTACACATCTGGAACGATATGAATGAACCATCTATCTTTAGTGGACCTGAAACAACGGCACCCAAAGATCTTCTTCACGAAGGCGGATTTGAAGAAAGATCTGTGCATAACGTTTACGGCTTAACAGTTCATGAAACGACATATCATTCAATGAAGGAAATTTTTTCGGGCGAGGATTTAAGACCATTCATATTGACGAGAGCATTTTTTGCTGGATCCCAAAGAACAGCTGCCACATGGACTGGCGATAATGTTGCGAATTGGAATTATCTTGGCATTTCTATCCCGATGTGCTTGAGTAATAATATCGTTGGAATGCCGTTCATTGGTGCTGACATTGCTGGATTTTCTGGAGATCCCGAGCCTGAATTACTCATACGTTGGTACCAAGCAGGTCTCTGGTATCCATTCTTCAGAGGACATGCCCACATTGATACCAAGAGAAGAGAGCCGTATTTGCTCGAAGAGCCCGTTAAGTCGCTGGTACGCGATGCTATTCAACTCAGATATTCATTACTTCCTACTCTTTACACTGCTTTTCAGAAAACGAGTACTTCAGGAGTACCCATCATGAAACCCATGTTTTTTGAGAAACCTAACTTTTGTCAGCTATATGGAGTAGATGATCAATTTTATATTGGGGATACCGGTATTCTCGTAAAGCCAGTTGTCGAGAAAGGTATCACTCAAGTTGAATTTCTCTTGGCGCCAGGTATATATTATGATTTATTCACATTAGAGCCATTTATTACGAGCTATGAAGAACCGGAAAAATATTCTGTGGCTGCTGATTTAGGCAAGATTCCCGCTCTCTTGGAAGGTGGTCACATCATTGTTAAAAGAGATAATTATAGGAGATCGGCCAAGCTGCTTCGAAATGATCCATTTACGCTAGTGATTGCACCAAATAGGAATGCTGATGCTGTCGGAGAAATATATGTTGATGATGGAGAGACTTTTGCGTACCAGAGAGGCATTTATTTAAAATCAGTTTTCCAGCTCAAAAATGGGAAAATAATAACATGTGTTCCGGAGCATGTGCCTCCTAACCAGGAGTTTGTTGGAACCACAACCATCAACAGGATAAATGTGGCGTTGGATGGAAACGACGTAAGCATCAAAGATACTGTGAACATCACACAAGGTGCCGAATGTCGTATCGCAACTGTGACAAAAAAGAGGCCCAACACGGCTATTATAGAAAATGTTCAATTGAGATTCAATGAATCCTGGACGATAAATTTTTAAATTGGATAACGCCATTAATCACATTCATGATCCATATAGAGCCATTAAAAATGCAGAGTATTTGACGACCTGGGTCCATCTTAAGGGCGTGGAGCATTCTGGACACTTACCCAGGGTTGGGATAAGTAAAAGTCTTTCCTTTAAATGCTGTTCTTCATCCACGAGATATCGATTGAGACAGCTCAAATGAGCAACTAGTTTACATGTTTCCGATGGGCAAAATGCTACATATGGCTTGAAGAAAGCTTGGTCCGAGGTATAATCAATAATTTGATTACATATAGCGCAATTTAGTGAACCGTAGGTTAATCTTTTAGCAAATCTCTGGCACATGTCTCGTGTTTCATTTATCTGATGTTCGTACAATTGTTTTACAAGCTTCAAATTCTCTTTTTCAAACAACGTAATGGCATCGTCGCCATTCTTAACAAATATAGAAAGAGCTCTTTCAGAAATTTTAGTCGTCAAGTGGATGCTGTCCACATTAACCTTGAACTTGTTTTCTTCCCATATTTTTTTCATTTCAGAATTAAAAAAATGGATTATGAGATCCATATATCTGAAGTAAGCATGCTTAAAAAGTAGCCGAACTAACGCCAGTTTGTGATGAATGCTTCTACCACTTGTCTTGTTTTTCACAATGCGATCTTCTTCTTTAATGTAATGTGTACTGTATCCATGTTGCCAGGCGTGTTCGAATTGCAAGGCCGCTATTTTGCAAGGGAAGCCATGAACCACGGCAATCATTTCCCATGGTCTTGTTCCCTCCCTTCGAGTGCGGTAAGCCCCGCCATTATTTAAAATTCCATTATGCTGCCGTAACCGTCTCAAAGGGTTTGGTGTTGAACCTATATAAAAGGACTGTCTCTTCGGTATAGATTGTAGCAGATAACAGCAATAAAAATCTGCAAAACTTTGCTGTTGCTTTTCAATTGGGCGATCAGATTCCTGTAATTTGTCCATGAGATGCTGATTCCAAGCTTACTTTCTTTACGGTTACGATGCCTTTTCCAGGTTGTGATATGGCCATGGAAGTTTGTGGGCCATCTCGCGCATCGAAGATCACTTCAGGGCGATATTTAATAAGTTGACAAATTTCACCTAGAATTGAGCTTTACATAACTATTAGATAGAAGTAATGCTATTTAAATCAAAAAGTGTCCCCCGAGTATATAGAATTTTTTTTGACAGGAATTATGCTATAAAAATAAGTGGGAGTGCTGTGGCTGCGTCTCAAAAGCTCGGCAACCTACCTCTTTTGAAGGTTCCACCACCAAGAATATTAAAAGAGCACCTTGATGATTATGTTATCGGTCAAGACATTGGAAAAAAGGTTTTGAGTGTTGCTGTTTATAATCACTACCTGAGAATCAATGACAAGCATAGAAAGCTTCAATTACAAAGAAAAAGGGAAATGCTGAACAGGGAACAAGAACAAAAAAAAGACGACGAGAACGAACCAATCGTAGCTAGCAGCAGTGAATCGCAAGCAGGTTTGAAAAATTTGCAGAGTCAATTTGAATTTGATTTGTCTAAGGTAGATGAAGATTTGGAATTGAGCAAGAGCAACGTACTCATAGTTGGACCATCGGGTACTGGAAAAACTTTGCTAGCAACAACTTTGGCAAAGGTGCTAGATGTTCCAATTGCTATAACAGATTGCACTCAAATGACACAAGCAGGCTATATAGGCGAAGACGTGCAAGTTTGCATAGAGAGGCTTTTGATCAATGCAGATTACGATGTCGCAAAAGCTGAAAGAGGTATAATCGTCTTAGATGAAATAGATAAGCTCGCCAAACCTGCAGCCAGTATTGGTACAAAGGATGTGTCTGGAGAAGGAGTCCAGCAGTCATTACTTAAGATTCTGGAAGGTCACAAGGTAGAGCTCACTGTTAAGCGGCCAGTGAAAATCAGTAAAGATAACAATAACAATCAGGCAACTTCTAAAAAGGACGAATCGTTCACTGTAGATACTTCAAATATTCTATTCATGATCATGGGTGCCTTTATAGGTTTGGATAAACATGTGAAAGCTAGAATTACCAAATTACAAGACAATAGCAAATCCTCAGGTAAGTCGTCTGAAATCGATAATTCCCAGAACTTAAGATTTAGCAATAAAGTAGAGGAAATTGAGTTACAAAACGGGAAGAAAACGTGTGCGCTAAACTTGGTGACTCCTTCTGACCTTGTTACTTTCGGACTAATACCAGAACTGATAGGAAGAGTTCCTATCATCACGGCACTTGAACCGTTACAAAAAGATGATCTTTACCATATTCTGAGAAAGCCAAAAAATGCACTACTGGACCAATACGAGTATATATTTCAACAGTTTGGGGTCAGATTAGCAATAACACGCAATGGACTCGATCATATTGCTCGGTTAGCTTTGGCAGAAGGGACTGGGGCAAGAGGACTTAGAGGCATTATGGAAAGGCTTCTCCTC
This sequence comes from Zygotorulaspora mrakii, assembly GCF_013402915.1. NCBI lineage: Eukaryota > Fungi > Ascomycota > Saccharomycetes > Saccharomycetales > Saccharomycetaceae > Zygotorulaspora > Zygotorulaspora mrakii. The sequence goes on from NC_050720.1 coordinate 618,726, forward strand.
AATATTAACTACCAATGTCCTGAGTCTGGCGTTTCATATGTTTTAATCAATGAGAAAACCGTTGAATCCCTTCAGCAAACAAAATACTCGCTAGCAACAAATGTTGACGCAAAATACTATTCAGAAGAGCAAAAGGATAAGTTTTTGCATGATGTGTATACGGAAGATGAATTGTTAGGTGTGCAGCTCAAAAAAGAGCTTGCGGGAAATGCAATTTCAGAGAAAAGCTACTAGATTACAAGCCAGCTTGTCTACAAATCGCATAGCGAGAGAAGAAAAGTTTTAAGTCATAACATTATCATTAGTTTTAGTTTAAGCATGTATATTTTTATTGAGCTTTTGACCGACAATCAAAAGTACCCTAAAACAACCTGCGTTCTCATCGATTTTTCCCATATGCTCCTTAGTATAACGTTGAAAAAGAGTAGTTGGGTTCGTATCTTTGGGTGGTTTATTTGGATCCGATCCTTCTTTTCTGAGTAAAATATCCCATACTATTTGAGAAGAAAGTTCATTAAGGCAACCCATTTCTGTGGAGAAATCACCAGTTTTTAAGCTCAAAAGCGAGAATTTCACATTAGAGAACCCCACACTTTTGAATGCCTGAACGAAATGTTTTGTTGGGAAAATGTGCACGCCATCATTCATTGCCTTCAATGTAATTGCATCAAAAGTTTTGTCCCGTTCTAATGTGCTTGGAAATTCATGAACCGGATCGTCAGCACAAGAAGTGAACGTGTTGGCAATCTTCAAATCATAAACTGCACTTAATGCAAATCCACCAGGTATAATACATCTATACATTTCCCTCAAGAGCGGCTTCCATTTATTATAACTTAAACACGACCACACCCACGGTGCATATATTGTGGGTATCATATTATCAGCAAAAGGCAGTCTTATTTGCAGACTTTCTTTGCTAAAGAGAAACGCCTTTTTTGCCTCTGATATTTCATCATCTGTTGGTGCATGCGATTTACTTGTGGTAATGTCTTCAGGTAGATAGTATTGAGTCGATAATCCCACCCGCTTATAGTTTCCCAAGGATCTACTGAAGTAATCCTCTAACCACGAGTTTTGAATCGATTGAGTACGTTTGCTTCTGTTTTTACTTTCTGTACTGTCAGATTCTGCAGTACCAACCAATGTTTCAGAAGTTGTTGCGGTATGCTTTCTTTTGAACAAATTTGCCAATCCTGACCTTTTGGCTGGCCGACTGACACTATGCTTTTTTTTTGTGCTTTCAGTACTAGCTTTGCTTTGATTTTCTTCTGTTGTGTTCAAGCCCATTTGATTTGAAGATGCCGCAAAATCATCAGACAATGTGCCTATTTTTCTGCCCATACAATCGAAAAGATACTCAGCAGCAGTTTCCCTATTAACTTGATCAAGTTCACTTTCATCACTTACTATTTTCACTTGAGACGATTCAGTGCCATCCATATGCGGTCCAAGTATCTTGTCAGAATTTTCCTCTCTTAATCTCCAAGGCGATAAATCGAGAGGATAATCTGCAATATTGAGATTTGGTTCATCGTACGCAATTTGCCATCCAAGCTGGGTATCTGCTAGTGGTCGTAGAAGTAAGATGTCAATATCGTCAAAGCATTCAGTGACAATTTTTTCTTCACCTGCAGTCGATCCTTTCTCCTGAAAGAGGACTGTCTTTTGAATGGTGGATTTGTGTCTAGCATGTGCTTTCCTTTGTAATAGAATTTGTACAACTTCTGAAGAAAAAAACGAAGAGTTGGTATTTGTATAAAACTTTTGAGCTTGCATGTTCCACAATGAAATTATGGCCTCAATTTCAGCATAATCGTATGAAGAGTTTACTGATGCATACGTTTTGGAATTTGTATCCTCCTCAGATCCCTGAATGAAAAAAGGATAACATTGATAAGCATACATTCTGGATTTCAGATAATGTGTAATATAATTACCGAATGAGGCTAGCCTTTTTTTTGAATGTACCAATGAATCTTTAGGCGTTGTCTCCAAGTTGAAGGATACAAAAATATTCATTGTCCTAAAATTTTTGTTATAAGTTGGATTGTAGAGGATTTGCTTGATTTCTCCATCTATTGGAACAAAAACGACATTGAAAGAGTGTGCTCGTACAAGAACTGAAGCTCCAACTTTCGGGAGTAAGTTCCAGTCCCATGCTTTTCTTCTATGTTGATTGGCCACAACTTTTGATGTACTACCGTGTATACCACTAGCAGGAACAAAATGGTACTGCTCGTTTGCACCTTCAGGATCATGATCTAAAAAATCATTGAAGTAATTATGAGAATCTAGTGAAGATGATAAAGCGGATACTGACTTCTTATTACCAGCTGTTGATGACGCAGATCGGTTTGAAGATGAGGTGCCAAAAAAATCTGCATGGGAATTCAAAGGTGGGCTTTGAGAGGTGTCCGATATCTTACTGGAATAAGCATTTGCCAACAGTTTGGAACTATCTGAATTCGGCAAACTTGAATCTTGAGGAACTTCACTACTATTTATATTATGCTTGGTCGCATCGAATTGCGGATTAGATGGGAATAGATCATCGTGTAAATGCTTTATGACTATAGGATCTGTTAGGTTCTCGCCTTTTAGAGACTCTATATCCTGTTGCAATTTTGAGACTTGCTGTTGAGACTGCCTTTCCTGATCCAGCTCTTTATTTTGATTAGCCGCTTCCAGGCCGATATCTCGACCAATCTTTTCAATGCCACCATTCTTTTCCCGATTTTCACTATCGCCACAGGTAGACATTTGAATTTTGCTTGAATCCCCAAGAGCGTTACTCAAGCGTTTGGAATCCTCGCCCTTGTTATTCTCATTCGTATTCTCGATGACGCTTGCCATACCCACTTTCCTTACGATTTCTCCGTAATAATCGATTCGTAGGCCACTGAGCAATTAGCTCAACCAATCTACACTTGTCACCTTTTGTGCAACTTCTAGGGATAGTTGAAAATTCCTTTACACGTTTCAAGTGTCTCTTAAAATGCGGTCCTTCTTGCCTTATCCTCCCTCCAGGCGTCATTTTCCATATTTCAACCCCTTCGGAATCTAAGCCGTCGTCTATGAGGAAATTTGACGGCTTCAGGGAACCCCGGGACTCAATCTATATATGCTGCTATATGTATGCAATGAGAAGCTGAGCACACCTGGGAGCTATCAACAAATAAGTGATAATTCTATCTTGATGATATTGGTAATCCTTCTCTCATTTTATTGAATTGCTAAAAAGTAACTAGAGTATGGCATCGATTGTTGAAGATCATAACACCGCACCATGTTCGGCGCTTTTAGTACCTTAGTAGTCAAGATCTTTTCGTAGATAAAGTGTTTCAATTCTCTTCTTGCTGCTGGATAGATCCGAAGCTTGTAATACAATTCTGGAGCTATCCTATGCGTAAACTCAATTACAAGAACAAATGATCTGCGATCACAGTTCGAAAACAGTTAAGAAAATCTCGGACTCACACAAAATTTGTCCTTCCGAAAGTTTCTGGGATGTGCTTATTTAGTGTACTCAAATATTACTTTTCGACTCTCGTGCAACTTCAATCTACCCTAGTTGGCGTAAGGCATTCACCATCGGAATAGCGACATAATACCGAGAGCTACAATTCTTGCATTTTCAATCCAAAGGAATGCAGACATTACGTAAAGTAATAATTGCTTAGAGCCTTTAGTAGATTGTGGACTTTCGGGTTGTAACTCAGCTATTGGGAGTGTTTTCACCCCTTTCCTTTGATGCTTCTTCATATAGTAAGCTGTGGATGACATTGGAGCTCTAATCAGCTTGCTTTCATAATGCTAGTTGGTTAAACTTGAGTTCTGAAGGCTAATTGAATAGATTCTTGTAAAAGTCGCAGCCGTTTTCTTTTATTGATAACTACAGCATTCATACAATTCTGGCACATCTGGATTTATGACTCTTATTGCCACCTATTACAGCAGTTTGAATCCTCTATTTTTTGACCTTGAAGTAATATATTTTGAATGCACTCAATTACTCCCCCAGTTTTGATGGTAAACTACTGCGTTCTTTGCCGTATATGCAGCTTTTCATGTCCTTATTTGTGTGGAAAGAAATCTAGTTTGACGGCCCTGTCTTCTCCTTCGCATAAACTAATACCATTAAAAGCCCAGTTCCTTTCTCTCTAATATCTCTTTAAAATGCATTGCAGCATGAAGAGAAGGTAATGGATCCTTCATAAGCACAGATGATACGCTCGAAGACCCACCAAATCAGAGGAGTCTCAAATTATCCAAATCTGATGACCTTTTAAAGTGGAGTGAGCTCTGCCTTACTGGTGTAGTATTAATTGACCTTGTGAAAGCACCAGAGCTGTTTTTAATGAGTATCCGGAGGCACTTTTACTGTTTAACAGATGCTATGTTTTAGCCGCCGAGCTCTCGCGGACTTCAACAAGCTGCATGACGGATCACGAAATAATTTAAGCTGCAATAAAAGGAACTTATAAACATATATTGTAAACTTTTACTATGAAGAGGTAACAGGTATATATATATGTACTAGTTTGTAAAGTAATCTCATGTTGAAATGCCAGATTTGAACAGAATTAGATGCTATGTTGAATTTAAATGCAAATATAAGTGTGTAATGTTGAATGTTGTTTGTTGAAAATTGAAGTAAAGAAAAATGTTTTCCAGGATTCTTGAGTCATTCTAAATTTCATGTAGTAATTTTAGCATTTTGTTATCAATTGAAACAAAATCATTATCAACAATGTTGACAAGTACATAGTCACCAATCAGATGATCTAATAAAACCACACTCTCTTGAATTTGATTGTTTTGAAAATTTAATTTCCATTCCTGTAAAATATGGTAAAATTCTTCCTTCCACGCTAGGAAGGATATCTTTTCCACAACGGTAGGCTGCAGAACTTCTCTGCCAGGGAAAATACCCCATGTTACAGCATTTGCCTTGTAATCGTCTGGATGATTTGTGGTCAAATTACCCTCATAATCCACAGCAAAGTACGTTAACATGGTATTATCTTTCAACGAATCTTGTAGCTTATAGAGCTTTTCCTTTGGTAAGAGGAATTCCAAATACTGCTTTTGATAAACATACCCATCTTTAGGACCCCAACCAAAAACAGGATCACTCGATTTAATACCATTGAGTTGAGGTTGGGAATTAATGGTGATAATTAAATTCTGGTTGAGGGAAATCAAGTCCTCGAGAATGACATCAACTTCATTGTTGAGTGCAACGTCACACCATGGTAAACAATTCAAATCTCTCTCCAAATATCTTATGACAAGTCGAGCAATATCTTCCACTGTTTTTGGTCTTGACCACAACTCTAAAGATTTTTTCCCAGATTGTCTAATCAAGGATGATCCGCAAAGATCCAAATCGCCAAATGCAGGTGACGAAGAGTCACCGAATCTACCATTTGGAAATTCATCGACAGCCCATTGAGAGGTTCTGGCAACGTACGAGTATGGGCGTTTCTTCCAAAAAATTGGTCTCACTTCTTCCTTACGACGCTGTGGATTCAAAGACTTTCTCCATGGTAAAACCGCAACTGCAGCATCGCTGACATCCTTGTCAGTGGGTAGCAATCCCAATCTTTCAAGAATCATGATAGGAGCCTTTTCTAAATTCATGGTGTAGATATGTAAATGATTCACGAATCCGCTATCCAATAGCTTCTGGCACATAGAGACCAGTAGATCGGTACCAATTTCACGTACCGTTTGATCATTATCTTTGACAGCGTCCAATTTTTTCATAAACTCGTCAGGAACGTTAATTTCACACCATTGAGCCCTTCTTAAGAACGCCGCATATGTTGTAATTGGCATGATTCCAGGAATAATTGGAACAGAAACCCCGGCTGCTCGAACTGCTTCACACCACTTGATGAATATATCAGCATTATAGAACATCTGCGTGATGATAAAATCTGCACCGGCGTCCACTTTCTCCTTCAAATACTCCACTAGCTTATCTCTGTCATCATTGTCTTCCGGATGACCTTCGGGATAACCAGCCACACCAATGCCAAAATGGTCACCGTACTTTTCCCTGATATACTTGACCAAATCTTTAGCATACCGGAAGCCGCCCTCGACCGGTGTCCACTCCTTGGAGTTGAGAGGCGGATCACCTCTTAGAGCCAAGATGTTTTCGCAGCCCGACTCGTATGCTCTCTGAAGTGCGTCATCAATCTCAGATACAGGCATATTCGTGCATGTCAAATGCATGCATGTTTCCAGACCAAGGACACTTTGCGACGTAGCTACCAAATCAGTTGAAAGCTGAGACAGCATACCCCCACCTGCATTCCATGTGATATCCACAAACTGCGGGAAAGAAGTTTCATACATCCTGTCCATTCTATCATACAAATTTTGAACACCTTGTGTAGTCTTTGGTACGAAATACTCAAAGGAAAAAGTTGGCTTTGCCGACTTTTCCTGGTGCTTCTCCAATTTGTCTGTTATCTTCATCCTTACTGTACTTATCTACACAGTACTTCCAGTCGAGGGTATAGGTCACAAAGTCTTGACAATACTGATATACTCTTTTTCCAACTTATTCATTTTTGAAATTTTTCATTTTCGGTCTGGTTATTATATTTCAAATGCCGACGGTGACTCGTTTGGAACGCCGCTGCATGTGAAGAGAAGGAAAAGGAAAAAGAGAAAGCTATACGGAATTCCGCTCGATAGAGATCAATGAGGAACTGTAAATGAGCCGGAACTGGGAAACGAAGGAACCATTCATAAAAGAATACTTTGCCGTTAACAATGAACTCTTCTGACTGCAGGAAGCGTGTGTCAGAGAGATGGAGTAAGGTAGACTACCGGGTGCTTGGTGATGGAACCTCAGATCTTGGGGAAAGCGAATGCAGTACGGACATCGAGGAACGGGACAGTAAGAGAGTTCGCCAAGAAATAATAGATTTGACTGCACTCGATGATGAAGAAGAAAAAAGCGAAGGAAGCGCTGTGGTGACGCCGTTCAGGCTAATGCGTTCAAGTATTTACGATGGGGGTATAAACTCGCCGCATTTTATTACGCTCGAGGAAATTTTGAGCTCTAAGTCGCTGAAAAGCTGTGTATTGTTCAGCTATCAATTCGGAATGGATTTCTTATTAGAGCAATTTCATACAAGTGTCGAAAAAATAACAATTATAGGCCAGAGGGGTACTATCACACCGATAACCTCGGGGCGGGCTCTAGAGTTTGTGAAAAAGTTAGACATTGTTGAAATATTCATGCCACCATACACTTGCCATCATTCCAAAATGATTGTAAGCTTTTTTAAGGACGATTCCTGTAAAATATACATGCCTTCCAACAATTTCACTTATGAGGAGACGAATCTACCACAGCAGGTCTGTTGGTGTAGTCCCGTACTACAGCGATCCAATGGTATGTATTCAAGAAACAGCTCGAAGTTTCAAGACAATTTGATTGATTACCTAGCCTCCTACGAGAACAATCTGATAAACAGGCGGTTAATTCCAGTAATTAAGAAACTTAATTTTGAGCCGTTGAAAAATGTTCAGTTCATATACTCTACTCCTTCCAAAAAATTTGCGTCCGGGTTTCAGCTTTTGGCTGATTCGCTGCCCAGAAAAACTGGAACGGATGAAGGAGACGCACTTAAGCATTATTTGTGCCAATCGTCAACGATTGGATCCGCAATTTCTAAAAAGACCCACGGAAACCTCTTCACCCATGTATTCATACCGTATCTGGAGGAAATAATGACAAAGAGTTCCAAACCATTACAAACAGATACGGTATTGCAAGAGTTTAACAAACGACGCATCAAACCGTATATTTTATATCCAACGGTTCAAGAGATTCAAAACTCGCCAGCTGGATGGTTATCCTCAGGATGGTTCCACTTCAATAGGCTGAAGGATGTAGTGCACTATGATAATCTATTGAAAAAACTTGACGCATTTTATAAACAAAATCCAAATGATTTATCACGGGAGAGAAAAGCTACACCATGTCATTCAAAGTTTTACTTCAAGTCCACCACAACCAACGGGGAAGAAAAACAAAATTCTCAATTCGACAATCTTGATTGGTGTATTTATACTTCCTCCAACCTGAGTCTTAGTGCTTGGGGAAATCTAAATGGGCTTCCAAGAAATTATGAGGTTGGTGTTTTATTTGTTTCCGACCAGAATTCACTGCAATGTCAAAGCTTCAATGACGTCATTTATAACAGGTACAGGCTTAAGAGCAGAGAATTGAAACAACCTTCAGTGGCCCCATCCACCGTTATCATGGTCCCGTTCGGATTACCACCAACCAAATATGATATAGAAAAGGGCGATGAGGCGTTCTGCATGTCCAAGAACTATGATCTTGTTGATATCAATGGCCGCGCATATGAAACTTGACTCGAGCAACTCTCTCTATGCATACTTTTTGCTTCTGGTAAGCTTCGCATATATCAATTAAAAAACTTTTCAATTTGGAGACGAATATTACAGTGCCTCCGCCGTCTTCATTCGATTTCTTCCTACATACGCTTGTCACCGACTATTTACTACTGCCTCGTCCTGTACCAATCCTCCCCCCACGAAAGATAAATGAACATCTATAACAAACTATAAAATCTGCCAAGTATTTGAGCATACGGCATTGTTTGAACTTCTTAGCCACTCATGCTCCAGAACGTTAGACAGTCCATGAACGATGCGCTCTTCATTCGTTTGAAACACATGTAGAATGATGTCTCAGCAGATGACTTTTTTCCGCATGTTCCGAAATTTCACCATCACCGAACCGAAACTCGATCCGAGCAACACCATGCAATCACCCCTTCGAGAATTATATAAATGGTAACAAGAATACAAATACGATACTTCATGTTTCGCTCTTAGTGAAGTAGGATAATTCAACTGGTTAAGTCAGTAAAAGATTGTGATGTCGTTAACAGCTTCTTTCAATGATACCTTCAAGGTGTCTGATAATGTTGCGGTAATAATTCCAGAAACTGGTGTAGAAGTGACTTACTGTGACCTCTCACATCAGGTGGGACATTTCCAAACTCTATTCCACGACCCCAGATCCCCATTATATGATATTGTATTGAGACAGAGCACTGTTGCCATTTCTATGCGTAATGGGTTAGAGTTTGTAGTGGCCTTCCTTGGTGCCACTATGGATTCAAAGATAGGCGCACCTTTGAATCCAAACTACAAATCAGAAGAATTTGATTTTTACCTGAACGATCTGAAATCGAAGGTTATTGTAGTTTCTAAAGGCACGGTCAAACAAGAGAAGCAGGCAGAAGTAATTAAATCAGCAAAAAAATTCAATTGTTTTGTTGTCGAATTGGAATTTGATGTCAAGAGATTTAGAGTGGAATACGAAGTTTACTCTCCAGCCAACGGATATTCCAAGGGTATTTTTTCGTCGCTAGACAATGCCAAATTTGTCAACCATGATTCAACCAGTTTTCCTGGCTATGCACGTTCAAGTGATGTTGCGATGATTCTACATACCAGTGGTACAACTTCAAAACCAAAGACTGTTCCATTGTTGCATTTGAACATAGTGAGAAGCACTTATAATATATCACGTACATACAAGTTGTCTGAAAATGATCGCGCCTATGTGGTCATGCCATTATTTCATGTTCACGGTCTGATTGGTGTTTTACTTTCAACCTTCAGAACGCAAGGCTCAGTCGTTATCCCACCTAGATTCAGTGCAACAAATTTTTGGGATGATTTCGTCAAATACACGTGTAACTGGTTTAGTTGTGTGCCTACTATAAGCATGATCATGCTAAATATGCCAAAACCAGCAAATATGCCGTACATTAGGTTCATCAGATCGTGCTCCTCGGCCTTAGCACCAGCCACTTTCCATAAGTTGGAAACTGAATTCAATGCACCCGTGTTGGAAGCCTACGCAATGACAGAAGCATCGCATCAAATGACTTCCAATAACTTACCACCCGGTAAAAGGAAGCCAGGAACAGTGGGCCAACCCCAAGGTGTCGCTGTGTACATTCTTGATGACAGCGATAAAGTTTTGCCTGTCGGTAATATTGGTGAAGTATCCATTAGAGGCGAAAACGTAACTTTGGGCTACGCAAATAATCCAAAGGCTAACGAAGAAAACTTCACCAAAAGAGAAAACTACTTTCGTACGGGGGACCAAGGATACTTCGATCCCGAGGGCTTCCTTGTCTTGACTGGTAGAATCAAGGAACTGATTAATAGAGGCGGTGAAAAGATCTCGCCGATCGAACTTGACGGAGTTATGTTATCTCATCCAAAGGTTGACGAGGCTGTCGCTTTCGGCGTCGCCGATGACAAATATGGCCAGGTAGTGCAGGCTGCTGTCGTTCTCAAGAAAGGACAAAATTTGACCAGCAAAGATCTCACCAAGTATATGGAGACCAAAGTTGCGCAATTCAAGATTCCGGTCAAGATTTACTTCGCAGACAAGCTACCAAAGACGGCTACAGGTAAGATTCAACGAAGAATCATTGCAGCGGCCTTCACCAAGAGAAACAGTAAATTATAAAGACCATTCTTAGTAGCTCATCTCTATATAGAGCATTAAAAGTAGTAGATATATGTGACTCGTAAAAACGTATACATTTTTGTGAAGGCGCGTTTCAATGTCCTTTTCGTTAGCCCGCTGGGCGGAAAAAACTGACAACCCCTCAAAGGAATGAAATGGTCGTCGAACTTCAAATATATATACATATCCAAAACTCAATAGTTGAAATTACCTAGCTATAGTAACTGGTCGTTTACATAGCGATTGACAGGAATTTTCAGAAGGCAGTGATAGCATACTATACAGTTAGTTTGCGCGGACTTCTTATTTAAAGGTTATCGCATTAGTATCCCGTAGTATTAGATAGATTAGGAGATTTGCTGATTAGAGATCACAGATTGTCGGAAAATGAGTTTCAGAATTCCAATCCGTGCTTTAGCCAAAGGAGCGGTAACACGTAGTGCCTTTAGGGTGCAATCCATGAGATTCGCTTCATCCAAGACCATGACTGTTAGAGAAGCTTTGAATGGTGCTATGGCCGAAGAAATGGACCGCGACGATGATGTCTTTATTATCGGAGAAGAGGTCGCACAGTACAATGGTGCGTATAAGGTCACCAAGGGGTTGTTGGATCGTTTTGGTGAGCGCCGTGTTGTCGACACACCGATTACAGAGTATGGTTTGGCGGGTTTAGCTGTTGGTGCGGCCTTGAAAGGTTTGAAGCCAATTGTTGAATTCATGTCATTCAATTTCTCCATGCAAGCTATCGATCACGTTGTGAACTCAGCAGCTAAGACACATTACATGTCCGGTGGTACGCAAAGATGCCCAATTGTCTTCAGAGGTCCAAATGGAGCTGCTGCAGGTGTGGCTGCGCAGCATTCCCAGGATTATAGTGCTTGGTATGGTTCCATTCCGGGTATGAAGGTTCTTGTTCCATACTCCGCAGAGGATGCAAGAGGTTTACTGAAGGCTGCTATTAGAGATCCAAATCCTGTTGTTTTCCTAGAAAACGAATTGCTATACGGACAGTCTTTTGAAATGAGTGAGGAATCATTATCACCAGATTTCACATTACCATACAAGGCAAAAGTCGAAAGAGAAGGTTCTGATATCTCTATTATTACTTATACCAGAAATGTTGAATTTTCGTTAGCGGCTGCAGAGATTTTAGATAAGCAATATGGAGTTTCTGTTGAGGTAATTAACTTACGCTCTATTAGACCATTAGATGTTGACGCAATTGTGAAGTCTTTGAAGAAAACTAACCATTTGATTACGGTTGAATCAACCTTTCCACAGTTTGGTGTGGGCTCTGAAATTATCGCCCAAATCATGGAATCAGAAGGTTTTGACTATTTAGATGCACCAGTTCAAAGGGTTACTGGTGCCGACGTTCCAACTCCATACGCAAAGGAATTGGAAGATTTTGCTTTCCCAGATCCAGACACTATTGTCAGAGCTTGTAAGGAGACTTTATCTATTGATTAGGCTAGGGGGATGAGAGAACAGAGATTATATCATAGATGCAACACAGAAACACTTTGATTTTTCACGGTTTCGCTTCATTCTTTTTTTCTCTTCTTGTCAGCACTCATGACACTAAATTGACGCTTAAGCCACCACTTGGCATTCACCATTAATATTCCATTGCTCTGCTTGAATTTCAACGATTGCGGTATCCTTTTTTGCGCTTTTTGCTCTTTATGTGACGGCATATCTTGAAATTTCATTTTTCAGTATTTAAGGAGAATGGGAAGCACCTCATCATTTCAAATCCAAAATATTAAAGAAATTTCTGTGATATTGAAACACTATTGGTTTTGTAAGTTATCTCCTGTTCATATATCCAGAATTATGTAATTGTAGTAGCCATTTCTTTAATTTTTTTTATATAGAGCAGATATGCTTTACAGATCATGTACGCCATCAACTTTCGAGAGATAGAAGCGCGTTTTACTCAGTATTTGTAAATTTTTACTTATGTGATTCTTCAACGTGTATCCAAATTCGAATACACACATATCTATTCCCCATTACATAATATCTGCCGATACGAGTGTCATCGGGGGCAAATAAAACTCGGATGGCTGTGTGGTATCCTCCAGAATGAGAACTAAACGATGAGTAGAACCTTTATAATGGGTCTCAGTGAATTGTTCTGCGAATTGCTCCTCTTTATCACAGAAGTCAGTTAAATTGCTAATCTTCCCTGTGGATCGAGCATTTCCAAATGATGTGCAACGTATTTTTTTGTTTGCAAGATCTAAACCTGCAATTTTCTCTTTTTCTGAAGATTTTATTGGAAAATAAATCAACTGAAAAGAGCCTTTTCTTTGTTGCTTCTCGAAGATCAGATTGTCTTTGAAGTGCGAACTAAATAACTCAAAACTACCCTTCCCCTCCCTTGCACTTGAAGAACCATATAGAACAAAATGCCCATCTGGTGTAACATCAAAAAACTCTTGTTCCTTTGTTAGATTCAAAAAAGATGTTTTTAACACAACTATGTCACACTCCCTTGAAGGCGACATCATATCGAGCATGAGAATGGACTGACAACCCTCCAGGACAGCAGATGCAAATATTAGTCCAGGTATATCGGTACATTTGATACTCAGAATCATTCGTATTTTTTTGAGTCTGTAGTATGACAAGTGATCATATTGGAATTTGCAATCTCGTCCTATCGGTAAAACAACAATAGAGCCATCTCGATATCCGGCATATAGTCTGTTGGGAATATCATGTTCCTTCCCCAATGAAAGAGTCAATATATCAGATTTATTGTCAGGAGTCAATTTGCTATTGAATTCAGATATTTTCACGTTGTTGCCGACCCACTCGAATGATTTCAATCCCGCTCCAACGGCCACCGTAAATCCTAAACCTAAACAGACAGAATCATGGACGTATTCACGTTTTTTAAAATTTAAGAACTTTATTTTATTGTGGACAGGATTTTCAAATAATAGGGCAAATACATGAGTGTTTGTATCTCTTCTTTGTGCATGAAAGTATAAACCTTTCGGTGAAAATTTGCTGCCTTCTAATCTTATCGTATCATATCTAATGTCATCGGTGTTCTCCAGCTTGTTATCGAAATCATTTAAGTTTAGCAAGACCTCATCCGTCGATGCCCCAGCATTTGTGGCAGATGTACTTTTCCGAAATCGTACTATCTTTTTGGAAGTAGAAAAGACTATGGAAGCGCTGTCCGATGAACAATCTCCACAAATAAGGCTTTTAGTTATTTCGTGGTTTTCTGGTTGCAATCCAAATGAGCTGTCTACGTTACTGTTATACATATCCGTATTTTTGAGTAAATTTTCTTCGATTGTCATCCCTGCAAGAAATTCCATTGGGTTTCGATCACAGAATGCCATCTCAAATGGATCTGCTAGCTGAAACAAATACTTATCATATGTTTCTCGGCGTCTTTGACTTAAATCTTTACCATGGGCCTTCTTCCTTTCATTGTGTTTTCGTTTTTTGATTTCCTGCTCGTGATAGTACGTCTCAGTTGGACGTTCTCTTGCACTCGCAACCTTGAAGTACCTCCCCCTTTCACTATCGAAATAAAAACCAGGTATTTCAGGCGGCATATGAACACTCTTTCAACCTAGTATCACCATGAAGCATACAACTATGATTGGAGTGTTAGCCTTTCATTTTCATTGTAGAAAGAAGCTCAGATTATTAAAAATCGTTTAAAGCTAGAAGCCAGATATATATAATTATAGAATTGCTAGCTGTTTGCATTAAACATTTATAATGCACCTACGAGAGGAACTCAGAAAGTAAAAATGAAAGTTAATTTTATGATTGTATTTCATAAATGAAAGATATAAAATAGAATAGCGTAATTACTGATTTTTGTGGTATTATCCAAGTAAAAGGTGAATGTATCAAAAAGAGAATAAAAAAAAGTTGATCATTCTTGACCGAAACCTATCGTTTCTTCTACAGCCAAAGTTAGTTTTTGTTTCATGTTTTCATAATCATCATACGGTGGCAAATCAACTCTATTGAAACAAGTATGTGATTTCGGTAATTGGGCAATCTCACCTGCTTTTTCAATAGTGAATCTTCTAGGGCCATCAGATCCTTGTAAATCTTTGAACCCGTTAACTGGAATACGAGACGTACCAGTAGTAAACTGCAGTAAACGTGCTCTTTGTTCGTTATCCCATTCAGTGATACATTTCCAGAACCACTTGATTACTTCATCAGACTCCTGGTATCCACGGTAATCGGTATGTTTCTTCCAATCTTCAACATCTATTTCAGCGATACCACCTATTAATAATTCTAATTCGCGCTCGTCGAAAACAGTAACAAGGTCTTCTGGAATTAACTCGTTAAATCCATCCATGAATGCTCTAAATTGTTCCTGTACTCTGTCTACAATTTTCCATTGTGCGAATAGTTCAACATATTCCTTTTTGTTCTCGTCCGTTACTTCTATATTCCTTCCGTCAGGTTTTAAATCGACCGTGAGAAGTTCGCCAAATCTTTCATCGTCTGCACTAAATGTCAGATCGAGAATCCCATCTATACTATTTTCGAGCATCCATTTCAATGAATTGTGAACTTCAGCGTCAACACCTTCCATATCCTGTAATACCACTTTTTTGCGTAACATCATCTTATAAAGTGCACCAACGAAAAATGCATCAAGGAATCTTCTGTGAAACACACCCAAACCAACAACTCTACCTATAAACTTGAAATAATTCAGGTGTTCTGGATTGATACCACTGTTTGGATTTATCTGTATTGTATAATTATCGTGAGCAGAGTACTCAAACAAACAATAGAATGGGTTAAACATCTCATGTGATAACAAAAAGAAAAATTCACGAGAAACACCACCATAATCTAAACCTTCTTCACCATCAAATTTAATCATTAATCGTTTCTTTAAATCTTCTGGTGTTTGTCTCATTATTTCTTGATATGCGTCCTCAAAAATATTCTTTCTACGGACTTTAATGTGACATTGCCCAGGTAAAATTCTCAATGCTGGTTGAGATCTAAAATAGATAACTTTACGCCTAAAATCACGCTTGTATTGTGGAACATTTTGATCTAATGATGATGGCAATCTTGGGTCATCCCAGGTTGTAGTTTTTGTATTATGGTCGACAAAATATACACGGGCAGTATTCGTTAACCTCATTTCCCAACCTGACGGCAAAGGACCCAGTTGGGAGACAGGTTGTTGCTGAATAGTAGTATTGGTTGGTCCATAAGTACGAATATATTGTTGCCTTCTGGGATCTACCCACGTTGTGGTTCTTGTATTATGATCCACAAAATAAGCCCTTCCTTCAGGTGTAAATCTTTGTTCCCAACCTGATGGTAACTCCCCTAGCCCCGAGGTCGTAGCACCAGTAGCGGCAAATGCTGCTGCTGCTGATCCATTTACGGCAGGTGTCTGTGAACTTGTGCTTGTTTGTACCGTGACAGAGGAGTTGTCTGAGGAACCCGTTGGTAGAGTTCTACCTCTATGTTGCTTCCTTTGTAATTCTGTATTGGCACTTAATTGATTGCCACGTTCAGCTTCTGATTGATCCAAGGTGGGGCGTTTCCAAGTAGTTGTCCTTGTATTGTGATCGACATAGTATGTCCGACCGAAGTTATCTGTTCTTCTTTCCCATCCAGGAGGTAAACGACCGTATTGATCTTCGAATGAAGAATACTGCCTTGTAGATGAATTATTACTTGCCGCGTTATTTGATCCGGAAGAGCTACCTGCACCACTTTGTAAAGTATGTTCAACGGCAGCTGCAGTGGGTCTTGGGGTATGAGTTCCAGTACCACGAGATGATGATACAGAGCCTGAAGCTTGTGCAGAAGATGTCGGTGCACTAGGAGCGCTTGAGGTCGAGTCGGTCGAGCGACCAACTTGTTTCGACAATACCGAAATCAATCTTCCACTGACTGCCATTCCATCATTCGACCTCTTCAAATCCCTTGTTATAGTCTCTTCACGACCTCTCGAGCCACCTGTGGTGTCTTCATCAAGATGACCCAAGACATCCCCTATACGTACATTGACTACGCCGAGAAACCCCTGATCCTTCTTTTTAAACTTCTTTTGATCAAATACCTGAATAGTCAATATAGAGTTCTCTGTTACATCGTCAAATTTGAAAGTCTCATTCCAATACGGATTGAGCGTTTTTTTCGCAGCTGAAGTAGATTTTGTCTGGTAACCATCGATTGTCAGTACTGCAAAGGGATCCGGCGATCTGAAAACGTCACGCTTGTACAGCGACTCAGCTGCAACAAGCTTCACTGATATAGATGGCATCTAGGGATGATCAAGTTAAGCAGTGAAAACTCTGTAACGATAAAATGATTTCTCGAGTTTTAATTCGAATCCAAGTTATCTGTGAGCCTATAGCGAAAAACGAAACAAAATAAAACGAAAGTTTGCTCAATAATTTCCACTCTACGTAGTGTTTTGCGTCTTGCAAATTAGCCGATTACTTGTCCTGCTGATCCTAAAACGCACGCAGGTTTCACACCTATTGTACAGATTTTTTCGGAATACGGGAACTTCAAAAGCAACTTAGAAACAGGCTCTCAAATGGAAACAACAGTTGGCCCACGATATCAATATAGCTCTTGCCGCAAGCACTACCCTCACAATCAGACACAAGTGAATTCAATCCACCGTAATATTGCTCAGCTGTACACAGATTACTCATTAGTATTTTGCATTTCCTTCATCTCATACTTCTCAAATTTCAAATTAGCACAGGCCTTCCCCCTGAAATCACTTAATACGCATACATCGCTATCGACGGAGATTTCAAGCGCTGGGCAATGACTGTAATACACGAACACTGGCACTGCATACTTATTCCAATATCTCTGTAGTCCGTTCACTATGTGCTAAGCAGGAATTTTTGCAGTCTTTAACAAGATTAACTCAACAGGAGCGAGAATAGGATTGTGTCCCTTGTGTATCTGAGATAATTAGTCTCATTCTCACAGCAATCATGACAGAGAATGAGTTCACTTCCGAATGTTTTGTACAACGAATAACCTCCCTGCCCGTTGATATAGACGTAAAAGAGGGTCTCTTTTATTATGAGACATTTAGCGTTTAAAGTGATATGACTTTTGTGACACTGACGTCTGCGCTTTTCTTTTTTGTTTTTGTGTCGCGCTGTCATTTTGTTTACAAAACAAAAGATGCCCAGCAACAAGAAACCAGTATGTGTTAATGCAAGAAATGTAAATAATAATAAATGATTATTGCAGTGGCCCTGATATCCAGAGTTCTAGTTTCACACTGAAAAATATTCGGATTACGTCAAAGCTACTCAAGGTACTCATTGACATATGTATCCGTAAACGAGTGGATGGCTGGTTTGTTTGCTGTCTGGTAGGAATGAGATATATAAACGTATAGGATTCTACTAAAATTTCTTTGGTGTTTGTAGCCTTACGAAATCGTCGAGTCACACATAATCAAGGCTTTGCATTAAGCTACAATGAATGACCCAATTATCACTGGATATTATCAACCTGCGAACGTTTTTCGCCAGCCAGCTCTGGTCGTCAAGAAAAGATCTCAAAATAATGATACAGGGAGTATGCTGAACTCGGTGTCAATAGATACAACACAACACCATCGCAAATCCTGGAAAAATGATGTTTCTAGGATCGGATCTCCCCTGCTAAGAAAAGCTTCGGATGATTTCAATGATCATTACACAGCAAAAAAACTGAAATCTGAATATTGGAAGCTAAGCAACAAAAATGGAGCATCGTATCTTCCAACGGATTTATCTATCGTTGGAGATACGATATTAATCTCTAACATGGATAGCAAGAACAATCTAAAACTACATAAATTAAAACAATCGAAAAATGGGCCTTTCAGTGAGCCAACGAAATTACATGAAATACAAAGTGTATCCGTTCCTGGAACCCCTATAATGTCATCATGTCTCTTGCCATCAAAACGCTTTAGTGCAGATTATTTTGAAGGTCATGATCAATTGCTGCTGTGCGGTCATCAAGATGGTGTTGTCGATCTAATCTCAACTTCGATGGAAAGCGGAGATGCTAAGATTGCAAAGAGATATAAGCACGGAAAATTTTTGAAGCACCAAAAGTCATTGCAATCCAATTTAGACAATTGGCTGCAGTCTTTTCCTTCCTTGCCAGTGCGCAAAATCAAACCATGGAACGATACTGGTTATACATCTTTGGTTAATGACTCCCTTTTCATTTACGATCTCAATAGGGCTAAAAAACCACAATATTTACAGAGTTTTCCAGGAATAGAGAGCATGGCTGCTAATGAATTCAATAACCCATACGTTTTGTCACTTTGTGGCTCTCAATTTGGAAATAGTGGCGTTGCATTGCTCGATCTAAGGACTAATGGTTTAAAGGGAAACTTGTACATTCCAGATTGTGAAGATATCGCCGGTGAATCCACTTCATGTAGGACAAAAAACAACACTTCTTATGATTGTACATGGATTGATGAATATCATGTTGCAAATTGTGTTAATGATATTGTGAAGATATGGGATATCAGGTCCACTGGAAGCCAAGCAAAATGTGAAGTTTTGCCAATGAAGGGATGCATCGAATCGCTTAACTACAGCATAAAGTCAAAGACTATGTATACCAGCGATGATCAGGGAAATATAATGTCATGGGATCTGACCAGACTTAATAACATGAAAAAGGCTACATCAGCGCAAGGTTTCAATTCAATTTCAATTCAAGATACTCAAGAATTGTTACACGATGTTAGTCAATGTGGGAATATTATAATAAATGGTTCAAGTTTCCAGAAACAGTATTCTAAAAACACTGTGCGGGGATCAATATTTCTGGATACAACTCTTGATGGGTCCTTAATTACGTTAGATGCACAGGAGTTAGGTCTTCATCAAGTTTGTCATATTGAATGTGATGTTACAAATTTGAATGAGAAGAACGATCAGGTGGTGCTATCAGCAGACACCTATGAAGATGCTAATAAACTCCAAGAGGATTCAGATGTTACTTTATTAGGACATGATCTCTCTTCGCTTTCAAATCAATCCGATTGTTCGTCCTCTCATACGCTTCATTCGATAGAAGCCTATGAGAATGCCAATGTTGAAAAAAATATGAAGCACGATCCACACTCTAACATCATCTATTCTTTAAATGATCTCGGTTTGAGTGGATCAACGATATATCGAGAAACTATTTGAATGCTTTGATTATGAATACGGAAAGAAAGGGGGAGTTCATGAAAATTAATTGTTGATGATGATAATGATACCATCAAATGTTTTGTCTTTAGTTTATTTTATATTAAAAAATAACTTACATAGCAATTGAAATTTGTCAATATGTTCAATAATGTTTCTATCGAAAGTTGTAGGGAATGGAATGCTGCTGAAAATAATTGCGAAAGGTGAAAAAATCAGGAAGGCAAAATATGACTTATAAGAAAAGTGGTAGATCTTTATGCAATTAGTGAAATCAGAAAGATAATTTTATAGTACATTATCAATATCAGCGTGTATCAGAAAATATTTTTAGTTTCCAAAAATAAAATTCCTGATTTCAAGAATGAAAAGATAGCACGTTATTATAATGATGAGAGACACTTTGACAGTACATTAAAGTAGAGTATCAAAGCAGTTAAAAACAAACCAGGACTATAAGCAGGACATGACTTTGATTCCAATATTTGCGCACTGCGCACACGATCTACGTGCAGGAGAGAATATGATATAAAGTTGAGACAAATATCAACATGCAGAATTTTAATTGTTTTCAAAGCTAGCTAGCTAGCACCAACAACAGCAAAACTTTGAAAAAAATCCTTTGTTTGCATTGGAATCTTGATCAGCACTTGACGATCTTTGATTGAATTGTTTGCCCCTATGTTGACTTGGTTGATTCTGCTGCTGCTGCCAGTTATAGTATGGAGCATTATTTTCGTCAAGATTACTTCCAGTACCAGTCCTATAATCATTGTTGTTGCCTGCCGAATTTGGATCTCCAACAGTAGGTTTCAAAATGCGGTTACCCATTGAATCATACGTTCTACGATTGACAGGTTGGTTTGGTACTTGTTTACCATCAAAAGATGCATTGTTATTGATAAATTTCAATTTTTGCTTTGCATAATTCAATGAATTATGATGATTGGACTGTTGATTTGTTCTTGAGTTGATATTTCCCGGAGTATTGGTCCCTGTGTTGTTATTAGTATCGTTGTTACCATTATCATTATTCCTTCGATTGGCATTGCCGTAGCCATGCAAATTGGCTCGTTTGTTTATCAAAATATCCCAGCCTTTACCACTATTCAGATCCATCCAATCGTAGTGTCCATCATCTTTCATACCTAACCGATTCAAAATGTCGTCCATCAATGAAATCAAATAGTCGTAATCAGGATCCTCATCAAATCTTAAGGACCTGGAATATTTCAAATATGTCGCAAATTGAGGAGGAATAAACTCTGTAAGTAAATCATCAGGATTTAACTTTTGTTTGGTCAATCCAATCTTCTCATATTTTAATTTATTATTTGGTGCTTTAAGTCCCTGCCAAGGCAGAGATCCTCTTAAAAAATAAAAGAAAACATGGCCCAAAGATTCCAAATCATCCCTTCGTGATTGTTCCCGGCCGAAATGTGTATTAATAGACATATATCTTGCTGTACCGCTTAAAGATTTCCTCTCGCGGTAAGGAATATGTTGCTTTGTTCTTGGATCCCGATACTGTTTAGCCATACCGAAATCTACCATATAAATTAAATTTGGATCCCCATTTGCAGAAACAGCAACAGATTTTGTAAGTATATTACCACTTGAATTTCTTTGATATTCACTGATCAAAAAGTTATCAGGCTTGATATCTCGATATATGAGATCGTGGTCGTGAATAGTTCTCACTCTATCAATCATCTGCTTCGCAACCAAACATGTTGTTTTAACGGAGAATCTTCTGCCACACCATTCAAATAAATCTTCCAAAGAGGGGCCTAATAAATCCAGGATTAACACATTGTGCATCCCCTCTTGTCCAAAGTAGTACGCATGTGGTATACCACGACATCCATTGAGAATTCTATAAGCTCTAAATTCATCTCTGAGCTGAGGAGCATCCGATCGACGCGGTTCAAATTTTATAGCGACAGGCTCCACCTCGGCTGGATCTGCAGAGCTGCCATCCCCGACATTATCTTTACCACCATTGTTGTAATTGGCATTCAAAATATTTTCTCCCTCAAAAATGACACCGAAAGAGCCCTCACCAATTTTCGCTCCTATCGCGTAGTGAATCCCCACTATATGCTGATTGGAACGTTGAGACATATCGACCGCTGCAATAACTTAAGCAAAGCAATCTCTTGAAAATGGAACGGTAAATTCTCCTGTAGCAAAGGTGCAAAAAAAAGAGCGGATACGTTATCGTTAACTCGCAAGATTACCTCAAATCTCCAACCACCAACGTATCGACAAGTAGCACCTTGCAAAAATCCTTCAGATGTTTTTCACTGGATCTGTTTCTATCGGGTCTCAATACCTGCAAGTTTTTTTTCAACTTTATGTTACATCTTTCTTTTCGACTTGTGTACTTTCAGCACAAGTCGTCCACGACGAGTTAAGCACGATATGAAAAGATGTTAAACGTTAGTATCATAAGAACTGATCAAATACACAGCACTGAGAGCATGTTCGCAGTCGGTAAGAAATGTCTGGCATACCATGGTCCGATGTTGTATGAAGCCAATATCCTACGGGCTTGGGATCCTGAAATGCGCACTGTGACGTTGACGGTAAATGGTCAATTGAAGACGTTGAGTCAACCAGAATACGGTGAAGAATTTGACGCGGTACCGGCATCCATAGAAAACGAGCCATGCTATTTTGTACACTATCAAGGTTGGAAGGCTACGTGGGATGAGTGGATTGGGCTTGATAGGATTAATGAGTACAATGAAGAGAATATAAAATTGAAGACGGAGCTGACAGAGCAAGCCAGAAGGGCAAAAAAGCAGAAACAACAAGAACAGCAACGTAAGAAAAAAGGCAGCTCCGTTAGTAATGCCAGCATTGAGAGTGTTAACGGTAATTCGGGCTCTGGAACCGGCTTGGGGAATAACAAGAAGGGCAAACATGATTCGGGAAATACCGCAACCAAGAAAAGCAGTGGATCCAATATCGGCTCCAATGCGATTGCTGGTGATGAAAGGCGAATGCAAAGCAATGGTACGGGATCAGCAGGAGCTACTTCGAATGTTTCCCGTATTGTGCTACGTATGCCCGTAAGGCTTAAATCACTTCTTGTTGATGATTGGGAGTTTGTTACTAAGAATAAAAAGATATGCCAACTGCCATCACCTACGATGACAGTGGATCAAGTCATAGCCTCTTACGAGTCCGCAAGATCCGATGAACTGGAATCGCCCGCATTGCAATCCCAGTTGACGGAATACTGCAGTGGGTTAAACCTTTATTTCGAACATAGTCTGCCGGTGCTGCTTCTGTATCGATTTGAAAGGTTACAATACGACGAGATCCTGAAGAAAGAGAAATTTCAAAACAAGCTTCTAGCGTCAATTTACGGTCCAATACATCTTCTGCGATTACTGAGCATACTCCCAGAACTCATGAGCACCACTACGATGGATTCCCAGAGTTGTCAACTGATAGTCCAGCAAACTGAAAACTTTCTGGACTGGCTCGTGGTGCATATCGATCAGCTCTTCGATACCAGCAGCAAGATGGAGTATTACGTAAATACATCAAGTCAATATGAAGGAGTAGCACTGGGAATGTAGTCTGCGTTGATATAAGACAAAGTATATGTACAGGCCTATAGGTATTTATTTTTTTGTACCGCACACCACTTTTAGCAAGTCGCGAAGGCATTATGAAAATTTCAATTGGGGGGACTAATCAACCGTATACAAAATATAGAAAATTATGGTATAGAGGACCTTTACTGCTTGCGAAAATATCAAATTAACTGTAAAATTGACGGGGAGTATTTCCAACACGTCCGTTGCAAGGTTTGTTCGGTTTCTTAGCTATTCGATACTCCGCTGTCATATATATTAGCAAATCAAACGAGTGCCCGCCGATATGAAAAAAAGCACTGATGATATTTCAATGGATGTGACATCTCTTTCAGACATTACTTCAAAAACAATATCGACCAACGAAGATGGTAGGTTCAAATGTCCGTTTCCGAACTGTAACAAGTCCTTTACTAGACAGGAACATCTGTCACGTCATAAACTGAACCACTGGCCCAAAGAGATATTTAGATGTTCGTACATCTATCCAGATACAGGATTAGCATGCAACAGAACTTTTGTTAGGAAGGATCTCCTGTCTCGACATGAAAAGAGACATGAAAAACAAGGCGGCAGACTTTCGAACCATCATTCAGCGCCAGCGACTCTGGTTGCCAATGGGGAAGATAATCAATTTTTAAACGCTGCAACTTCAAGAACAGGCACTTTGTACTCAGTTTCGAATATTACATCAGAGGAAAAACAAATTGAATTGCCCCTAAATAATACTACTGCCGAAACGCAACAATCGTCAGAAACATTAGAAAATGCAATTTTAGACTACAGAGTAACTGCTGAGCAGCAGCCTAGTATCGGTGATCATTCTGGAAGTGAAAGTGTTAACAGGCTATTCAGCTGGTTGTTTGAAGCTAATTATTCGCAACCACAACTCGGAGGTCAGTATCACAGCATCAACAAAAACAATTCTGCAGGCTCACAATTGTTAAATAAAAGCGGAGCTACCTCTCATAGCAGCCCAGTTGATCTTGCTGGAAATACACAGAGCTCATTGTTCCACGGCATCGAGGACATTGGCGGGAAACAAAAAGAATCTTCAAAGGCAACCAGTCCTGTCGTGCTGCAAAAGACCTCAGACGAAACTTCTAAACAGTTTTCTCAGCCCCAGCACTTGTATGAATCCAATGTCACGTCTTTACCATCTAATCAAATGCAAGACCTTTTTTCCTTAGAGATGTTGAACAATGATCCGTTAGATGCTCTTATGCAGGAACTCTCAGCGCCATCAATGGAGTCCCAAAATAGCACTGGTCTTGAGAAAACATCCATGTCGCACTCAAGAGTCTCAACAAGGGCAGAGGATAAATGCAAAGATAGCCACCGTGCTAATATAAAGGACAATTTCGAAGTTCAAAAATCAAACATTTTGGAATTACAGGAAAATAGTCCTGATACCAAGAAAAAGTTCGAAAGTTCAGGCAATTCAGCATCAAAAACTTCGAAAAATTACAAAAAAAAAATACGATCAACTATGATGCCCTCCTTTTTTCATCCTGATCCAAAATCCAAATATGCCATTTCTGGGCAAAAATGTGAAGATTTATATCAGCTCGTTCCGGATCTTCGTGAAATCCCAATAGAAAATTTACAGAGAAGTTTACTTTCTTTTTGGTTTAATTTTCACCCCCAGTATGGATTGCTGCACAAGCCTTCATTTCATGTCGATCAGCAACCTGCCATTTTAGTCTTGGCACTAATAATGATAGGCGCAAGTTTCTTGGGAAGTGAATCTCGAAAGACCACAAGTGACGTCATATGTATTCCGCTGAGATGGATTATTTTTTCGAACGAAGATTTTCAACCACCTTCAAAAACTTACATCATACAGAGTTTACTATTGCTAGAATGCTATGAAAAAGCGAGTACTAATAGGTACCTTCATGAGAGATCATATTTGCATCATGGAACAACAATACAACTACTTAGAAGAACGCCCTCATTAGGAGGACATCCACTCCGTTTGAAGCCAGAGGAAAGACCAGATGGAATTCAGGATCCCCAAGAAGTTTACCGGCTTTGGATCGATTGCGAGATGCTGAAAAGAGTAGCACTGTATGCATTTTACATGGATACAACACATGCCGCAGTCTTTGGTTATGCAAATCTGTTTATCAATTGTAGTCAAGTTCAATTGATGTTACCTTGCTCGGATATTGTTTGGGAATCTTATGATTTGAGTTACGAGAAATTATTGGATCATGGATTTGGCAAAGAGCGTATGACATTTTTATCAGGTTTGAAAGAATTGCTAAGCGAGGTGATAGAAACTTTGCAAAGAGCAGCAAAACATCAACCTCAGCTTGGCGCCACGGATGTCACCATCAAGTCATGGGATATCAAGAGCGTCCTTGGAAGGAAAGTGTTACTGGCAGGAGTAATTTCTACGATGTTTCAATGCCAGGAGACTAACGTTGATCTATTCGCTTCAATGTCCAGGGGATCATTTGGCGACGAAGATCACCCTAACAGATCTTTGCAAGATATACTTTCATTTACCATTAATTATTGGCTTTTCAAAGTTCAAAAAAGCTACCAGGATCCCGATCATTGTTTCATAGAATCTGTCGACTCTGCCGAAGACAGTATAGAACCAACAAAGGGCGCTGATGTTACTTTGGATCATACCAATATTCTTGGTTTAGACGGTAGAGCGCGCTGTAAAATACCAGAATACTATATGGCTCAGATCATGCTAAGAATCTTTCATCACGACTACTACATTTTCGGCGGTGCGCCCTGGAGAATGAATGTGAAGACCGGAGAGGAAGAATACGCTCTTGCCTCAAAGCATATTCTTCAATTCGCGTCCGATTCCAGTGTCGGCGATGTCGCTCTTGTGTATAGTTATCAATTTTTGTTCGAGATGTTTGTCGACGAAGATACCCTACAAGTCAATGCAGATTCCTATAGTCCAAATTCCGACTATATTATTACACGTCCAAATACGTTAGCATTGCTTACGCTGCTAATATGGACATGCAGCTTTGTCTTATATGGGTCGGAAGTGACTCTTTGGAATAATAAGCAGCATGAGTCTGTCGATAGTATTTCTACAGTGGACGGTACGATCTACACCAAGGAAAATGAGCTTCTCAAGCAAACGTACATCCCTAAAGAATCCTTTGAAAATCATCTAATAAGAATGTACTCTTTTTTGAGGATCAAGCCATCTTCCGATGTTGTCACCTACCATAACAGCATAAGAGAGAAGGCCGCTCTTCTCAAAAGCATCGGGGGCAGAAACAACCTCTGTGGCATGATGAAGCACATGCGGAATATCTTTGCACAAAGCTATTGGGATTTGGGTCGCGAGTTTTCCAAATTGTTTGATAACTGCTTCGAAAGATCGTTGGGCAAAGCATCCCCAACTTGTATAAATATGTATAAAGTATAACAGGTTACTTAACAGGACCACACAACACATTCATCTATTAGATGGCCTTTTATCTAATATGTCTTCATTTAATTACATATTGACATATTCACGTGAAGGTCCAATGAGCGGGCGAGATCTTTTCTATCAAAATAATACCACCAAATAAATTCATATCATAATATTTTTTATAAGATCACATTTGGACATACACCACTGAAGTTGTTATCAGGGATTGAGAATTTTATAGAATTTTCGAGGTTTCCAGGTAGTATTGGGTACATTTGTTATAGCTTTTAATCACTATTAGGAATGAAACCTGAGCAATAACCAGTTACAGACAAAAAATGGAACAAGTAAACTCGCTCAACGGGAAGAAAATCCAGCAGCTCGAAATTTTTACAAAGTTTGCCAGTGCTCTCGTTGAAGAACAGCAAAAGCTACAGGATCCGTATTGTTACATTAGCAATGATAAGGAAGAGCTAGCGGCAGGTGGACCTTCTCAAAGGGCTTTAGTAGAAAGAATACAAGAAAAACATAAGGAGGATGAAATGGATTCGGCGCAACTGATTTTAAGGTACGATGACTTCGTAAACTTAATCACAAGCTCTAAAAGACTTTATTCGAAGTTTACGGACCACTCATTCAATTTGAATCAGATATCGCAAAATGCCTTCGGCTGTATCTTCTTCGCGATTGACGAGAATAATAAAGGATACTTGACGTTGAATGACTGGTTTCATTTCAATAATTTGCTAGAGAACGATAATTACCACCTTATAATTCTTTATGAATTTTTCAGAAAGTTTGATGTGGAAAGAATAAAAGCAAAGAAGGAAAAAGTCATAGAATGGGCAAAGCGTAGATCGTTACCTTCAGCAGGACTGAGCGCAGATGATATTCGAGTCAAATCGATCAATTACGATAATAAATTTTTAAGTTTTGATGACCTTTTTCTCAACCTGAAGCAGTTCAAAGAGACTATCAATCTCTTGCATGAATCTGTCCAGGATGAATTTGCCAAGAAAAACAATTTATTTTTGGATTGGAATACTCTTAAATTTTTAAAGTTTTATGAGTGCTCTCCGTATGGTAATAAAGAAGGACCGCATTTGAGTTTGAATTCGATAGTAACAATCCTTCAAAATGACCTCAAGAATGAAAAATTGTTTTTAGGGTTTGATAAGCTTTCCCATATTGATCCATGCAGAAACTGCTTCACTTTGAGTAAAAACCAATTGGTTTATCTTCTGAAGCTTTTCTACTCGCATAGAATCCCAGCTGACGTTTTCGAATCGTTGAATCTCACAAATACAAATTTAATAAAATCTCATAATAACTCCATCGCATTCAATGTTTTCAAAGACATATTCTATTTGTTCCAAAATTTTGATTTGCTAAATCAAGCTTTGATAAAGAATGCGACGATGAATGATTATTCAGAACGTGATTTAAGAGAAGGGGTCATTAGCAAATCCGATTTTATGTCAATATTGAACACACAGTACAATAGGGTAAACAATATAAACGAATTTTCCCCATCACAAATCAACCTTCTCTTCTCCATCGTTGGCAATGCAAAGGAGAATAACAAGATTCAAAAACTAAGAATGCATCACCAAGACTCCCGCATAGAGGACTTTATACAAAATGAATATGCTCACGGAATCAGTGGTCATGAAAAGAGGTTGGAGTCCTTCAATAGCAACTATCAGGAACTTGCTGCGGGGTTTGATCAAGATTGCTCGGTAAAAAATTCACCATCATACACGTCTAATGGTGTCTTCAGCTTTCTTTCCAGCAAACAAGATAATTCTCAAGTGACTTATAATTTGACTACAGAGGACTTTATGAAAATCTTGAATCCTAATTATTTAAACGATTTGGTTCATCAGATGGAACTTCACCGAATTCAGCAAGCGTCACTATACACCAACTACTACTTCTATCCGATCTTCGATTCTATTTATAATTTCTCTTTGGGTTCTATTGCGGGATGCATTGGAGCCACAGTGGTTTATCCAATAGATTTAGTGAAAACGAGACTTCAAACCCAAAGATCTGTTACTCAGTATAAGAATTCCATCGACTGTTTTGTCAAGATTTTCTCAAGAGAAGGTATCCGGGGCCTGTACTCGGGGCTGGGACCGCAACTGATGGGTGTCGCACCAGAGAAAGCTATCAAATTGACAGTGAATGATTATATGAGAAAAACCTTGGGTGATAAGAGTGGCAAGCTAAGTCTTACACAAGAAATTGCTTCAGGTGCGTCTGCAGGTGCATGTCAAGTCGTGTTCACCAATCCCTTGGAAATTGTCAAAATTCGACTTCAAGTGAGATCTGAATATGTCACCGAGAACATCGGGAAGTCGCAGGAGACTGCTTTTGAAATTGTCAAGAAATTGGGATTTACTGGATTATACAGAGGTATATGTGCCTGCCTAATGAGAGATGTTCCTTTTTCAGCTATATATTTTCCAACTTACGCTCACATAAAGCGAGACATCTTCAACTTTGATCCTCAGGATGATACAAAGAGAAGCCGTCTTAAAACGTGGGAACTATTGTTGGCGGGTGGACTTGCAGGAATGCCGAGTGCCTTCTTAACAACTCCCTTCGATGTGATCAAAACCAGATTACAAGTAGATCCTCGTAAGGGTGAAACTCCTTATGGGGGGATATTGCACGCAGCAAAGACAATATTAAAAGAGGAGAGTTTTCGAAGTTTTTTCAAAGGTGGAGCTGCCCGTGTCCTGAGAAGCTCTCCCCAGTTTGGTTTCACATTGGCAGCTTATGAGCTATTTAAGGGATTACTTCCACTTCCAGATGACAGAAACATTGAATCTTTGGAGGCAGATGATGAGATCCCTACGGTCACGAATTCATTTACATCATTTTTTAGTGACCTAAGCCTTTCATCGCATCCGACCTCGTATATGCCAACACAACCGGAGTTTTTCAGCCCGATTGTCGATCCATACAGCACCAATTACCTGAATTATTACTATAAGAGTTGTCAAGTGGCGAAGTTATTTATTGACCTGGATAATAACTTCTCAAAATTCGATTTTAGGGTGTATTCAAAGTTCCATGACTATCTGAAAAGAATTGGTTCCTCCAAGAATTAATAGACCTGTAAATATACTATTTATTTTTTTATTTCCCTCAATATACCTATTTATTTATCTACTTTATTCCACTAATGATTAAAACACGAAACAGTTCTCGATTCATTTTCTTGTAAAAATTTCAAGTTCTTCCTCATTCCACTCAATTGCGCCGTCGTCAACAAGTTGATTTAGATGATCGCTCTTAAAAATATATCCCCTTTCATATGTAGGAATGTTGGTACATGTTGCTTCAATAAATCTCTCTCTTGTCTTTCGGAATATAATTTCCTGCGATTTTTGCTTATCATCAAATCTTTCTTGGGTGGTGGGAAAATCTAGCCTTCCGTAACCAGGGGGAGAGTTAGACCTTTCTCTTAAATTATCGAACTTGTAGCTATCACCTTCATCTAACATGTAGTGTCCGTTGATTATTCCTTTTGCTTTCGGTATGCCATCGAGATCAGGCGGCAGACCTGCTTTAGCATAAAACTTCTGCAGTTTAACTGTTTTGAACTTCTTTCGTCCTCTTGTCCCTAAATTTGCGTTTTCGTTTCTTTTGAAGTCTTCTAATATCCAAGCTCTCTTATTCAATGGATGTTTATTGAAGCTAATGTGCTCAATAAACTCTCTCTTCGGTACTTCTGAATCTATATTCTTATCCTTTACTGAGGTGCTGGAACCCGCCAAACAGTGATTGTTGCAATTGGTATTATTTTCATTTAGCAAATTTTGATAATGGTCAAACTTTGGACCAGCTGTTAATGTTATAGCATTGCCCTTGTTGTTTAGGTTCTTGCCCATGCATAATTTGACTGAATCTTCCAAAGGCTGCGATTCCTTTAGAGGAGAACTGAGGTCAGTTTTTTTAAATGCCTCTTGACTGCTTGCAATTTGCAAAATCTGTTGCTCATTATAAGGTTTTCGTGGTGACTTCTCTCTTGCTTTATTATCGAACTGCGTCAAGATATAATCCTGAGAATCCCAATAGTCACTCTCCCCCACAATTGTTTCTTGGAACTCGACGTTCTCCTTGTTCTCAAAAGTCGCATTCTTTTGTGAGGATTTCTGACCAGCACAGTTCCTGTTTACGGGATTCTTTTTTGTATTCGATTGTAATTCATCTACTTTTAACTCTATCAATCGCGTAATATCTCTTTGAACAGCAATCAGGCCATTTAGATCCAGTTCCAGCAAGGAATTTAAATTGGATCGCAGTTTCATAGAATTGGCAATTTTAGTATGTGATTAAACCTGCTAATTGCTGTTTCTCTTTATACATATCCACCATTCAGCAGATTGATATTGACCGTGAAATTATTACGCGATGAGAAGAAAGAGCCTGCATGAGTAAATACTAAAAGCCTTGGGAGCACTTGAAAGAAAATCGAGAAAAATAGTGATATCAACTCGTGGAACCGTAGCTCAGATTTATGGACTAGTTTATATTGTTCAAACAATATCTCTGGATGTCACTGCATAGCTATTTAAATGACGTTTATGGACCAGGAACTCAAGAGAAGAAAAGGAAGAAGAAGGACAAGAATAAAAACTCAAAGAAAGAGAGTAAAAGCTATTTAAACATAACAGAGAGTGCGCAAACCATATTCCCCAACAGTACCGCTGAAGCTAGTTATGGAATTAAAAATAAGAAGAAAGGCGACAAGAATATCTGGAAAAACCTAGATACTAATGAAGTTGTGACCGAAAATCAGGGTATACAAAACCTCCCTACTGAGGGTCAGCTCTCTTCAGGTGCATATGCTGGCTTGCAGTCCGCTGAAGACATCGATAAGCAAATCAAAAGAAAAGAATTGCTGGATGGAAAGATGAGCTCTCGTCAATATGAGGGATCCACGACTGTATTTAGAGATGAGAAGGGTAGGAAGGTTAACGATTATGGTAATTATATGAAAAAGGAAATACGAGATGAAGAGCTGCGGGAAGCTGTGAAGAGGCAGGAAATTGTACAATTGAACATGGGTGAATTACAGCTTTATATGAAGAACGGTTCCAAATCACAGCCAACGCAAGATACGAAGAAGAAACAGTTGGAATTTGAAGACCCTGCTTCTATGTTCGATCCAAAATCGAATACGAGGAATGTGAAAATGTCTGCTTTGGGTAGGCGGCTTTATGAAAAGCTATATCCGATGAATAGGTTCGAAATTACTCCAGGCTGGAGGTGGGATGGAGTTGACAGATCTAACGGGTTTGAAAAGAAATGGTTCGCTAAGCAAAACGAGCTTGTTGAAAAAAAGGTTCAGGGTTACACATTACAGGAGGATTACTGATATATAGACTAACATACCTAAATATTCAAAGAATATCGATTCAGTCATGCACAATTTCCAAATCTATTACATGGGTTTTTAAGTTCACTTTTGTAATTTTGGTTTTATTTGCCAGTAAATTGTATTCTAATCAATTCTAGGTTTTTGCTGGGCAGTAGCTCTGCTCCCTTGTCTTCCATTTTTTTTGCCATTGCTCGTCGCTTCAGGTTTTTTGTTTCTACTAGCTCTCTTTTCAATCGCACTATTCAACACGACGTTCAAATTCTTTGAATTCGCATCATTATCTGCTGCTGATTGTGGTGGCTGCGAATGACTAATTTGAGGAAGTTGGCCATTGAATGGACGTGGCAACTGCACATCTGCTCCAGGGAGAGGTATCCCAGCTGGATGTAATATTCCAGGCGGTAGATGATAAGGAAGACCAGATGGCGCTGGAACACTTGCAACTTCAGACTGGAATTGCATGTTCTGTGGCAAATAACCGCTAGGAACATATTGATTCAAAACAGAGTGGTAGATATTATTTGCAACAGAAGTTGTTCTCTGGTCTGTCTCATGGATGAATTCAGAAGAATCAACTGGATTTGAGCCTATCCCGCCCGCTGTTTGCCTAGAATCTTCTGAGTTCAAAACTTCCCTCTTTTCATCCTTTTTGGCAGTTTGTGTATTATCTGCCTTTTTGATATGGTTGAGTAAATCATGAGCTCTGTTTTTCTTTGCTGCGCGTGCTCCTGACTTGTCCAGATTGGATTTAGCCTTTTGTTGTGCAGAGCGTTCTTTGTAAGTCTGCTTCGAAGCCTTTGAATGATAGATAAATTGTCTATTTGTTATGTTCAACAGAAATGAGGCATCTAGGCCAATACCTCGATTAGATCTCAAGCGTCCTCCAAAATTGTTTCCCGCTACTATCTCATGATCAAAAAGAACCTGAATTGATAAGTTTGTACCAAGTGTTGTGTATCCAACAACAGTTCCTTTGGAAAATAAAGGAATTTTACCAGAGTCCTGAATATAAACGACACGATCTCCTAGTTCAAATCTTTGGGTACGCAACAGAGTGAATGATTTTTTAGGATCCAACACAGCTTTACAAGGGACCTTAGCTAGTTGCTTCCTCTCGGTTTCATCGGGATGCCCGCTGTGCTTTTGAACGTGATCCTCAACGGCTTGAATCGAAACTTTGGTGAGTGAGTCACTTTCTAAAGAAACCGTGACAAATTTTTCAGTCACAGATTTCAGCCAGTTTGTAACATTAGGCAAAATATCAGCAGCCTTCTGTGTAGGCAATTCAGGAAACAACTCTTGTATAGTGGGCATATTTGAACGATTTGCGGATAACCTTTTAAAGAAATCAGGAAACAATCTTTTGTACTCCTCTAACAGTTGTATAGCCAAGGTTGAATATTCCCAACCCTTGGGGTTTCTTCTAGCATATCCTAATACTTTTTCATGACGACCTTCGAACTTGATTGGAACACCAACGTTAATATTTTTGCCAGATTGATTTGCCACTAAAAATCGAGATGTTATCTTTGACAAAAAAAGAGGGTGCAAATTGAGCTTCTTTGCAACAACAAATGATGGGAAGTACTTCACCATCGATCTGTCCATCGCGGCCCTCTCCTTACCAATGATGGGTTCAGATCTCCTAGACTTTTTGTGTACAGTTAATTTCAACCTTGTATCACTACTATAACCATCGATAATGGCTTCTTCTCCATATGCATAATCTCCAAGGAAAATCACATGAGAGCTCTCCGGAAACTCTTCTTCAATAGACACAGGTTCTCGCTCAACATATCTTTCGTCCACGTTAGCAACTTCTTCAACCATGAGTTGCAGTGGGTAATGCTCCGGTTCCGAAGCGAACGCTTTAACATACGCACCTTGTGGCGTCCTTATTAGATCAGTGACTGGGAGAACTGCGACGATGATAGTAACTTCTTTTAGTGATGTTGCTTTCGCCGAGGAATACTTTCTCACCATGGAAGCTGCCAATGTGGAAAACTCTCTTTTTTCACTGTCATTCAATTGTCTAGAGAATGGTTTTGAACTTTTATCAGATATTTCCTTGGCATGTGAGCGATCCCTGATGGAAACTAACTTAGATTCTCTGAGAAATGGCCATCTAGTATAGACAACGTTTCCTAAGTATCTTTCCGCTAACTCATCCAACCCCAAGTCTCTCGCCTTGTAAACATCATCAATAGTCAATACCATTGATTGCTGCTTCGAAGGTTGCTGGAAGACTCTGGTTTCATTGTAAAGTAATTCACTTGTAAAAGTAACTGTGCGTAATGAAGGAAAACCAGCAAGCATATCAGCCCCTACCTTTGATTTGGCCAACAACCCGTAACGAAATTGGGATTGCTTGAAATCAGGCCTAACAAATTCCCTTTCAACGCAGTGATTATGTTCGATGTCAGAAAAGATACCGCTTAGTGGGCATTTGTAAACTTCATCGACTTGGGGATTATATGTGAAAATAAGATCACTCCCACGACTATTTCTACTTTTTTCTTCCGGTGTTAATCTTGGCAGATATGGCTCCATTGCTTCAATCAATCTATCCTGGTCAACGAAAGATATTAAAACAACAGCTTCCCAATCAGCCGTTTTACCGTTTTTATCCAGTTGAACTTCTCTTGGATAAAAATCTTTGATTGGAGATTTCTCATCATACATAAGCGGCCTGAAAACACTAGGAATGAGTTCTTTCGAGCGTTCTGGTAGAACTGCCATTAGCTGTTGGAATGGGGTAAAAGGTTTACCCTTTTCGAACTCAATCAATTGATCTAATCCTTTTTCGAGATCAGAGATACGTGGGGCATAATGGTAATGATAGTACCAACCCCATGATGCACAGCCTCTGTAGTAGTAATATAGCACCCATTGCAAGCCTTCAACATAATTACCTGTTAAGTCAGCCAATTTCTCGGAGTCATTTATACTAAAACCGAACTTATCCCTATAATAGTTATCTTTCCATTGAACAAACCTTTCATTATAGGTCTCTTTTTCCGTATCAAGCTCCTCTTGATCTTCAACGAGGACAGCCTGTTGGTACATCTTTAAGGTTTTCCTTACAGATCTTTGACGCTCGTCACACTCTTGTTCGGTTTCATGAGGATTTATGGCGTCAACATCCAACTTCAAAGAATATTTATCCGTGGAACGGGAATGCGTTACAAACAACCCTAATTGGAATGCAAATTCTTTTAAAAAATCTAAATTGTCTTTTATGCGATCGTCATCTATCAATAGAGTTGGGATATCGTCTTCCGAGAGATTAGGCGAACATTTTTGGGACATAACTTTCGTAATCCAAGGTTTGACCAGGCCAACAATTTTCTTTTGCTGCTTTAACAAAATTTTTTTGCCAGTTCTTGCCCTTTGTTTTTCACCTTCTAATGAAATGTTTTCTAGTTGCTGGTTGAACCAATCTACGTCAACATCTGAACGTTCAAAATTCATCAGTTCGAATTGCGACAAGTATTGTAACCAAACTTTTAATCTTCCCAAATTAATGTGACCATTATCGTTAATATATCCGTCTAAATGTTGCAATGCCTCTTTAAAAGTTTGTAATATTACAGGGAATGCACCTTTGTTAAGATGCAAGTCCGGTAAATTGGGTAGAAAGTCATTACCTATAACAAACATAACGAGGATAAAATCATCTAAAATGCGTTCAAAATTGTACTCGAATTTCAGCTCATCAGCGATCTCTTCAAATTCCAATTGCATGTACTCCCTTAGTAATGAAAGGTGCAATAGATAGAAATTTTGATTTTCAAGAGAAGCCTGAGTGCTCGATCTTCGACCAAACACAACCTCTTCTCTCAAGAGAGCAAAATGAGGGGCATGTACGGACAATCCTAACATGATCAAATCTGCATCTAACCCGTAAATACAGTGTCTTGTGTTAGGATCGAAACTATCATCGGCTCTTAATCCTCTGATGAAATCCATGATCTTATGCTCACCTTCACCGGGAACCTCATGGCCTGAGAAGATTATTTTAACCTCCCTCCACTTGGAATCGTTCGTTATCTTATCATGTATAAAATATTGCAAATGTTTGGTTAGCTTTGCCATAAACTCCGTTCCAGGCGTAATGGCATTTGAATCAAAGGGTTCGCCCTTTGGAATCTCGTCACCGTTGGCAATCGCCTTCTCTAGAGCCTTTTCTGCATCCATTGCAGTTCTAAATCTACGTGCTCTCTGTTGATTCATCTTCGCTCTTGGAGCAACCCCGTCGATTGCCATATAAAATATCTGCTTGGGTTTAATCGTATGAAATAAATGATCAATGTAAGCAAATATTTTGGCAAATACTTCCTCCTCTGACATCCTTCTCGTAACATCATCGCTGTTTCCGTGCGTACATGTATGCAGAATTGAATTCATATCCAGATACAAGTTATCAAACTCAGGGATGTGATTCCCCTCGATTAACTGAAGAATCAAAGGCCATCTCTCAGAGATATATCTGAAGAATTTTGGAATACCCATCGTCTCCTCAACAGAACAAACTTTTTATATACTACGACCACTCCAAAGTAAAAACAGAACTAACCCGCTTTCCACGTCTTTTTATGCCTGAATCCAATTGAAAAAAAAAATCCAAGCCAATTATTGACCTACTACTAACTTCTTCGATCAGCTTCGTAAACTTAACGAAGCAATTGTTAGCCTCCCTTTCTCAGGAACCGTTCCAATATATGGGTCTTTCAATTTCATATATTTCCATGCGAGCTGGCGAAAGAATAAACTTTCAACTGGTATGCAAGAATTTTGTGAGGGTAACGATATGAATAATTTGTACTGGTTTCAGTACAAAGAGATATCCTGATATGTTGAAGCTAAAAAGCATTGATACTATAGGCGTTGGACGGTTATCCGAGGCCTTGGATAAACCCAGATTAAATGTATCAGTTGCGCAAAAGACTAGCAGTTTCACTAGTTCGTAGAGTTGATCGTAGTCACTTTTAACGATGTACAAAAGTTCATTATAGTGGAAAGGCTTTTTGGTGAATCTAATCGATGCCATACACAACAAATTCAGAGACGAAAAGGACTGCCATAGCAATTTTCAATCTAATTTAGTGCTGTCTCACCGGTTGGTGTGTTCGTTAGGATGTTTAGTTTCAATAAACCGGCTTCTGCAGGCGCTGCTACTGGCACTCAATCCGGTGGTTTATTTGGTCAGCAAACTAATGCGAATACCATGGGTACGAACCAAGGCGGATCTTTGTCCGGCCAAAACAATGCTGGCGGCAACCTAAACTCAGGGGGAGTGTCTTCATTTGGTGGTCAACCGCAGAACCAGAGCCAAGGGGCAGGCAACGTTGGGGGAGGGCTATTTGGGAATACCAGCGGTACTGGAACAGGTTTCTCCTTTGGTCAACAAGCAAACAAACCAAGCACAGGTCAGCCATTTGGTGGTTTACAAACGAACTCCAGTAATGGTGGAACGGGTCTGTTTGGATCAAATACTACGAACGCTGCTCCCGGGAGTGGGTTATTCGGCAGTGGTTCTACAAACGCGTCTTCCAATAATACGGGAGGATTGTTTGGTTCAAAGCCGCAATCTTCTTCATTATTTGGACAGAGCAACCAGACAGCAGCAACGGGTGGTGGATTGTTTGGATCAAATAATAATGCCAGTAATTCCACTGTGAGTGGTGGTACCGGTGGTGGTCTTTTTGGGAGCAACAATTCCAATATGAATAAGGGTATATTCGGTGCAAAACCTGTTGGAGGATCGTCACTTTTCGGTAATTCTACTTCAAATGGAGGCGGTCTTTTTGGTTCGCAACAGCAGCAGCAGCAGCAACAGCAACAGCAACAGCAACAGCAAAGTGCATTATTTGCCATCTCGCAGTTGCCTGTAACGCCTATGACAAAAATTTCTGACTTACCTCCACAGCTGCGCCAAGAAATCGAACAATTGGATCAATATATACAGAGACAAGTTCAGATCTCCCAACATTTGAAAGCAGACACTTCGGAACATAAGGAACTAATAGATTCAATCCCCAATGACATCGCATACCTTTCCAAGACAGAGTCATTTGGTACTCAATCTTTGTCCCAAGATATGAAGAACATTTCCTCTATAAAAGACATAACCGATCAAAGCATAACAGATTCACAGACATTTTCCATGATACTCCAGCAGCTGCTAACTCCAGGCAGCAAGATATCTTCAATGGAGCTCGATAAGTTCTTCCACAATAAAATCCAGGTCTACCAAAATAAACTTGATGAGTATTTCAACGTGCTATCGGATATCGAAAGCGCTGTTAACGGCATTGACACTGATGTTGTAGGCGGATACTCGGAGCCAAACGATCTGTACAATCCCACAACTTCGGCTTCCGAGTCTCTTGACGCATATGCAGTTAAAACTGGTTTAAATGCTTTGGTTTCTACTGTTGTCGAAGAATTCAGGCTATTTATGGATACAGCAGAAAGAGTAGCTGAACTGCATCAGAAAGTGAAGGAGCTTGCGCCCTCAAATAGACAAGGATAGTATATAGAGTATTCTATTATCGTAATTTGAAGTTTCTTTAGTTATTTCTGTCAAATGTGGATTACTATTTGCTATGTTTCACGCTCTGCGACAAAACTCAGCCCTGATTCAAAAGGTAGATCGCATACAGTCATTTATCAGTGATTAATGACAATATACGCCCATAAGACATCCTAATGAGGTGTGTTCTCAAGTTCCGAACGTATAAACTTTAAGCAGAATTGCTAGTTTTTTCTATGTTATGGTATGTCCGGAATGCTTATTTAAATTGTCCGGTGAAATTTTTTTCGAATAGTGTAGCAAGCGAGATGAGATGAGATGAGATGAGGTGAAGTGGAACAGATTAATGAATCTCATTCTTTAACATTTCAGGCGCTTTTTTCGTGTACACTATCTCTTTTTAATCGTACACTCTCAGCATTTATTAAAATCTTTAACCATGGATATATTTAGAGTGCTTGCAAGAGGTGCAAATGTGCGGAAGAATGATAAGAATGTTGGCAAAAATGTTGATTTCAGTATGACAAATACTGCCAGGGAAGATGCAGCCACTAGTGACGATCATCTAACAAGGGAGCTTGATTTTTTTCATAACAAAAGAATTGCAAAAAAGGTGGAAAACTCTAAGGAGAGACAGGACGAAAGTAATAACAGTGAGCATGAAGAAGAGGAAGAGAGTTACAAATTTGAGCAGCCAAGAATTACCAATGCGGAGGAAGCTGCGGCATTACGAAAATCATATAAAGGTAAAATAACAGGAGAAGATGTTCCGTTACCCATAGGCTCTTTTGAAGACTTGATAACACGATTCTCTTTCGATAAACGTCTTTTGAGTAATCTATTGGATAATCATTTTGTTGAACCAACGCCGATCCAATGTGAGGGGATTCCACTCGCATTACTTGAAAGAGATATTTTAGCTTGTGCTCCGACCGGTTCTGGTAAAACTTTAGCATTTCTGATTCCTCTTGTGCAACAGATCATATCTGAAGGTAAGGATCAAAGTGGATTGCGTGGATTGATAATATCACCAACAAAGGAACTTGCAAATCAAATCTTTTCTGAGTGTATGAAACTTGCTCACAGAGTCTATTTGGATAAGAAAAGACCGTTACAGGTCGCCCTACTATCGAAATCTTTGAGTGCAAAACTAAGGAATAAAGTTGTCAGTGAGAAGAAATATGATATAATAATATCCACACCTTTAAGATTGATTGATGTAGTAAAGAATGAAGCTTTAGATCTTTCCCAAGTGAAACACATCGTATTTGATGAAGCTGATAAACTGTTTGATAAGACTTTTGTAGAACAGACTGATGATATTTTGAATTCATGTAATAATCCCAAAATTCGGAAATCGATGTTTTCAGCTACTATTCCTTCCAATGTTGAAGAAATCGCAGAGAGTATAATGGGAGATTCTGTTAGAGTAATTATTGGTCACAAGGAGGCCGCAAATTCAGATATTGAACAGAACCTTATATTCTGTGGTAATGAGGAGGGGAAGCTTATTGCCATTAGACAGCTGGTGCAAGAGGGCCAATTCAAGCCTCCTGTTATTATCTTCTTGGAATCAATATCAAGGGCGAAAGCTCTGTATCATGAATTGATGTACGATGGATTAAATGTGGATGTAATACACGCTGAAAGAACACAAATTCAAAGAAATAAGATCATCGAAAGTTTCAAGAGCGGAGAATTATGGTGTTTGATTTGTACTGACGTCCTCGCCCGTGGTGTTGATTTCAAAGGTGTAAATTTGGTTATCAATTATGATGTGCCTAGAACCGCGCAAGCGTACGTTCACAGAATTGGTAGAACCGGTAGAGGAGGACGCGCTGGTAAAGCCATAACACTATATTCAAAACTGGATTCGGTAGCTATCAAACCAATCATCAATGTCATGAAGCAAAGTGGTTGTGAGGTCGCTGAATGGATGGAAAAAATATCAAAGATAAGCAAAAAGGAAAAGGAGATGATCAAGAAAGGTAAATCCGTCAAAGAAAGAAAAGATATAAGCACGGTTCCGAAACTTAATAAAATGAAAAGGAAGCAGAGACACGATATGATTGAGGCCTCTAAAAAGAGAAGATTTCAAGATGGTGAGAAGTCTCAAGATGGTGAAGAGCAAACCAAACAATAAATGCTTTCTCTTGATTCGTGTACGACATATCATTTGTATATAGTATACATGAATACACTTAAATATATTTAAGAATGAATATAATATAGTTTAAAAAATCATGACGTTTTTCAACGGGCTGGAATTTCATAATTCTGGATTCATTTTTCCATGATTCAGCCAATTCCAGTTACAACTTTTCAAAAATTTCAATGCATAAAATGAGGTTAACTTATATAGCTGAGTGAATTTTCAATGGGAGGAGTAGTTTCTATACCCAACAATTTTTCTTCTACCGATGACTTCACCAACAGAGTAAAACCCAAGTAGTTGGATACCATATGCGCCAAATTTCAAAGCATCATTCCTTTGAATGCCTTTAAAGATTGAAAGTACTTCTTTCGGCTTCACAGCATAGTGCAAAGCTGTGCTGTACAAACTGGAGTAAACCTTCTTGAAATCAGCAATAGATGGTGGCTGTAATCCCTCCTTTAGATAGACTTGCTTGGACAACTCAGCACCAACTTTGCCATAATACACAGTTTTACTAGCTAAAGCCGAAGTCTTGGTGATTAACCCGG
This sequence comes from Zygotorulaspora mrakii, assembly GCF_013402915.1. NCBI lineage: Eukaryota > Fungi > Ascomycota > Saccharomycetes > Saccharomycetales > Saccharomycetaceae > Zygotorulaspora > Zygotorulaspora mrakii. Next base: position 660,140 of record NC_050720.1, read on the forward strand.
TTGTGAACGATTGAACTCTACCCAACATAATACAACAATCGGACTTGAAAACCTGCAATTGATCGCGATATCTGACAATCTATATTTCTTATAACTTTTATCTGCTTTAGGAGCTTTTTTTTGTCAATTACAGCTGAATCTTCATTTTCCATCTAAAGTGTATCTTCTGGTATGCCGTAAAAAAGTATACCTTTATGGACCAATCAAAGCTCATTCTTTGGTCGAAATGGGCATTCAAATTACCAAGTAGTACACTTCGTGTATGACTTAAGGTTGGTGGTACTCATAGGGATCTAGCACTCTGTGATGCATTGAGATTCTGTCAAACACACGGTCAGCTTGTTTTTTAATCGGTGCCTTTGCAAGAAAAGCATTCTCTTGTGGTCTTGAGCTTGTGTTGCTACCTTTTTAAAGGTGCTACTGAGTATATGTAAGGATATGCCACGCTTGCAGCTATATTGTTTGTGTATATCAACTAAACTATATTTTTACCGATCGTGTTCGCTGGCAAGGCGTCACAAATTCGCAGGAAAGATATTACAATTTTACATTCGGCGATTCAGTCTCACGGATCTTCTGACGCCTTCTCCTAAAACAATGACTTTATCTTCTTGCTGAAGTCTTGATAACGCATCAGAAATGTCGGAAAAATCCACCCGGTCTTGCGAATGTTCGTTGATCTGTTTTGCTAACTCGTTCAAGCTCATGGAATCTGAGGAGTGGTCCCCAAGCAAATTGAGTATTTCTTTGGCCAGGTCTTCCTGCAGCTTTCTTTCTATAACAGACTTCCCGGTTTGTACCAAGCTCATATCGATTTTTCCGGTTTTGGGATCAGTTGCATAATCCTTTATCGCAGATCGAATTAATCTTACAGCCTCCTGGACGTCCACTAGTTCTACTTCAGAAGAAAGTCTCATTTTTGCATGTGCTTCGGATAAACGAATCATACTCTCTAGTTGCCTAGTAGTAGCAGTTATTCTCTTTTCGTCTGATCTGGAGTCATCACCGATTTTACGCATTCCAACGTATGCTCTTACCAGTTCCGTTTTGGCCCTCTCCGTGATGACGGGCTTTATGATCTCTTTTGCGTAATTGATGTAGGCCGTCAGAAACTCCACCGGAAGCACATCATCGACCGAGACGTGGTCAGGTTTGTCTTCGATGTATAGATTTGTTAAATGCTGTGCCAGTTCTCTGTCAGTATTTTCATCAACTTTATCAAGAACCAGATAAACTAGATCGAATCTTGAAAGGAGGGGTGGTGGTAAATCAATATTCTCTGTGACAGGTAAATTGGGGTTGTATCGCGATCCAATGGGATTCGCACTCGCTAAAATAGAGGCACGAGCATTTAGAGTTGTAATAATTCCCGCTTTCGCTATAGATATTGTTTGTTGCTCCATGACTTCATGCAAAACGGATCGAGTCGAATCACTCATTTTATCAAATTCATCAATACAGCACACACCACCATCGGAGAGAACAAGGGCACCACTTTCTAGAACAAGTTGTTTGGTGTCGACATCTCGTGTAATGTATGCGGTTAGACCAACTGCAGAGGAACCTTTACCAGACGTGTATACACCACGAGGAGCAATTTTGTGAACGTATTGTAGAATCTGAGATTTTGAAGTGGAAGGATCCCCACAAAGTAAGATGTTAATATCACCTCTATAACGCCCACCCTTCGAAAATGTTTTATTTGCGCCTCCAAAAAGTTGAAGTAGAATACCTTTTTTAACATCCTCCAATTCATATATACTTGGAGCAATCGAACGTGCTAGCAGTTCATAGAGGTCTGATCTCTGAGCTACTTCTTTGATTTTTGTGGCATCCTTATCTGTAATGGTTCTCACTTCTTCGACTTCACTATTATTAATTTTATTTTGCAAAAGCTCCTGTTCAACCGTCGAAGTATCAACACCCAGCCTTTTATCTGAAACTTTTTTTACGTGAACAACGTCAATATATGTTTTGTATAGCGATTTTAGAACACGTTGCCTTGAATTCGCTCTTATAGGAATTGATCTGAATGTACCTGTAACCTCAATTCGGTCACCGGCACGACAGGAATCAACCAGCTCATCATAAACACAAAGTGACACGGAATGTGGAGTTTGTCCATCCGGAACGGAATCTGGTGTTTCTTGCAGCTTTATTACTTGTTTGTCCGCGAAAGAACACCGGTTATGCACCAATGACATAGAATTTGCTTCATTACAATCTACACGTTCACACCTTGCCGGTTCTTGAATAACACCCCTATCAATTTCTACCGCCATAGCATGTTCACAAACATTGCATTTGAAAAAAGCAACTTTCATATCGGGTATTATAGGAGTTGATCTAAGGACGAGTCCTCGTACGCTTATAAGTTTGTCGATGTCATTTGGATTTAATTCACGCATCCCTTTTGTCGAATTAATGTTGTAAGGTCTAACCTTATAAAATTTCGTTTCAATGTCATCTAAGTCGTACTCTAAATTGTTATCAACAACTAATGACACCATACAATCTTTGATGGTTTGATCCATGATCGAAATTACTTCTTGGGGGTAGTTGAGTAATTGATGAAAGAGTTCTTCCGTCTGCTTGAACGCTAATAGGTTTTTGGTGTCGAGATTCAAATTTGTAGTTCCTAGTTCTCTCATCTCATTTAACTGTTTGATATAATACAACTCTTCGTCGCTTTCATCGATTAACTGCTCTCTTTCATCGAATACTTTACGAGATTTGTACTTAAAAGACATCAAAAAACTTCGAAAGCTATTAGCACATTCTTGGATACTAACATTGGTACCCCAAATAATTCGTAATGGTTCGCCAGCATCAGAAGGAATGTCTGAAGATGAGGAGGCAGGCACACCTGTCCGTGAATCGAAATCAATTATTCGCCGCGGTGTTGAAAGATCTGATGCATGGATATCATTTCGTCTCGCCTGCGAACGACCTGTGGGCCGACCACCGTATGACGACGACGATTTGGGAGCAGCTCTATCGCTCCACCTCTCTGAAATGCCAGCAGTACGAGGTGTATTTCCAGACCTTGCAGCATCATTTCTCCTGTGTATTTCAGAGCCAGTAGAGGATTGATGAGAAGATGGGTAATTGAAAGGCGATGAACCTATCGCAGCGCCAACATTTCTATTGCCTTGTCTTTGCCCCGCTGATTGACTTTGTCCAAAAGTATCTGGCTGTGAGGATGAAGTGTTATAGAATAATGCGGGAGAGCTTGGCTCTGGCGGTAGGGAACTCTGTGCATTACGATTCGGTGAGGATGTCGATTCAAAGTTACCAGTCACTGGTGAACTTACCGGAGGAAGTTGAGAATCCTCGGCATTAATTGGAGAAGAGCTGGAGTCAAAATCTCCTGTGATTGGTGAGCTGGGTTGTTCTGGCATCCTTCAACAGTCACTCGATCTAGGATCGACTTCTTAGAATTTTCAAATTGATCTTTTTGTGATATTTCCTGCAAATTGAAGTGATTCTTCTTTTCGCGTAAAAGAGCGAAGTCTGGATTTAATTACATTCCCAAATGAGTAAATGCTATCATGAGTAGCATAGAAGGAAGAAAAACTCCTTATATATATATATATATATATATATATGCCTATAATTGAAGTATCTGCAGCTGCTAATCTGTAATTGTTCGGAGGTCGTCCCAATGCTTGTGGTCTTTTATTTGCCATTTTCTCGTTGGCCCGGTACCTCTTATGGCGTATTCTTTGACGGTATTCTTGATCAGTTGCTTACTGTACTGTGGTAAATTTTTTTGTGCTATCTCGGTAACCGTCCCCAAAGAAAAGGTGCTCCCTTCTACCTCATCAAAAAGTTTCAGGAGGCTCTTTGTATCGGATATCAGTGTTTTGGCTCTCTTCTGGGGAGACACAGATGGGCTACTCGATGCTGATGTCTTATCACTTTGGCCTTCCGGCAAAGCTCTCTTTATCCCAGTTGCTTCTTGCTCCTTTGCGAAAGGAATATGGGGGTCGATAGGAAATGGTTGCTTGTCTGATAGGCATGTTACTTTGATTTCTTCGAAATATCTTCTGTCGCTCTCATCCATTTTATTGATTTCAGACCTTAAGCAGACAGTCGGTATAAGTGGGCCGAAGAACTTTTTCTTCTTACCTTGTGGACCATCTGCTGACTTTTCCTCTAGTTCAAGGAATCCATCGAACTCTCCATCGCTTGCTTCATCTTGTTCTTCATCCTCGTCTTCATCTTCTTCCTCACTCTCCAAGTTATCAATTTCACCCTCTTCGCCTTCTTCACCTTCTTCATTTACCCATTCCAAATCAGAATCGTACTCATAATTGAAACCCGTTCCCTCGGTGGAAAAAGGGTTATCTACTGGAAGCACTATCTCTTTCGAATATGTCCCTATATATGGCGGTCTAACGTTCTCATAAAACTTGATATACTTTTGTGGAATTAAAAAAAGCAAATTCAATAATTCAGATTCCTCTTTCTCCTTTGAGGCCATTTGTTTCAGCAGTTCGGTCGCTGTAAATTTGACTTTGTATCCGCGCTTGCATTTTTTTGAGTCAAGCCATTCTAATAGAGTGTCGTTGTTTTCATTCTTACCTTCCTTTTTAATCAGGATGGAGTCCAACGCAGATTTGCTTTTTGCAAGATCAAATTTAGATCCATCACTATTTTTGGGCAATATGGTTCCATCCTTAGCATAAAATGGCAGGAAATATTTATTGAAATCGCTCTTAACATCAAGCTGTTTGGTAGAATCGTTTACTTTTTTGAAAAAATTACCAATTCTTAACTGTGATTTTTCTTTGCTTAGCTCTTTGAGTCTCTTTACTTCGTCTAGTTTTAGCTTTTCTTCCTCCTTTAGACGTTTTTCAAGTTCTTTCTGTCTTTTTACCTCTAATCGTTCCAGTTCCTTTTGCTTCTTCCTCTCCTCACGCTTTCTTCTCTCCTCTTCTCTTTGCTGTTCACGCTTACGTTTTTCTTCCTGCCTTTGAGCTTCACGTTGGCGTTTCTCTTCCTCTTTTCGTTGCCTTGTGATGTTTCTCTGTAGTTTAATTTCCTCTTTCTCTTTGCTCAATGCTGACTTGACGTCTTTTGAAGCAGGTGAATTGAGGGCAGAATCGTTTCCGAGTTTTAACTCATTAGATTCTGCTCGAGAAGGGCCGTTCTTTGCGGTATCGGTGTTGTTCATTAGGTGCCTTTCCTGACTGCGCCTGAGACTCGTTTCATCATCTTTTATATTATCATTACCCTCCTTCTCAACCGTTGTACATTTTTCAGCGGTAGTGGTAATGTTATCTTCCGAAGCTTCTAGATCTACCACCACATCTGATTGATCATCGCCCATTGGTTTTTCAGTAGTATTATCTTTTGGTGTTTTATTTCTGTTGCCTTGAAAAAATGCAAGTATTTCCTTCCTTTTGCCACTTACAGCGGATGGTGTTGTCATAGTGTGAGATGTTTAAGTTATCTGCGTCTATGCCTTTGATAAGCAGAGAATTTGGGTCAGGCTGTTCAATAGCTTATTACATGACCTTTCCAATGACTGGACATTTAATTCTATGAGATGCGCTAACTTTTCGATTTAAGCCGCGATGAAATTGAACGCGTTACGCGAAACAATGATTTTTTTTGTCAGTTTGCATGGTCATAAAACAAGGGAAAATGCGTTATCCACGACGTTGCCATCACAACGCTTCTACATATAATACCTATAAATCAAACTCTGCTGTGATATCGAATTCATTTGCTCCCTTACTTTAATAAGTGGTATGAGTCGTTGTCAATGGATTCTTTTGAACAAGTTTACTTATATGCTTTTTGCAAGATGTTTTCGTCGTAACCAATTGGTATAAACTCCAGTTCACCAAAGTTTTCTTTTTGCTTATGATTATCTTTACCAAAATTATTGAATTGTGAAAGATGACTGAGCACCTCGACGTCACTCTTTGTAGTGGGGCGAGAACTAACTTGAGTCCTTTTTGCAGTACTTCTGATTCCTAGACTAGTGTCTCTCCAGCCATATACTTGCTGCATTGTCTCCGCGCAGAGGTCAATTCCCTCTTCAATATGTCTGAGTCTCTTAGAATGATCAATACCTGAGCAGTGGCTTTGCGGCCCCTTCATGTGCAATGCCTCGTACTTTGAATCTAGTAATGCATTAGATGAATCTTGATGGTAATCGAAAATTTTAATGAGACTATCCATGATCTCATCTTTCAACTTATCGATATGTTCTTGAGGGCATAAACCATACTCTGTTGGGTCTAGGAATATAGTGAACAAAAATTCCAACCTCTGTGAAATTTCTTTGAAATGCAATTCCCTGTTGAGTAAAGTTACCATTTGTCTGCAATAAAATTCTACATCATTTAGAATCTGCACAATTTCTTCCGGCTTTCTCAGCTTTGATTCAGTATACTCAATAAATCGATTCTGTAGATCATTCGCTTCATCTTTGAAAACTAAGCTGCATTTCAGTGAATTTATAATATCTTGAACAAATGGTACTATGGCAGCATGAAAAATGCTTTTCTCCTCTCGCAGTTTTGAAATCCTAGTACTCGCTAAAGAGCTTTCTGTTTTCAAAGATGGTGCTCTATTGCCCTTATAGGGAGATCCTGAGAAGCTGCTAATGAAATCAGAATCAGAAATCGATTTTTTTGACGGTGAGTTTTCCACCGTGATTTTGGGGTCTCGTTCCGCCATTACCAAGTATTTGGGATCACGTTGCGTCCTTGGTGCTTCAACTTCAAATTTTGTCGGCATAAATCTATGTGCGTTCTCAAGGAAAGCGTTATCTTCCAGAATCCTTTTCAATTTTAGCAATTCGTCCTGCTGTTCTCCAAGAGCCAATTTCAAATGATAATTATCATTTTTTATCCTGGCCAACTCATCTTGAGCATCCTCACTCTCTTCTTTCTCGTCACCTAGCATGGATAATGAAGATTGTGAAATATCTAGGTGATGACTTGAGGGCTCGTCCCCCATGGTCAAAGAGCGTTTATCCTGTGGGCACTTCAACTTTAGTAAATCAAGCTCAGCAGCAAGTTCACCCACCTTGATCTCCTGCATCGCCAACTCTTATCTCAGTCAAAAGTAGGATTACTAGCCTGAGGCTCGATAATTTTTGAACCTGTTCGGTTTTGTGTCACACTGTTACGATTGCCGCTGACATCTTAAAAGAAGTGTCTTTACACGTTTCGTTCGATATGATATTGTTGATTTCGAACAGTTACTGCTGATCCACCAAAACTAAAGACTTAAAAGAGCGAAACATTGTTCAAGGCAGCAGGTTCTGTCGGTCTTGTACGGCAATGGAGATACCATTTGAACTCGGATTGGGGTTTCAGTTTGCATTTGCAAATCACAGATGAGGAAAGCTCGGTGCTCGTTTGAAGACTGCAATTCAGCCATTATTGACGTGAATGTCGATGATGTGATACTTCTGCCGAGTTCGGTTTTGAGAGATGCTAAGTTGATGCAACTAAGTAAGAAACCATCCGAAACACAGCAAACAAATGAGTTTCTACTCGTGAACGATGTATGGGACTTTGATAACATTGGCGTCTCCAAGGAAGTTCCAGAGGGCTTCACTAACGAAGAGAACATGAGAGAAGTTCAATTCGAACACGGAGGAAGCTTTTGGCGCATGGATAAATGCCTGAAGTACTTGATATGTTCTGATTGCGACAAGGGGCCCATTGGTTTCGGCTGCAGCTTGAGTAACCAGGCCCAAAGAGGCGCGCAAAACAAAGTTGTCTATCTTCTAAGTCTAGAAAGTGTAAAATATGTATGATTCAACACGTCGATGCATCCCCGCCCTCAACAAGGCTCGCATCTGATCTATAAATCTGCCTACTTTAGGTTTGAACAGTTAATTTCTAAGAGGGAAGGGCACCTGCACGTTACCCGGCTTCCCGGAAGAAAATTTTCATCTGGCTATTTCAAAAAATGCAAAAAGATCATCACTGCTACTACAAACCAAGCCCATCACTGAGGAAGCATCAGCAAGGCACAGGGATATCACACTCAACTAGCATCATGGCTACCAGGACGCAATTTGAGAACTCAAATGAAATCGGCGTGTTCGCCAAGTTAACAAACACCTACTGTTTGGTGGCGGTCGGTGGATCAGAAAACTTCTACTCGGAATTCGAGGCTGAGTTGGGAGACTCCATACCGATTGCACATACAACTATCGCCGGCACACGTATCGTGGGTAGAATGACAGCGGGTAACCGTAGAGGCTTGCTGGTCCCCACCCAAACTACAGACCAAGAACTACATCATCTCAGAAATAGTTTGCCAGATTCTGTCAAGATCCAAAGAGTGGAGGAGAGATTATCAGCATTGGGAAACGTCATCTGTTGCAACGACTACGTGGCACTGGTACATCCAGACATCGACAGAGAAACCGAAGAATTGATAAGCGATGTCTTGGGTGTGGAAGTGTTCCGTCAGACCATTTCCGGCAACATTTTGGTCGGATCCTACTGTGCATTAAGTAACCAGGGTGGCCTAGTTCACCCCCAGACCAGTATCCAGGACCAGGAAGAACTGTCGTCTTTGCTGCAGGTGCCACTTGTCGCGGGAACAGTAAATCGTGGTAGCTCCGTGGTCGGTGCTGGTATGGTCGTGAACGACTACTTGGCCGTCACAGGTCTAGATACAACTGCTCCGGAATTAAGCGTCATTGAAAGCATTTTCCGCTTGCAAGATGCCCAACCAGACTCTATTTCTGGGAACCTACGTGACACCTTAATCGAAACCTATTCATAATCACTTGTATACTAATCAGATATGTTTTTTAGTACCAGTCGCCATGCGCGTGTGCCAACCAGTGTGTGCTACACCCGTACCGCCCACTCACCGCAGCCCGCACACTAGCAACATATGCTTTTTATAGATACAGATGTACAGAACGATGTAAAAAAGAACTTTAAGCTTTATAGCCGAAAAAATTCTTTTTGCCGATTTTCTCTTTTTCGGTCCAGGAAGACGCTCACCGTGTACAGAAAACAAAACCACCCACAGGCTCCTTGCGGAAAATAAGCATTCCAGAAGCAGCACTTGGCACAAAAGTAAAACTCTAATCGGCCCGTTTGAGCTAAACCAGGAACACCAAGATAACGGACGCACGGAAGGACGACGGAAGGGCACGGAAGATAGGAACGTATTACGAAAAGGATCCCTTTGTGCACAAAGCAGCAAGAGACGCAGACGGAACGGAACGGGAACGGAACGGATGGCGGATGGCGGATGCCGCCATGCGGGAAGGAACGGATAGGAAACGAAGTGAAAAAAACTGATAGACTTCCGCAGCGCAGCATGCAGTACGACGCGCAGGAACCCGTGCGTCATCACCGGTGAGCTGAAACAAAGTTCGCATATTCTGGCCGGAAACGGACACAATGCGCCCATCGCGCCGTCGGCCTCGCCGTCGCCACAGCTTACCGGGATGCGCTTTCCTGCTCTGGCTATCCGCGCAATCTTGCTCACCGCGGGCACTGCAGCGCGGGCACTTCACCGCCCGGCCCAAAGAAGCAAGTACCATCCCACTCGCTTCTGCAAAAGAAACAGCCCAAATGCCGGAAACGGATTTGCATCTCACTTTCAGAACATCGTGCGCACATCTGTGCGAATCTCTCCCAGAACGCATCACAACGCATGCACGTTAGCTTCCGGCACCCGCCGGAAGCTATCCGTGTACCCAACAGAAACCCAAAAAAGCTAATGTCGACAGCAACACAGGCCGCTGCTCCAGCGGAAGCTAATCGCGACGTTGCACTCGCCACAGCAATGCCAGAACAATGCCAACTCTGAAACAGCGAATAAGAAACTCCAGTCTGCCTCGCAGATACCACAACCTAGTTTCACTCTTTTCCACCTTGTTTCACATCTCCCCCTGCACGCCCTTCGTTATCAGCACACCAAGACTTTCCACACACAGCTTGCGCAATGCAAGTCGCCGCCGCCATGCAAATCTTGGTATGCAACTCCTTCCGCACCTTGCAAATCTAGTTTTCTGGTATCTTGCAGTCGTGACGTCCTCCGTTGGACATGCCTTCCGCCCATACTCTGAAGATCCTCATTTCTGTCGAACTGGCCCGTCCCAGTCTCTCCAGGTTACACGAATCCGCACTGCTCCCCTGCCGCCCGTTCGGGCGACATGCATCGATCCCTCGCGCGCAAGCCAGCGCACCACAGCGAAACGAGTGCAAAAAAAGAAATCCCCAACCGTGCGAGCCCACACGTCCGCCGCAGGGCAGCAACGACTTGTCTGCATTTGTCTCCTCCAACGCATCCTGCGGGTGCTTTTTTTCCTTTTTTGTATCTGGCTTTTGGCTTTTCCAACGAATGCATGTTGTTCCGCGTCCCCGAGTAACAGTGCCCACAGGCGCCCGTCCGTGCCCAGCAGCTGGTGCCGAGATTTTCCTCCGTCCACAGGCACGCGATCGGAAACTTCCCGTCCTATTTGGATCTTCTTTTCGGCCTGCAGGGGATTCTGCGCCTATCTTTGTCTTTGAATCGTAAACAAAGCAAACATTTCTATGGTTGCTAATTGGCAGTGATCGCATATCTGGAAAATCCCAGGAAATTGGTAATTATCTCTCAGCGAGATATGTCCCAGAAAAGAAACGCAATTGGGGGCACACAGATATCGAGCTGTTCCACAGGCCTTATAACCGGATTTGCCCTTGTTTTATTGCTTTTAGATACGAATGCAGGTAGGAAAACAATGCAATCTCCATTACCCATCATGCTCCTTCCGTTGCCGATTTTAGTCTCCATTTGAAACATGTTAAAAATTTAATCAGAAAAATTGGGCTGTTGATGTCAATCGCGCCAATTTGTTCGTCATAGTTTTCCTTCAGAGGCAGATGCGTATACGTATATCTCTGTAGATGCATGTAGTGTCTGTTTGGAAATGGGTATTATAGTTGTATATATATGGATGTGCGCGCGTGTGTGTGGAAGACAGCGATCTTCTCTTATCAGAGAGTGTTTGATTTTGTGTCTGTATTTAAAGAGAGTAATTTAGGTTAGGTTAGGTTCGACTCGCGCAGGGTGAGAGAGCTTATATTAGATTAGTCTGGAACAGTCAAGGGTTATCCAAGCCAGTTCGAATAACATGATGCTAGGAGTGACGTCGACAGTTGCTCAGGACTACAAGTATCTTGCGCCTAGGGCCAACGGTGTAGGGCGCGACCCGCAACAGTACTTTGCGGCCCCGTACCAGGTGCGGGCGGGGCCGTTGGGCCATGGGACGCCGTTGAACCCCGAGGTATCGGGCGGATCGTGCGGCAGCAGTGCGGGCTACTACACGTCGAGTCCCACTGCGAACTACGCGGATGCGCAGCCGTTGCCGCCGGCGCCGCTGTTGCAGTACTCGCACCAGCCGCAGCAGCTGGCGTATGAGTACACGACGGGCAGCCAGTGCTCGTCCAGCCGCAGCAGGAGCAGCAGCATATCGATATCGCCGATCGTGAACAAGAGCCACATCAGACTGCCTCCGATATCCGCACTGGTGCCCGCCGCAGTGTACGCGCCGGAGAAGACTCCGCTGGATCATTTGATGCCGTCCCCGTGCAATGGGTATCACTCGCAGTTGCCGCAGCAGGTTTTGGTGAGCGGCCCGGCGTTTCTGGAACATCAGCAGCATCTACATTCACATTCCCATCCACATCTACCTTCGCATCCACACCAGCAGCTGCATTCACATCTACATCCGCATCCACACCAGCATCTACATCCGCAGCATTTACATCAAACTAATATACCAGCACAGTTTTCACGACCAAGATACGACTCGGTTGTGCCAGAGCAGCAGCCGCAACAGCAACAGCAACAGCAACAGCAACAGCAGGCTAATGGCTACTACTCGAAAAATGACTCTTTCAAAATACAGTCTCCTTCATCGCTTAATGTAAACATTAATACCGATAACTTAGATCCATCGATAAGATACCGTAAACAATGTCCTGTATGTGGTAAAATATGTTCACGGCCATCAACTTTAAAGACACATCTGCTCATTCACACGGGAGATACTCCATTCAAGTGTACGTGGGAAGGTTGCAATAAATCTTTCAATGTCAAGAGTAATATGTTGAGACATCTCAAAAGTCATGAACGGAAACAGGCAAAGAAAGAAGGGAAAAAATCTGAGGTATAGGGGAAAGGTGCAGGTACGGGACATTTTCATATAGTAATATATCAAACTATGTTGAAATATACATCGATATTGTAAGATATATTAAAGAGATGACTTATAAGCATCAGAAATAAGACAATTGGTTTGAAAAACAAAATAAACGAAGTCAGATGAAACCCTAACAGAATGTCAATCGATACTGGAAAGATATCGGATGACAGTCTATCGTGAGACGTTTACAGCTCACGAGTCTGACTACGAAGGAGTCTATGGCATGGAACAAGAAATAACAGTTGTACTGTGGATTCTATGGAACTAGAAATGGTGTGATGACGATGAAAATTCTTCACTCGTCGTCCTCTCTTGTGGTTCAATAGGTGCGAAATATTAGGTATAAATACTGACGTATTTTCCAGATATTAATCCAAGTTCAATTAGTTTTAGCTCAATTCATGATATAGAAAATCAAGGACTTATATATCTCTATAATTGAATATCATAGTATTATCATCAATGTCAAACCAAGTTACTATCAACAACGCCGAAGAAAACATTCTTTCCAAATAAACTAATGTATAATTTGACTTTCAATTTTAATAACAGTGCAGTTTACAGATCAAAATGGAGTTTTGGAGGCGCATCGACAATACCATAACTACGGTCATGCTGGTAAGTATGTCCCTCTTGTATGAAACCTTACTTTCCACGATCATCAGAAGTATATGGGAGTTTGGCCGAGTGGTTTAAGGCGTCAGATTTAGGTTGTTATCAATTTAAATTCTCTGATATCTTCGGATGCAAGGGTTCGAATCCCTTAGCTCTCATTTTTTTTCAATTAGGCTCTTGAGACGGATTAGCACAACACCCTCTATGAAGGTTTTACTTTCGTCTTATGGCCAGTACAGAATTATTATGTGCATTCTGATGTAATTTAAGTTGCTTTCTCCTATCCAACCTTGTAGCTGCAGGTCGAAAGAAGGAAAAAAATAAGTTTACTGATCTTATCTGAGATCTGCGTCACTTCGTTTAGCTCACAAAAAAAAAAGTTTGAAGAATGGTTGAACAGACACAGTGATGTCAAGTGTCATCGAGGCTGAGCTGGATACTAGTTCAATCAAGCAGATACTGAAACACGATTCCAATGTTGCGTTCATTGCGGGTGGTATAGCTGGAGCAGTGTCACGAACGATTGTATCACCTTTTGAAAGAGTTAAGATTCTTTTACAAGTGCAGAATTCCAGCAATGCATATAACCAAGGTATTTTCAATGCAATAAAACAAGTCTACCAGGAAGAAGGTGTCAAAGGGTTATTTAGAGGCAATGGATTAAATTGTATTAGAATATTCCCATACAGCGCAGTGCAATTCGTTGTTTATGAAAGCTCTAAAAAACATATCTTCGGTGTCGATGGTGTTAGAAGGAACGAGCAACTAACCAATGGACAACGCTTATTTAGTGGTGCATTATGCGGAGGTGCGAGCGTCGTGGCTACGTATCCTTTGGATTTAGTAAGGACAAGATTATCCATTCAAACAGCAAATTTGAAAAACTTACAGAAATCTAAGGCGAAAAGTATAGTTAAACCACCTGGTGTCTGGGAACTTTTGTGTAAAATATTTCGAGAAGAAGGTAACATTAAAGGCTTATACAGAGGTGTTTGGCCCACAAGTTTAGGCGTTGTACCATATGTTGCCATCAATTTTGCCGTCTACGAGCAATTGAAAGAATTTATGCCCAACAGCAAAGTCAATGGGAGATCCACGTGGAATGAAAACGTCTGTAAACTACTTATTGGTGCCATTAGTGGAGGAGCATCTCAAACTTTAACTTATCCATTCGATTTACTGCGGAGACGATTCCAGGTTCTCTCCATGGGAAATAGCGAGCTTGGCTTTCATTATACCAGTGTTACTGACTCCTTGATTACAATTGGTAAGACTGAGGGATTCAAGGGCTACTACAAGGGTCTGACTGCCAATCTGTTCAAAGTGATACCTTCAACTGCGGCAAGCTGGCTTGTCTACGAGTTTGTCTGCGAAACCATGAGAAACTGGTGAATATAAAAGCAAGTATCGTGACCATCTCTCTCGGTCACCTCATTTATAGCATATCATCTGTAACATTTACAAGAACACTATTCTACATTTATGGCCTTATTTAGTGTTATGGACCAATCATATCGCTGAAAAGTTCGTTATAGTCAAAATCTTCGTCGTCAGTGATACATATTCTCGAAAAATAGTTTCAATGAGCTTTGATTTTTAGCTCAAGTTATATCAATTCTAGAATGTAGTCCTTATTGATATGGTGACGATAACGATCTTTTTCAGCAAAGATACAGCAAACAACCTATATACGAAATGAGAGCAGCACAATTACTTTTAAATCAAGCCGTATGTTATAGTGGGTAGTGGGTAGAGACATGTCCATCATGACCGTGGGGTTGGTCTTTATAGAGATCGTTTTGAGATCATTTTGTATGACCGAGATTACATCCGATATGTGCGGACCTTTTACATGGAAGCAGGAACATTTCTCATCAATATTGTCTAGTTTACTAACCTCTTACATGAATGTTTAATTACATTTATTTCACAGAAAAAGGGTTCTGGTCTTGGTATTCCAGTTGAATTGACACCATTGTTTTTTGCGATGGGTTTGGCGTTGGCCTCTGGTACTTATTTTACATACAAGAAGTTTATGTATGATGATTCCTTGAGAGTCACTAAGAACCCTCAACTATCGGATTTAGACAGGGTTTTAACAGAATCTGCCGAAAAGAAAGATTAAAGACACGGGTCGTTTGGTTGATCTTAATGGTAAAATAAGAAAAAACAACACTATTTATTCGTTGAAACTTACTATGTGTTTAAGCTAACTAAAAATAACATTCTCTATAAACAAAAATAATATAAAAGATGGGAGTTTTATTTTAACTGAATTTAATGAATTTCCGAATATAACGTTTTTTTAATAATTTGGAACACAGAATATTGATATTAATATATTGAGCATGAATGTAAATAAGAACTATAAAAATTTTATGAAGAGTAAGAAGTTGATAAGTCGATGTTGGCATTATTTTTCATTTCGTAATTACCAATAGTATCATTTCCAGAGGACAATCCCTTCGCTTCCCTTGCTTTATTCGATAGCACAGTGCTGATTTTTGGTGATCTTTGACCATCCAAAACACTTAGATTTTCCTGTTGAAGCTCGATATCATCGATGAGTTCTTCATCCAATTCTTGTGGGATAGCCAGGTTTAAGATAATGGCAAAGATACCACAGATGGTAAAACTGGATTCCATAACAAGGATAATGGCATCGTAAAAACCAGATAAAGCATGGTTGTCACCAGTGTATGTGAAAACGTAATCGAACCAATTTGGTACTAAAATTGCACCAAAACCAGGTAATAAGCAACCGGTCAACACAAATCTGTCTCTTCTTGTGAATGGTATAGTTGAAATGATTTTCAAACCTGCAACTGCAACTGTAGTAAATAAGAATGTTGTCATACCACCAAGTACCGGCTTGGGAATACTGACCAATGCAGCACCGAACTTTGCAAAAATACCCATAACAATCATGAAAAAGCAACACCAATAACCAACTTGTCTACTTGCACATTTCGTCAAAGAAATAACACCATTATTTTGAGCAAATGTTGACATCGGTGTCACAGTGAATAATGGTGAAAGGATACCACTCAAACCATCTGATAGAATACCACCCTGGATTCTCGACTCGTAAAGTGATCCTTCAACTTCTAATCTGGAGACATCGCTTGTTGCAGTAATATCACCAATTGCTTCCTGAGCCAAAACAACAAACATAACCAAAGTTGGCAGAACTGCTGGGCCATACACTCTCAATTTAAAAGTATGCACCCAGAAAAATGTTACAGCAGGTGCAATTCTTATAGTTGAAGGAGTGAAATAACCCGCTGCTGCTGCAACGATACAACCAACGATTAATCCCACAATAACTGCACAAGATTTCATAATTGGTGGACCATATTTTTCGCAAATAATAATAGTGAAAAAAACGAGGAAACCCAAGCCAATAAATTTAGCTGATCCCCATGGAGCTGCTTGAGGACCACCTTCAAATGGACATATTGCTCCAACACAACCACTACCGCCAACCCAATCGTTAAATCCACTTTGAATCAATGGAACTGCAATACAAAGGACAACTGGGCCAGTAACGATCTTAGGGAACACTTTCTGCAGAATCTTTGGTGGTGTAAAAGATAGCAATATTTCCAACAATGCGCAACAGCATGCTGTACCTAAGATTGCACCGTAACCATCTTCGCATGGAAGTCTAGTGCCATCACTGCTAGTAGGACAAAACCCACTCGTATACATCACCGGTATCGATTTCGACACAATACCAATGACAGCAAAAGAAGTACCAACAACAGATAACAAACCAGAACCGATATAATAAGAGGTGAACGGGATTTTGAACCGTGTGATCTGCACAGACGAAAGAATACCCGAACTAATCAATGAAGCGGACACTAGATATTGCGTCTTCAGCTCATCAAAATTCGCAATGCCCGAAATGATCATAGGTGGTGTTATCACACCCGCCAACATCGACAAGGCATGCTGTAAACCCAGTAGAAATCCCAAAACTACCGGAACGTCCTCATTCAACGAGAAAAATGGTTGATCAACCTTGGGTAACTCGATACCCCTTTTCTTGTTGATCCAGTTTCTGAAAGGGTACGATGGTGTGAACAGGTACCTGTAGTTATAGTCACCCAGCAGACCCTCCTTTGTGGTGAACTTGAAGACGACCCACAAAATGAAATCTCTAAATTTTTGCAAGAATGTCAACCCACATTTGCGCTCTTCATGCAACTCGTGGTCCTCCGCACTGTAATTATCTCCTAGACCTGTTTCCATCCTGCGCAAATCTAACAACTGATGCCTTCGTATGTGATATATTGAAGTCTACAGTCTGCACAGGTCCCTTGCCTTACTTGCAAGAATTTACTTCCATTTATATATATTTCATGCATCGATAGAGCCGCCTCAGTGAATCACAGATTACCATAGCTTCATCGAAGCTGACAAAGATGTCACCATGCCTATAGCCATTTTTCTGCATAAAAACTCTTTATGATTACGACAATCACTATCGGTAATAACCGTCTGGCCGGGTTATCAGACCTTATCAACTTTGTCTACTTCATAGGGTGCATCATTTTCACGCATCTAACGACGTAAACCTACATGAAAAAGAATGGAAAGAAGTGATAGCACAAGAATCGGACTGGCTGCATGCATGTCGTGCCGTGCTCGCCACTAGATCAATTGGCAGGGATTTTGCCGATTATGTGCTGCGCTCAAATTTTCCCTCAACTATGGGGAATTACGTTCGTAGGCCAAATGCCATTAGTTTCTTGTAACCTCATTTCCACTGCCCCTCCTCCCGCCTCTTGAGCAAAAGTAGCGATCTGCGTGCGTCTCGGAGAAGATAAGATAGTAGAGACCTTACGCAGTTAGTATACTGAAAGATGATTAGTCCTTATATGATCGGCGTTCTTTAACTTGGTTGAATAACGCAGTTTGCTCTGAGCATTTGAGCGAACAGATCAGGTTCTGCGTTGGAGCGTGCTCGTTGACGTGCAGCTCTAAACTGGAATTTGCGTTTGTTCTTATGAAGTGCAGAACCTCAAGGCAATCCCCAGTTCAGCAGGGCCGTGCCCGCATTGTGCTGGCATCTTCGATCCAGATTCTAGAACCCTGCGATGCCCGGGGTATTATTAATAAAATTAATAATAAATTTTATATCGGATCTTACAATTGATGCTGGCGCTACTAAAGGAGTACCAAGAGTATAATTATCTGAATGCTTCTCAATCGATATATTAATAGAGCATAAGAGAATAATTAAGACTTAACATTATTGAATTTAAAAAGATGATTATATTCAACGGTTGCTAACGATATTTCAGTATTTTACTTTACCTTGAAATTATTAAGTGGCTATACTGTAAGAGTACGGCCTAAGTAAATATAAATATATCTTTGACAGGACAATTCTAGATAAATTGTGTTACATCTTACCAATTATTGAAAAAAAAATATTCGGGAAGATCTACAATTTCGTATAGAAATAATATTATTTTTTGTCACGTATGCGCTAAATAGTGTATACTGTGAGGGATGATTGGCAATAGAGAATTGTGCGGGAGGAACTGTGAGACTGCCAG
The DNA here is from genome assembly GCF_013402915.1 of Zygotorulaspora mrakii. Classification (NCBI taxonomy): domain Eukaryota; kingdom Fungi; phylum Ascomycota; class Saccharomycetes; order Saccharomycetales; family Saccharomycetaceae; genus Zygotorulaspora; species Zygotorulaspora mrakii. The sequence continues at coordinate 678,521 of NC_050720.1, forward strand.
AGCTAGTGACGGGCTGGACCGTGTAACAGCTTAGATATATATGGGAAGAAGGCAATATGGAGGTCGCCATCCAACAAAAAATTAGCCCTGTAGGGGGCTCGAACCCCTAACCTTGTGATTAAGAGTCACACGCGCTACCGATTGCGCCAACAAGGCTTTTAAAACTATGATGTGAAATGGGAAACGTATCCAATCTACACTGGTTATTGTAGCACGCGGTTCAGGCGCTTTCCAAACACCGGTCTTTGATAACAAAAACAGTATCTAGTTCCCGTGTTCTGTGTCTGTGGCAATCGCTTCCAGTATCAGCTATAATTACACACTGCTGCTATTTTTGCATCCTGGTGCCGCCTCCTCGTTTACGGTTGCTTTTTCCTTTCTATTTAGAAAGAATGTTTTCTTCGGCGTTGTCGATAGTAACTTGGTTTGACATTGATGATGATACTATGATATTCAATTATAGAGATATATAATTCCTTGGTTTTCTATATCATGAATTGAGATAAGACTAATTGGACTTGGATTAATATCTGGAAAATACGTCAGTATTTATACCCAGCATTTCGCACCTATTGAACCATAAGAGAGGACGACGAGTGAAGAATTTTCATCGTCATCACACCATTTCTAGTCCCATAGAATTCACAGTACAACTGTTATTTCATGTTCCATGCCATAGACTCCTTCGTAGTCAGACTCCTGAGTTGTAAACGTCTCGTGATAGATTATCATCCGATATCTTTCCATTATCGATTGACATTCTGTTAGGGCTTCATCTGACTTCGTTTATTTTGTTTTACAGACCAATTGTCTCTTTCTGATTCTTATAAGTCATCTCTTTAATATATCTTACAATCTCGATTTATATTTCAACACTTTCTCCTGTAGTTAAACCAATAATGCGTGTTGTAAGGACGCAATTTTTCAATCTATAGAGGCAGCTGTACAGCTGTATTTCCTATTGTTGGAATAGACCTGCAACCGCCTTCTCTTCGCAAATGCATAGAATGTGTATTACAGTCTTGCTTGGTGTTTGAAGTAGATTCGCAGTCGGGATTTTGACCTGCAAACGCATAGGGTCTGCGTCGCGGTGTGGTGCTTATTCCACGCAACGGTTACTCCATAGTCAGATTCCTAAACTGCGAGCGTCTCGCGGTAGATTCTCATCAGATACCCGTCCGGGACGGATTGATACTCTGAGGGCGTCATCCAACCTTATTTGTTTTACTGAGTCATAGAAGTCGGCTTCTAGCTGGCTGCTATACTTTTATATCACAACCTATCCTAACAGTCAAATTTACTCTACATGCACTCACATAGTGGTTGCAATCCATTCTTGCGCCCCCGAGAGACTCAGAAAGTAACGATCACAGGGTAGCAGATTATTTGAGACCGCTGGGAGTGAAAACTTCGTATCTTACGTATTGTTCGTATCTTACGTATTGTAACCAGCCAGCCTTTCAAATAGATCGACTTTGTGACAAATTCATCGACCGCTCGCCACACTTTTCCCTGTCATTCGTGAAATAGCCAGCTTATTTAGTTTCCGCTGAAATCTCAATACGATTGATAGGCATGGTTGCCAGTTCCTGTTCCAGAATACTTCTCGCTTGTTCAATATATTCCTGGAGGCGAATGCCCTGCCATCTTGTTTCCTGAGGAGGACCCAACATTATTCTCTCGCTTCGAAAAGGAGGTGTCTTGATGTGCCCGGTCGACAAGTGATGTTTACTGACAACAATTCCCCCGGTTGCAAAGAGCCCCCTTGGCTTTAAAACGCTTCACACCCGTCACTTCTGTAGTCTTTCCTTCATGTTTGTCTCATCGACTACGGCAGGTCTTCATCTTTCTGCAGCAGGTCTAAAAAATTTTTTTCATCTCATCGCATCACATCTGAAAAATTTAAATTCAAATAAACTTCTGCATAGAATATATACAAAGGACAAAGCAGCAAAATCATTGCACTACTTTTGCTAACGACATTCGGATATTGGCTTTTTTTACCTGGTGGGGCTCTGCAGTATTAGCGAACAATTGGTATGAGCAAGATTATCAAGCCTCCTAGTACGCGAACAGCGGACTTTCGTACATTGGAAAGAGAATCAAGATTTATAAACCCTCCAAAGGATAAGTCTGCATATCCGCTACTTGAAGAAGCTGTGCAACCTCATATTGGGTCATTCAATGCGCTGACGAAAGCTGATGAGACGGGCGGTCTGTTGAATGAGGCAGTAAAGGATATTGGCGAGAAAGTTATCTTTGATGGTAAGATCTCAGATGATGAGACAAAGAGCGATTATTTAGGGAATAAACTATCTGTTAGCGTTGAGCAAGTTTCCATCGCCAAGCCAATGTCTAACGACGGAGTTTCTTCTGCTGTCGAAAGGAAAGTTTATCCTGCGGAGACAAGACAAAGACTTTCATCGTACAAGGGAAAACTCATGCTGAAATTGAAATGGTCAGTAAATGATGGCGAGGAGACTTTTTCAGAAGTTAGAGATTGCGGTGGTCTGCCCATAATGCTTCAGAGTAATAGGTGCCATTTAAATAAATTATCGCCGTTGGAGTTAGTCAAACACAAAGAGGAATCTGATGAAGCTGGTGGCTACTTCATCGTTAATGGTATTGAAAAGTTGATTAGAATGTTGATTGTTCAGAGAAGAAATCATCCAATGGCCATTATAAGACCTTCCTTCGCCAACAGAGGTGCATCCTATTCTCAATATGGTGTTCAAATTAGATGTGTTAGGCCTGATCAAACTTCTCAAACTAACGTTTTACACTATCTTAATGATGGTCAAGTTACATTCAGATTTTCTTGGAGAAAGAATGAATATTTGGTTCCCGTTGTTATGATTTTGAAAGCTTTAACTGATACCAACGATAAAGAGATTTTTGACGGTATTGTTGGTTCAGATTTGGACAACAGTTTCTTGACTGACCGTTTGGAATTGCTATTGAGAGGATTTAAGAAAAGATATCCATTATTACATAACAGGAGACAAATTTTACAATATTTGGGTGATAAGTTCCGCATCGTTTTTCAAGCTTCCCCAGATAAATCGGATTATCAAGTTGGACAAGAAGTTTTGGATCGCATCGTTCTTGTTCACTTAAATAAAGGATCCCAACAAGATAAATTCAGAATGTTATTATTTATCATAAGAAAGTTATATTCGTTGGTCGCTGGGGAGTGCTGTCCCGATAATCCAGATGCTACGCAACATCAGGAAGTGCTTTTGGGTGGGTTTTTATATGGCATGATTTTGAAAGAGAAAATCGAAGAATATTTGCAAACAATCACTGCACAGATTAGAACTGATATTAATCGTGGATCGGCAATTAATTTTAAGGATCACAAGTACATGAATCGTGTCTTGATGAGAGTAAATGAAAATATCGGCTCAAAACTACAGTACTTTTTGTCCACGGGTAACCTAGTTTCTCAATCTGGTCTAGATTTACAACAAGTTTCTGGTTATACGGTTGTTGCAGAAAAGATCAATTTTTATCGTTTCATTTCTCACTTTAGAATGGTTCATAGAGGTTCATTTTTTGCACAATTGAAGACAACAACGGTCAGAAAATTATTACCTGAATCATGGGGATTCCTGTGCCCCGTTCATACTCCAGATGGTTCTCCATGTGGTTTGTTAAATCATTTTGCCCATAAATGTCGTATCTCAACAAAACAGTCCGATGTATCAAAGATTCCGTCGATTTTGTATTCACTCGGTGTTACGCCAGCTTCACAAGCATCAACAGCTGGTCCATCTTTTTGTTGTGTTCAATTAGATGGTAAAGTTATAGGTTGGGTATCACACGAGCAAGGGAAAGTAATTTCTGACACTTTAAGATTTTGGAAAGTCGAAGGTAAAACACCCGGCCTACCTTTAGATCTAGAAATCGGATACGTTCCACCATCAAGTCGTGGTCAATACCCAGGTTTATATATCTTTGGTGGCCATTCAAGGATGATGCGTCCTGTGCGTTATCTACCATTGGACAAAGAGGATATCGTAGGTCCATTTGAACAGGTCTATATGAATATTGCAGTAACTCCACAGGAACTTCAAAATAATGTCCATACACATGTTGAATTTACTCCAACGAATATTTTATCTATATTGGCTAATTTAACACCGTTTTCAGATTTCAATCAATCGCCAAGAAATATGTATCAGTGTCAAATGGGTAAACAAACTATGGGTACTCCTGGTGTTGCATTAGTCCATCGTTCGGACAATAAACTTTATAGATTACAAACGGGTCAGACTCCGATTGTAAAAGCTAACTTATATGATGATTATGGTATGGATAATTTCCCTAATGGTATGAACGCCGTTGTTGCCGTCATTTCCTATACCGGTTACGATATGGACGATGCAATGATCATTAACAAATCTGCGGATGAAAGAGGTTTTGGTTATGGTACAATGTATAAAACTGAAAAAGTTGATCTTTCACTCAATAGAAGTCGTGGAGATCCAATTTCTCAGCATTTTGGCTTTGGAAGTGATGAATGGCCAAAGGAATGGTTAGAAAAATTAGATGATGATGGATTGCCATATATTGGTACATATGTGGAAGAGGGGGATCCAATCTGCGCATATTTTGATGACACTCTGAATAAGACAAAGATAAAAACTTACCATTCTTCCGAACCTGCATATATTGAGGAAGTCAATCTTATCGGTGATGAATCAAATAAATTTCAAGAGCTACAAACAGTTACAATAAAATATCGTATCAGAAGAACCCCTCAAATTGGTGACAAATTTTCCTCTAGACATGGGCAAAAAGGTGTTTGTTCAAGAAAATGGCCAACCATCGATATGCCTTTCAGTGAAACCGGTATTCAGCCAGATATAATCATTAATCCTCATGCTTTTCCATCTCGTATGACAATTGGTATGTTCGTTGAATCTCTTGCTGGTAAAGCTGGTGCCCTTCACGGCATTGCACAAGACGCCACGCCATGGATGTTCAATGAAAATGATACTCCAGCTGACTATTTTGGTGAGCAACTACTAAAATCTGGTTATAACTATCATGGTAATGAGCCAATGTATTCTGGTGCTACAGGTGAAGAGTTAAGAGCAGATATATATGTAGGTGTCGTCTACTATCAAAGATTACGTCATATGGTTAACGACAAGTTCCAGGTGCGTTCAACCGGTCCTGTCAATAGTTTGACAATGCAACCTGTCAAAGGTAGAAAAAGACATGGTGGTATCCGTGTTGGTGAAATGGAAAGAGATGCATTAATAGGGCATGGTACAGCCTTCCTGCTCCAAGATCGTTTATTAAACTGTTCCGATTACACTCAAACTTCTGTGTGCCGTGAATGTGGTGCTATCCTTACAACTCAACAAAGTGTACCAAGAATAGGCTCACTCTCTTCATTACGTTGTCGTCGTTGCGCTGTGAAGTTTGATGATGCCAAGAAGATGTTATCCAAATATAAAGGCACCAAGAGTGTTTTCATCGATGACTCTCAAGTATGGGAAGATGGTCAAGGTAATAAATTCGTTGGTGGTGGAGATACTACCACGGTTGCCATTCCATTTGTGTTGAAATATTTAGATTCGGAACTTGCAGCAATGGGTATCAGATTGCGCTACAACGTGGAACCTCGTTGAAATCAAAAAAAAAAGTCATCCGGCATAGCACAATATAAATATTTAAAACTACGAATTCAAGTTTCCTTTCTCTACCCCTCTTCTGTCTATCAAGCCCTTCGGTTTTTCAATTTTCAGTGGCTCATTGGATTCAACATGTATAATAAATATATAGACGATTTAATTATAACGGTAATCACCCATACAATTTCAGCGCACTAAATCTACCCATATTAGTCATAAGCGATATGTTCTTGTCACGAATCTTCTCTTTTTAATAATATGTTCTCTGTAACTGCATGTGGGTTTTTGCTTGATAGATCTTTTCTTTCACCATCATCTGAGCTTAGTGAAAAAATATGGGAAAATACAGAATGAAAGTGGAAAAGAACACAAAAACAACAATTAAGCCTCAACAGCAGCATTTCGGCTCTGGTAAACCACAGGTCTAGTATTCTTCTTGCTTTAATTGGTGAATTGAGAAGTTTGACTGATCAGAAACTCGAGTAACTACTTCTGCAACAAGGAAATCAGGTTTCCAGTTTCCGTGTTGTGTGAATCTCGGCGAAACAGTTCAAAATTCTTGGAGCATGAGTGAAAATCCCTTCAATGTTCCTCTAGTTGATAACGTGGATGGTGAAGATATTATTAACAGTACAGATGCGTTGTCGAAGCCAAATTCTTCTTTAGAATACTGTACTCTCACGGTAGCCGAAACTTTGGAAAAACTTGGGACAAGTGCTACAAAGGGTCTGCAGTCGTTTGAAGAGGCAACTAGGAGAAGTGAGGCGTATGGTCCAAATGAAATTAAAGTTGAAGAAGATGACCCTTTGTGGAAGAAGTTTCTGTCGAATTTTGTAGAAGATCCCTTGATCCTTTTGCTAATTGGATCTGCAGTTGTGTCCTTTATCATGGGCAATATTGATGATGCAGTAAGTATTACTGTTGCAATTGTGATTGTGGTTACTGTTGGGTTTATTCAGGAATATAGGTCAGAGAAATCTCTCGAAGCATTGAACCAACTGGTACCAGCAGAGTGTCATCTGATTAGATGCGGCCAAGAATCACATACTTTAGCATCGAATTTAGTTCCCGGTGATCTTGTTAGTTTCAGAATTGGTGACAGGATACCTGCCGACTTGAGGATTGTTGACAGTGTTGACTTAACTATCGATGAAAGTAATCTAACAGGAGAAAATGAACCCGTGCATAAGACATCGCATCATGTTAATAAAGAAAGTTTCAACGATCAGCCCTACTCCATAGTCCCAGTCGCTGATAGATCGTGCATTGCCTATATGGGTACCTTAGTGCGAGAGGGACACGGTAAGGGCATTGTCGTAGGCATTGGAACGAACACCTCTTTTGGCTCTGTTTTTGAAATGATGAACTCGATTGAGAAGCCAAAAACCCCCCTACAATCTGCTATGGATAAACTTGGTAAAGATTTATCTCTTGGGAGTTTCGTTTTAATTGGTTGTATTTGCTTAATTGGTATAATTCAAGGAAAATCCTGGTTAGAAATGTTTCAAATATCTGTTTCTTTAGCTGTTGCTGCAATTCCTGAGGGTTTGCCAATCATTGTCACTGTTACTTTAGCTCTTGGAGTCCTACGAATGGCGAAACGGAAAGCTATTGTAAGAAGATTACCGAGTGTTGAGACTTTGGGCTCTGTTAACGTAATTTGTTCCGATAAAACAGGTACGTTAACGTCGAACCATATGACAGTTTCGAAAATTTGGTGTTTGGATACGATGGCCAACAAATCAAATGTTATAAATTTAGAGAAGTCTAAGAATGTTAATTTCAAAAATTATTTGACCGACGATGTTAGGGCCACCTTACTTATAAGTAGTGTGTGCAATAACGCATCCTTCTCACAAGAGCACGGCAAGTACCTAGGAAACCCCACTGACGTAGCTCTTTTAGAGCAATTGTCCAAATTTGATATTAAGGATATGAGATCGTCCTTCAAAAAATTGCAGGAAATTCCTTTTAACTCTAAAAGAAAATTTATGGCTACGAAACTAGTAGATTCAGAGGGAAGTTGCGCTGTATATGTCAAAGGTGCATTCGAAAAAATATTACAACACTCCAACAGTTTTGTTACTCAGAAGGGCAAAACAGAGAGGTTGACCGACGCCCACAAAGAAACCATCATTGACACAGCTAATTCATTGGCATCAAACGGTCTACGTGTCCTAGCTTTTGCTAAGTTAGAATTACCAAATGCTCTCGGAACACTAAATGAAGAAGCAATCACAGATCTTTGCTTTGCTGGCCTGATCGGTATGAGTGATCCGCCAAGGCCAACTGTTAAACCAGCTATTGAGAAATTACTGCAGGGTAGGGTGCACGTCATCATGATCACTGGTGATTCTGAAAATACAGCTGTAAATATTGCCAGAGAAATTGGAATTCCGGTGATAAATCCTGAAATATCAGTTCTTTCTGGAGATAAGTTGAATGATATGACGGATGATCAACTAGCAAACGTTATAGATCATGTTAATATTTTCGCCCGTGCTACTCCAGAGCACAAGCTTAACATAGTTCGTGCTCTAAGGAAAAGAGGTAATATTGTTGCAATGACCGGTGATGGTGTCAATGATGCGCCGGCTCTTAAATTAGCCGATATTGGTGTTTCTATGGGTAAAATGGGCACAGACGTTGCAAAAGAGGCCTCTGATATGGTTTTAACTGACGACGATTTCAGTACAATTTTGACAGCAATTGAGGAAGGAAAGGGCATCTTCAATAACATTCAAAATTTTCTGACCTTCCAACTTTCAACGTCAGTTGCTGCTTTGTCTTTGGTTGCCTTAGCGACTACATTCAAACTACCAAATCCGTTGAATGCCATGCAAATCCTATGGATTAACATTTTGATGGATGGTCCGCCGGCTCAGTCGCTTGGTGTTGAAGCAGTCGATCATGAAGTTATGAAAAAGCCACCCAGAAAACGTACCGACAAACTTTTGACAAGTGAGGTTTTAAAACGTTTGCTAATTAGTGCCCTATTCATCATTGTTGGAACAGTTTATGTGTTTATCAAAGAAATGAACGAAGACAACAAAGTAACGGCAAGAGACACTACTATGACATTTACATGCTTTGTTTTCTTTGATATGTTTAACGCATTGTCCTGTAGACATTCTACGAAATCCATTTTCACTATTGGAATTTTTACAAATAAAATGTTCAACTACGCTGTAGGTTTTTCATTGCTCGGTCAGCTGTGTGCCATATACTTCCCATTTTTCCAACAAGTTTTCAAAACAGAAAGCTTAAGTCTGAGCGACTTAGGTTTTCTCTTAATGATTAGTAGCACGGTATTCATCGCTGATGAACTGCGCAAATTGTGGGCAAGGAAAACAGCCTCTATATATCCAAGCGTCTACTCGACCGTCTGATATTGTATAGGATTGAGTAGATGGACTTGAGACGAATCCTTTTATATAGTGATGAAAAAAGTATTAGACATGAATATTACTGGTATTTAATGTGTTGCGAAAAAGATCTTACTAAGTAGTTATTGAATTGGCCTTCTTGCATCTAAAAAGATTTATATTCATTACCGGCGGCTTTAATAAGTCTATTCATTACTGCTAAGCCTTCATCCTTCTCAGCAACGCCCTCAATCACAATTAAATCAGCAAAGTCATCTTCATCAGCTTTTCTGAGAGCAGCAAACAAGTTTGCCTGTATTTCTTCTCCCGTTAGACCTAGACTTTGTACGGTAAGGTCAACATTTAATGCCGATTTCAGTTCACTAGATGAAACATTTGCCAGTTGTAAGGTAGTCAAGATTGAAACTTTTTTAATGCTACCATGCGATACTAAACATTGTTCGTCGATAACACTGATCAGTTTTCTAATTTTTTCCCGTTCATTGCCAATGTTGCCTGGCACTAATAGTATAACTTTTGCTGATGGAGCATAATGCTTATATTTCATACCTGGCGTTCTTACCTTTTCACCACTCTCTAAAGTCTTTCTTCTTTCAACTTTGCAATCGAACCAAAGATCTCCGCCCAGTTTTACAATCTGTTCATAGGTAAATCCACCAGGTCGTAGTAACATCGGTGGTCTGCATAGCCCGTCTACGACTGTGCTTTCAACACCTACAGAGCATGGACCACCATCCAGTATCAATGGGATCTTTCCCTTCAAGTCATGATAGACATGGCTGGCCAATGTAGGAGACGGCCTTGTGGATGCATTAGCTGATGGTGCAGCGATAGGTGTGTCGCTTAAAGCAATCAGAGCTCTGGCGATTGGGTTAGATGGTATTCTAACGGCAAAAGTGGATTGGCTAGCTGTGGTTAATTTTGAGAGTGTATTCCTGCTTGCATTAGGTACCGGCAATAGGATAGTCAACGGGCCTGGCCAAAGTTGGTCAATCAAAGAATGGTAAATTTCAGGCACATTTTTTAATAGTGAATCTTTTCCCAAATTATTTTCACCATATATTTTTCTGTTTAATTGATCAATTGAGGATACGTGAGTGATTAAAGGATTATCACTTGGTCTATTTTTCGCCTTGTAAATATTTAAAATGGAGTTATCGTTTAAGGAGGAGCCTCCCAAGCCGTAAACTGTTTCAGTAGGAAATGCAACAATATTATCAGAGTCTCTTAATATTTTACTAGCCTCCTGGATGACTCGTTTACTTTCATCATCGGCGAAAGTCGGCAGAGAACCATTAAGATGTGCATCTGCCGCAAATTGGATTGAACCTGGATCAACTTTCAAAATCTTTGTCTCAAAAGCTACCTGTAATGACATTGCCCTAGCCAATCCTCTTTGAATCATACAGTAGCTGATGAAATGAAGTGTTGCTATGTGTATTTGAAGTTACAACACTATATATTAATCTGATTTGAAGAGATGAGGTGAGATTCTGTTGCGCATAATGTGAAATTTTGTCATCATCACAAACGGGCTATCTATAAGCGACAAGGTATATTCCTTCTGACAGGAAACGCTTGCCATTGTCACCTAACGATACTCGTTAGGTGTTCATTGCAGCTACAACTTTGTTTGCTAAGCATGGACAGATTCATGTAGAACCATTTATCTATTGCGTTTGCCACACGTTAAACTTTATGACGTTGGTATTATTGATTCTTGTCTCGCTGTCACCCCTACATAGTGAGGGACACTGTGACTAGGAAGAAGGCAAAGACTTGGGGATATTGCTACAAAACTTACCAATATCCTGGGTGTAGCTAAATTCTCAGTTAAGCTATTACTTTTCAAGCTTCTGTCAGCTAACGTCACGTTTAAGCGACGACACCAAAAGATGCCTGATATTTCAGCTATGGCATTTTTGTAGATGTTAAGATCGGTGCTGGCCCTTTTATGCACAAGAGAGGAGCATTGAGGGGTGACCTTGTAAGAATGAGTAGTCAATGGGGGGGTATCTTCATTTGAGCAGGCTTAAGACTACAGAATAGCTAGTAACTTGTTTACGTTGGCATAGTACACTAAGTCCCTTGTGTTGAAATGCACGAATGTCATTACGTAAATGAGAGAGACACTTGAAAAGAGTTTAGAACGACTCTGAGGACCTCTGAGGCGCAACTATTGTAGTTACGTAACGAAAGAAATGAAATTAGATGAAGCCCTAATGGAGTATTAACTATTGAGAGAGTGGGTTAACCTCGGAGTTAACGACATTAGCTTCCTCAGACGTTGATTATTGTGATGTTCGGCTATGGGGATTTATAAGTCCTGGATTTCTTACATCATCGAATGAGATAAAAACTAAACGAAATGAGATTGGTTATCTTAAAAAGTCGTCAGTATTTACACCCGACATTCTGCAGCTATTGAACCATAAAAAGGATAATGAATAAGGTATTTCGTTCTTAGCAGTTCATAGTTCGTGTTTTCATCACGCTAGTCCAGTCCTCGAGAATATGTGGCACTGCTCGTTATAGCTTACTCCATACTGTCAATCATCCGTAGTCAAATTCCCGAATTGCAAGCGTCTCGCGATAGAACATCAGCCCATGACTCTACAGAGTCAATTAGTACTCTGTAAGGGCCTCATATGACTTGATTTCTTTTGCAATGTCACTGTGAAAGTTTCATCTTGAACTTTCTCGGACTGCCTATTCAATATCTCTCGTTATATTGTCATATCAATTGTTGAAATATAGATCGATATTATAAGATATATGAGAGAGATGACTTATAAGAATCAGAAACAAGACAATTGGTCTGTAAAACAAAATAAATGAAGCCAGACGAAGCCCTAACAGAATATCAATCGATCCTGGAAAGATATCGGATGATAATCTATCGCGAGACGTTTACAATTCAGGAATCTGACTACGAAGGAGTCTATAGAATGAACACGAAATAGCAGTTGTACTGTGGATTCTATGGGACTAGAAATGGTGTGATGACGATGAAAATTCTTCACTCGTCGTCCTCTCTTGTGGTTCAATAGGTGCGAAATATTAGGTATAAATACTGACGTATTTTCCAGATATTAATCCAAGTTCAATTAGTTTTAGCTCAATTCATGATATAGAAAATCAAGGAATTATATATCTCTATAATTGAATAACATAGTGTTATCATCAATGTCAAACCAAGTTAATATCGACAACGCCGAAACTTCCTCTAGTACAATATCAATCAAAGTGAATTAGGATCTGCAATGATGTGACCGTTTACTATGTTATAGAGCGTAAGTAAATATGTACCTTCAACGAGTTCTGTATAGCGCCGTGGCGCAGTGGAAGCGCGCAGGGCTCATAACCCTGATGTCCTTGGATCGAAACCAAGCGGCGCTATTATTTTTTATTTCATGCTTGACACCCTGATTGTCTATAAAGCAAACAGCTGCAATTTATGCTATACCTATACTTCAAGTACGTAATATGTTATACACGTTAAAATCACCGTGGAATTGCAACGAAAATTTTTCGCTTCTGTTGTTTTGTTCTTGGTGTTTTATGTTTTATAGTGCGCATCGAAGTTTAATCAAAAATGTTTGTATTGTTGATGGACAAAAAATATATGCCCAAGTCTTGAAATTCCCATCCATCAAGGAGCTGGGAGGATGAAGCTGGCCATATCTGCTTTATTTTCGTCACCATCGACTCAAAAAGCGGCTTATCCAATTTCTTCAAACTTGGTTCGCCCACGATCCACCTGTGTTCCAACTGCGGCTGAAGTGATTCCTGTTGCGCGATCGAAAAGTCACTAACATCTTGTTTAATAGAGATTTCCAATTTTTTCTGAACTGCCGGTCCGTGTTTTTCAAGGAGCTCGTTCAAATACTGTGTCACATTTTCTTCATCCCAGGCCTGCTTCTCATAATAGGCGTCTAGCTCTTTCATGGTTTGCAGTATTTCTGAATTTTTGTCCAGGAGCAATTCAAATGCCATCAACCTGGTGACAATGAAAAACAATCCTATAAAACTCAGAGCTTGATGATTCATTTTCTGTTCAGGGTGCTTTCGAGTGCGGTTTTTTTGTGTCGAATAATATTAATACTCGTCTTACTCTTGCAGAAGTGATCTTTAATAACGTACAGTACTTGTATCAGTAGTGAAAAAACCAAGAAAAAAATTCAGCAATTTGTTTTTAAATTTGAATTAATCAAAAGAGATCTACACAAAAACTGCGTCTAGTTGTTCTATAATGCTCGAGTCGCATCGAATTTATGTCATTTTTCTTCCACCACTAAAAACTGGAAATATGACGCGCGTCTATCAACTTGCGCATATAGAGAGACATGATGAAATATACTAAAAGAAACTTTTACAGGACAGTAGAAGTGATCAAAATCGTTGTTTCGCACTGAATAATGGATGCACTTGAGGAAGAAACTTTTCAATACATCAATGAGAAGTTATTCACAGAGGAGAGACCGGTGCTCTTTACAGATTTAATATTTCTGTTCAAGATTGGACCCTCCCGAAGTAAAAAAATAATGTACTCGTATTACAAACAAAACACAGTTACGAATTTCAATTGCATAATTGTGACATGCCAAAAGAATGGGATTATCAAAGTGGTAAGTGACGTGAACAACCCTGGCGATGAGAACTCAATTACTGATTGTTTTATATATGCGTTCAATCCGATGGAAAAGTTCATACCGGTGAACAGATTAGTCGACCAACGGGACTGCCTGAGTATCAAAAATCCTCACAAGTTGCATGTCGCCAAGCACCGGTCAAAGACTCTTGAAGAGAAAGCTACACCTAAGGTTACAGTACCACTTTCAAGATCCAAAACGGTCCCAGATGAAGGCGACACCAGAGCCAAAGTTGGTGACATAGACACCAAGGGGACCAAGGTTAAGAAAGCCATCAATGCTGCCAAGGGTAATGGTTTAAGATCAACAGCAATACTAGCCAAAATGAGAGCGGAAAGAGAAAATAAAGAGGCTCAAAGACAAGAGGAATTGAAGAAAAGACGTGCTCAGCAACAGCAGCAGCACAACCCAAAGCAACTATCACAAATGGAAGATTTGCGATCACTTTTTGATGAGGATGATAGTCTCATGGAAGAAACTCCCGTGGTACCGACACCAGAAGCGTCAACACCAAAGAATGAGGACTCAGCGCCGATCGACAAAAAAGAACTCGAAGATCTCCTGGAGACCACGGCCGAAGACACAACAATAGCCTCACAAACATCACCTCAGAAACAGCAGGAAGAATTATCGGATGCGCCATCCTCCTCCTACGTTGACGATGACGGCTATATCGTAACCAAGCGTGCGGTCACATCCACACCACCGCAGCATGCAAAGAAAAGACCAGCAAGAACAGCCCCAGCGACTGTAACCAGCGGAAAAACGCCTCCCCCTACAAAGAAGACTCAGAGGACGCTTGAGAACTTCTTCAAGCGGTCTAAAAAATGAACCACTTACGTATATCTCTTCTTTTGTTTAATGTATATCCGTAATTAAACTTCAGGTTTACCCGGCCTATTGTTTTTTTTTTTAACCAGAAGTTTTTTGGCTGCAAGGCCTCTTTTCTGCTGCTCCTCAAGGGATAAACTTGACCTAAAAACCTACTAGTAACTGAAATTCCATTAATCGAGAGAAAAGTACAGAAAACTATCCGTTTCAGTGCGTGGATAACTAATTTGAGCAGTAGAATTGATCTGTAAGGAGATCATTGTAGTTTATTGAAAAAAAAAGCCTAAGATGAGTGAATTGTGTCCAGTTTATGCTCCATTTTTTGGTGCCATGGGTTGTGCTTGTGCAATCGTTTTCACCTGTTTCGGTGCTGCTTATGGTACTGCTAAATCTGGTGTGGGTATTTGTGCCACCTGTGTTTTGAGACCTGACTTGTTGATCAAGAATGTTGTTCCAGTTATTATGGCTGGTATTATCGCCATTTATGGTTTGGTCGTTTCTGTCTTGGTTTCTTCCTCTTTAAAGCAAACACAAGCTCTTTACACTGGTTTCATTCAACTAGGTGCAGGTTTATCAGTCGGTTTAAGTGGTTTAGCAGCTGGTTTTGCCATTGGTATTGTCGGTGATGCAGGTGTTAGAGGTGTTGCTCAACAACCAAGATTATTTGTCGGTATGATTTTGATCTTGATTTTTGCTGAAGTTTTAGGTCTTTATGGTTTGATTGTCGCCCTATTGATGAACTCTAGAGCTGTTCAAGATGTCATTTGTTAATCGATTTACACACAAAGAACTAAAGGTTCTGAACACAAAATTAAAGAAGCACAAAAAGTTTGCTTGCATAGAAGAAGTGGAAAATTTGAATTTTGACTAATTTTAGCTAAGCTATCTTCGAAGTTTTGGAAAAGAATCTTTTGTTTGGTACATAAACGTATATATAAGTATATACCACAAAGATAAATCAACCAAAGACAGTTTTATTTCACATATATTCTTGACAGAGTTTGAAATCTAGCAGTTTTCTTACATGTTTATGGAGACCATCCAGATTTTCTGATACTGATAATCCCATTTCCCGAAGAGACAAATAAATGTTTTGTGTCTTCTCATCATCATTATCCCATTTATTAGTGATACATTCCATTATCCTTAGAATTATATCCTCTTTCATTACCTTTTCTGAGTCTTCTAGGAAAATCGGCAGTAAAATCTTTGAAACGAGTAGTACCACATAACATTTTGGCATATATTGAAACTCTAGTAACAGTAATAAAAGTTCTAATGCATCCGACCATTTTTCATTCTGTTGCGCCACATAGAACTGATATAATACAGCATATGGAGACAGTGACTGTTTCATTGCACTCGTTACCAATGTGTCAAGAACATTTTTCGGAATTACGGGATCGTCGTAGTTATTCACTATTGCATTCAATATAATGTCATCTAAGGGACCTCCTTGCAGTACGGATGCTTCAAACATCATCCATGAATATCGTTTGACCCATTCAAATTTGCCAGCTTTACTGTAATTGGCCATGGCTTCTATAGTGTTACTTTCGTAGAGTAACTTGTTACCAAGCGTGACGTATATCGATTTTGCAACTTGTGTCAGCCTCCATTTAGCACAAACACTTAGCATCCATTCAATGTCGTCTGTAGATTGAAAAGGGTAATGTGGTAGTAGCTCCGCAATGGCAAGCTTCTTAGCACTTGAATTACATATAGGCGACAGCGTAATTAAACCAATTGCAACCGGCCATAAAGTAGCATTTCCGAGAGAGCAAATCTCAAAAGCGAAATTGTTCAACATATATGCTGCCATGCCGTTTCTATAGCTGAACAAATCTTCTTCCTCGCGATAAATTCTTGATTGCTCATGGTCCTCATCCTCGTTATAATTCTCTAATAAGCCTTTAGCTTCACATAGCGCTGCTGTAAATGCAGCAGTACAACTGTCGAGAGACTCCAAAGTTGGTAAAATGGAGTACAGATGTCCCCTAATCACCTCAGCGCATGCCGATTCCCAATTATTTGTAACATCTAATGGGTTGTGCTTCAGTGATAGTTGTAGATATTCTTCAGAAAGCTCTAAGGAAGGAATATAGAACAGCAATAGCCCACAAAATGATTCGTACCAGGTCTTTGAATAGAACAATATCTTATCTTGATGACCTCCTATTAATAGTAAAGTATCTTGAAGGTAGTCACGTATTTCACCACTTATTTCAGTTTCGGAATCATTATATGTTTGAGACAGCTCTAGGACTAAAGACTTCCATTCTCTAAAAGTTTTAGAGGAATCCAGTGGGTACTGTTTCAGGAGAGCCACTATATCATGTAACGCATTAGATGATACTTGGCATTTTGAACTCAGATAGTTTGCAAGCTCTGATCGCTCTATACAAGCCATAGCTTGTTCGAACAAGCCCCTAAGCAATAGCTGATTGATCAGTTTCCAAAAAAAAGAAGTCTCAAAAACATTCTTATTGCTTGAAGAGGAAAAAACTTGCTCGATATATTCTTCATTCGGTTCACCGTCGGATCTATTGATCCACCCAAGTAGAGTCTTTATAAAAGTATTTCTGGAAGTTTGCTCATCAGGTGTGTCAGCGGTAAAATAAATTGTTTTTAGACAGTTAATAATAGTGAGGCATTCTTCCACCTCAAAAAACCTGCCAAATGCATTTTTTTTGTTTTTTATAGCATCGATAAAACTTTCTAGCTCAATTACAAGTGCTTCAAATGCTAGGTTTGCAGCCATCGTGTGTTCCCTTGCTTCATTAATATTTACAACACCTATTGTGGGCACGGAATTGACTCTATCTTCCCCCAAAGAGCTATAAATTTCAAACAGCTGGGTCACATAGTTTACGTATTCCTCGCTAGCATCAATGCCCGGCAGAGCTACTGGGTAAATCTTATATTTGTCTTTCTCACACAAAAAAGCGATATTTTGCTGTACCAGCGGACTCAGCTTAAAATGAAGCTCCCCCCCCTTATTATATGACCATGGCTCGTTGCCCTTACTCAATGAGACAACTATACAATCACTCACCGAATCCCGACCAATATAATTATCTTCGTGGTCGTCTAATTGATCCTTGATAGATTGCCCTTCATCAACAAAATCGAGTCCATCGACATCCATAAGCAGACTGTCATTCTTGCCATTCATCTCCACCGTCATTATAAGCGCAGAAACCAGGCTACTGAATGAACACGCGTTTCAATTGTATTACTCTCCAGAATATGTCAGATAATGCGTTAATTGCTGTGCTGAGCAGATATCTGTTTTCTGTTATATGTAGAATTGTTGAAAACTCGTTAACTTTTCCCGTGAAGCGACAACATGAAAAGAAAATTTGATGCTCATCGCATCTTCGAACAGAAATAGACTGAATTGCCAGAAGGACACATAAATTGTCGTTTATATCTCTGTATTCATAAAATCTGAACAAATCATTGATACAGTTATTTGATTTTGGTGGGTTAAAGATGACCATTCCAACATCAACGCAAGCGTTGACTAAACAACTACGTTCGAAAGAAATAACTACTGGCGAAATATGTGAAATATACTCTACATTGAATCGCGAGGATTATTACTTTCCAAATAAAGAGATCTTTGCAATCGAGCTCATACATGATAGATGGAATGACCAAAAACTGATATCTTTCAAGACTGACTATAGAATATGGGCTTTGTACAACGAAATGTGGTCAAAACTACATGATGAAGACTTAATTTTGAAGAAGCTTTTTAAGCAATTGAAATTCGTCCCTCATCTCCTCAAGACCTTAGAAACCTTGGAGAATAACATGCTAGAGTTTGCGGTCGAGTTGAGGAAAACTTGTGAAATGATAAATTCTATCATTTCAATGAATGTTTCTACGGAGAATGCAAATATAATAATGGGTAGGACTCTACAATTCCTAATAAAAATGGGTGATAAGGAGAATATGTGTGGCATGATTTGTGATCTTGTAGAGCAGTTGAAGAATTTGACTGGAATAAAGAATATTCCCGAAATCAACTCCAAAATAGCCAATGTCTATTGCAACGAGCTTTTATTACCAACCATTCAATACATTTCAGGCTTGGATAAAAAAATAGGTGATAACTCAATTGTCTCATTCTTGAAAGTACAATTAAGGCTTTATCTCTTTAACAATACTGTGGATACGGCAAAATTATTGGAAAAATTTATCAATAATAATAAAGCAGCATTAGAGCCTAAGCTTCTATTAGTATTGTACACAACATCTATATCCTTTCTTTCAAAGCAGAATTTTACTGAACTAGAGAAAATATTCACGATAATTGTTGATGTGCAACCAGACATGACGAGAGAATTACTCCTGCAATTGGCTCTTTCAAAGAAGACAATGTCAAACGAGTTTTTGAGTAGTATTTTGAGTAAAACTTTGCAGAAAGCATCTGAAGACAATAGTTATTATACTAATTTTTGGAGTTTATTGTCACATTTACTTGATCTGGACATTGAAATCGGCATCAAGAATATGGTTACACTATTAGATCTGCTTTATGAGCATAAAGATCATAGTATGGACGAAATCACAAAGATTTGGAAGAAAATAGTGAATTGCCACATAAATGCAAGAGAATTTCTTCAGTTTTTGGAAAAATTAGAGAAATATTGTCAAGAAAATGCAGTCAAATCTACGACTTTTCTAGCTAATCCAGCTTTCACAGAAGTAATTTCACAAAATACGGTTTCATTTTCGACTTCACAGCTGAAAGATTTGATTTCAGGCCATTTGAATCGTATTGAAAATAACCCGAGAAATGAGACTACTTTCTTCATTTTCCGTGCAATTATTAAAGGTCTGGAAAACCTGTCTTACACCGTTCTCGCCGAACTCAAAGAATTGTTATCAACAGTATTCACAATTGATCATACAAAGGAGTCTAATATCTGGGAGATAAGGTATCTTGTTATGAAGATATTTGATGACATAATTCCAGCTGAGCAGTTTAACTCCTGGCATGTGGAAAAGGAAACAGAAAATCTGAACTTAGGTTCTTCTAGGGAAATGTATTTTTATTTCTTTAAGTTGCGAGAGTACAAAGAGTTTGACTTGGATACTGTTGTCACCAAGTTCATGAATTACTTGAATCAAATTGCTTATCAGCAAAGAGCTGAATCTGTTCGAATCCTTTTTGTAAATTGGGCTACATTAATCAATTTTATTTTTCCAAGAGATGACTTGACAGGACTATTAGATTTCCTTTTATCGGAAGAAGACCAGAGCTTGTTGCACGCACTGTTAAATGATGATAATATTTTTGAGGAAAGCAATATCATCAGTATGTTGGTCAGCAAATTGTCAAAATTGCATTCTAGTGAAAAAAACCAGCGCTTAATTCTGCGAATCCCTATACAATGCATCAACAAAACTATAAGAGTTGGAGTGATCAATAGTATTTGCTCTCACAAGTCTGTTACTTCTGAACTTGAAGTGAAGGTCTTAGATCATCTTTTGACGAATCCAACATTCAAGTCTGATATTGAATGTGATTTCAGCTGCTTGTATAATTTTGTTAACAAAAACTTGCAGAATTTGAAATACAAGGATGTTGTATTTCAAAGAGTTTGGAAAAACCATGCATTGCAAATAAAAGAAAAAAAGAGCAAGCAGTTTTTGGAAACTGCTATCAGAAGCTTGTCACAGGGAATCGAAAATGAAGAACTATTCAAGACAAGCATGCAAACTACATATTTGGCCATCATGACCGGTTCTAACATTAGCGCTGCTTTAGGCGAACATTTCATCAAGAATGCAATCCACAAGCTCTTTAATATGGGCTCAGTAGATTCTTCAGTTTCATCATGGTTGCTCAGGTGTCTGTATTACATTTTCAGCTTGAATGACACAATAAAGCCAACTACCAATCAGGCGGCAAAGCTTTCGTCCAAAATACTCGAACTGTACAAAGAAAAAATTCACGATACGGATTACGACTTCCTTACTAGTCTTTTTCTGTTATATTCGGTACTTTACAATGACAAGCTGGAAATTCTATTTGCTCACTACCTCGTTTTGAGAGAAATAGGCATTCAATCAAATCTCATTTCAAAAGCCATGGAAGAAGCATTAGATAGGTACCTGCAGAGTGATACTGATAAATTCAATCGTGCGTTCGCAAACATTATAAGTTCAATTTCCAGCTGCCCACCAGGCTTTACCGAAGGGATAACAGAGCTATATCAAATGCATATCAAGCGTATCAATAAAGATAATAAGATTGGTGTTCATTTATTTGCGGCATCAATTTCTGAGTTTTACACGAATTTCGCTAGATATCAAAACTCAAAAGAAAGTGTTCTAAAGCTATTGGATAGTTTGCAACATCTTTTGATCACTAAACCTTGGCTATATTCTCAACATTCGATAGAAATATTATTCCCTATGTGCTTAAGTATCAATTTGATATTCCTACAGTGTTCTATTCCTTGTGATGACGTTTTCTTAGGGACAATTTCTGTGGTGTCCAACATCGTATTCGCACATAGAATTAAGATGTCCAATCGCCATTTTCTGATAAACGCACTCATTTGCGAATACTTGGAAATTTTGTCGCAGTATCAGGGGAAGCAGCTTACTTCTGTATCTGCTAGGGGCTTGAGCAGATTGATAACAAGTGTTTGCGAACCGAATGTAACAGGCAATCAAACATTCAAGACAAATGACCTAAACTCAAAAATAGGCGTCATGAAAAAAAATCTCAGAAAATATGTTCCAGTAATTTTGATCAAATACGTTCATATATCGTCGAGCACTCCCTTCAGGACATCAATAAGAAAAGAGCTCGTTCCTGCTATTTTTTCTATTTTTAATTTGATGTCTCAAAGCGAGATGATTTTATTGAATGCGGCACTTGATAATGCTGGCGTTCAATATTTTAGAAGTTTGTACTCCGACTACAAGAAGATTGGTAAATGGAATACTGAATAATGAAGTAGCGAATGATATTTTCAAGAAGATATATATCACATAAATTACATACGCTACTCAGTGCGGTTAATTTTATTAATCATAGACTGAATTATAGCCCACAGTTTCTCATTGAATGTGTCATTCTGCTTATATTGGGGGCCATGTAATTCTTCATGCTTATTTCGTTCGAATCTGATAACATCCTTTCTTGTAATGAGACCTTGTAGGAAACCACCGTCCTGAACAATGACTGCCTTACAACCCAGTTGTTTGAACATTCTATAAACTAGAGACACAGGAGCTTCGGGCTGTACAATGACAGGACATTGAATTAGAAGATCCTTAAAGCTCAGCACTTCTTGAAGATTGCCATTTGTATTATTTGAGCTATCCTCACCTGTGAAGGAAACTATAATTCTATTAGTTTCAGAGCTGGTACTGTCCAATGACATTAACTTTGATATTAAGTGTCTTCGTAAAACGTAACCAAGGCATCTTTTTTCAAATTCATTTTTATCTTCAGCCTTGATTATGGGAAATCCATTCACCGATCTTTCTGAGGAATCATAAACCATGGATTCGAGTTCAGATAAGTAAATTATTTCACTAATCGTGGTCAAATCCCTCGTCATTATTTGCGCTGCGGTGCACTTTTCCATATACTCTTCCCGAATGTCAGGTTCGATTAGGGGAAAACCATTGACCAAAACCATTTGATCAGCAATACCACCGAGTGTATGGAAATAAGTTAATATCAAACGTGTAATGGCCACTACAATCATTGTGGGAATGATGTATATGAATGCACCCGTCAATTCAAACATGATAACTACAACAGTCAATGTTAGATTCGTGATACCGCATAAAGTAGCGGCGGCTCCAAGGAAAGCATAAGCACCTGGTGTTATTACATTGGCACCGCTTACAAATCTTTCAACCAACAAACTCAATGCACGCCCAAATGTAGCACCAACTGCCATAGAAGGCACAAAAATTCCAGCAGGAACTCTAGAGCCATATGATATTATTACAAAGAGTGCTCTAAGAACAGTAGCCAAGCACAAAGAAGAGAATACCCGCAAAAAGCTTACAACATGAGTATTCTCATCCAACTCACAAAGTCTATGAGTAAAAGTGGATGTGTTATCGTTAGTTTTACACTCATGGAAAAGGATACCCATACTTTCGGTCATATCGAGCTTTAAGAATTCATTAAAGTAACTCACTAACGCGGTTAAAAAAGTGAGTATAATAACTTCTTGCACTGGCCATTTCGACAAATATCTTTTTCTGAATTGTACGTAATGAATATTCCATTTGCTTACCAGCTTTCCGTAAACACCACCAAAAATACCTAAAATAATGAATACTGGTATTTCTTCAACTCTCCAATCTCTATCATAAGTCACATTGAACAAAATAATCTTTCCATTTCTAAAAGGATTAATGTATTCCAAAGTGGCTACTGCAACGAGCGCAACGTAAAATGATTTCCATAATGTCGATGGGCTGAACTCCGAGGATGAGGCAATCTCTTCCAAGCCAAACAAAACTCCACCTATTGGTGATCCAAATGCAACTGCAACGCCGGCACCACTTGCGGCGGTTAAATACTCCGATTGCTTCGAGTAGGTCAGTACGTCTTTCAGAAGCCAATTTGTGATCACGTACCCACAACAGGTAGCATAATGGACGGATGGTCCCTCTTTACCAACACTTAAACCCGAAGAAATTGCTAACGGTAGCGCCACACTCTTAACTATCAAAGTCCTCAAATTCAAAAACTCATCCTTATATTTAAATCCCGAAACCCACACTTTTATCTCCGAAATACCTGACCCAGTTGCCATTGGTGCAACAAACTTGACCAGAAGTGCACTTGTCAGTGCAAATACCACTGAAAAGAACATAAAGATCATAAATGGGAAAGGCTCACCCGACCATTTCACCCACGTCCCGTTTTCAAGACATTCAAATTCTTCTCTCTTTGTAAGCGAAAATGCCCTTTTGGAGTTGCTCAACAAGTTTTTATCACTACAGCAGAATGATTTGTTCAAGAGCCAGTTTCTACCGCAGTGACCCGTCTTCCAGTTTACCAACGATTCTGTAAATATCTGTAAAAAACCTGCAATGCACCCGATTACGACCGCAATACAGGTGAGGGCTACCAGCGTCCTACATCTCGCCCACAGATGAAAGCTCCCCTGCCAATATTGGAGGCTTCTTTCCTGCGCATGTGCACGCTTGCTTTCATTGATAAGTCTGTTCTCCTCAGCTAACCAATCGATAGTGACAAAATCATCAAAATTCTGCGTTTCTGGTATTACCTTAGATCTATATTCATCATTGGCGGAACCGGTTTCAGCAGTATTTGGAGAGAGCATTCACAAAGACTGAATCACTCCCTTTCTTCGTTCCTCGACTGAATATCAAATTGGTCTCCCAGATTGCTACCCCGAAGGTTCCAAGTTCGGCCACTTCAAGATGATTAGACCCGGCCGAAAATTGAATGAACCACTGAATGAACCACCCTGATACCCCGAACGGAATCTTAATGAACTTATACAATGACACAGCACGTTTGTCTCCCTCGAACCGCCAGTGGCTTCTTTCTTCAAGTCTTGTTACAGAAATCGATGCCAATCAGATTGCCAAAAAGGGCCATGTGATAATGGCGTGATATTCAGCTGACTTGATTTGATGAAATCTTAATTACGTATATAATGATTGAAAATTTTCAATGCTCATCGCATCGCATTGCATAGCGAACTCATCGAACTTTCCATCTGGTTTTGCAATACTAAGAAGATGACAATCGCTGATACAGACTCAGTGAGTTCAATAGATATCTTAACTGGACATTCAAGCGAGCTACCGTTTTATTCTGCAAGGAACTTGAATACCAAGCATATAAGAAAGTATTATTAAAAATGTCTGCACCAAACCCAAAGGCGTTCCCGCTTGCTGACGAAGCATTGACTCAACAGATCTTAGACGTTGTTCAACAAGCCGCTAACCTGAGACAATTGAAGAAGGGTGCTAACGAAGCCACCAAGACTTTGAATCGTGGTATCTCCGAATTCATCATTATGGCTGCTGATTGTGAACCTATTGAAATTCTTTTGCATTTGCCTTTGCTTTGTGAGGACAAGAACGTTCCATACGTTTTTGTTCCATCGAGAGTCGCACTAGGCAGAGCTTGCGGTGTTTCCAGACCTGTTATTTCTGCTTCTATTACAACGAATGACGCTTCCTCTTTGAAGAATCAAATCTTTGCTGTCAAGGATAAGATCGAAACCTTATTGATCTAATTGGTGTTCTATATACATTTATATATAGGTATATATCTATGAAACCCCACATAGAAGAAAAGGATATAATTACTCTACCAGAAATTCTACATCTTTTGACTGTCTGAAAAGGTGTTGTGATTTGTCGTCTGCTCGAGGGTTTATTAATCTTCATTGTACATGTGCGACCTGCCTTTTACCACCTCAGTGAGAGTGAAAATCGTGCCGTCTGCGCAAGTAACGACGAAAAGCGGTGTGCGTCTAGGTCCGCTCTCCAATCTCGAATGCGTTGAGTGTGCTTCTTTTGAACTGTACGGAACCGGTGAAATATTAGTTACTTTCGAGTTTATGTTGAATCGGCCAATGAAAGATGTTCTATCTTCACCTTGGAGAACGCCTCGGAAGATGCGGTATAGGCTAACACAATTGCGATAATCTATTAATGCATCGTATGCCCTTGGAACATTGTTTCTATACCCGGAAGTGAAAAAACTTCTCATGATAGCACACGCTGTGACATGTGTCTGCCTCTCATGAGACGGCGTCTCCTGAAAAAAGTTTCCCTCGATCTCCTTGTAAGCACTTTTTACCGCTCCGCCATGATATGGTGCTGCTGTCTCTTGTGTATTAGGTGATAGCTTTAGTGATACTCTATCTGCACTCGAGTCGTAAAATATATTGTAAACCTGTTTGCTTGATCCATCAAAATGAACCTGGTTCTTCTCGTGATCAACCTTGATAAATAAAGCTCGACATGGTAACTCATAATCTTGTTGTGATACAAAAACATTTTTTTGTATGCGAATAATCTTAAAGTGTGCTACGTTTTCCTTGATGAAATAGACCAAGACAGTTTTCTGCATGATAAAATCAATGTATGATTCTACTTCGCAGGCATCATTCCAGAGAGCTCTTAGTATTATATTTCTGCAGTTCGTCCCAAGTGTGCAGTTCCCAACAACTTTCATAGAATCAAAATCTAAAATTGAAATATTTGTTTTTGGTGACTTTGTCATAACGACTAACGCTTGATCTTTTATATTCATTGTCAAAATTTGCAGCGGTATAAACCCACCTATATCTAAAACTCTTGTTTCATCCATATTTTCGAGTTTCTGTACATGCGCTACTTGCGAAATGTCACAAGATATCAAGCTCAAGCACCAATCGTAGTCTAAAATATAAAATGAACTTTCTTGGTCTTTCTCATCATAATTACGAATGATCTGGTATGGCCTAACAGGTAGATCAATTTTTCGATATGCCTTCTGAGCAAGATCGACAATTTTCTGATCAGAAGAGCTGTAAATCAGGATATATGTGGCTTCCGAACCAATGTCAAAAATATGGGATTTTGCACTCCCATTACCTTTAATTTCTAAAATTGGTTTGGCAGAGTCGGCAGTATACACTAAACAACCTCCTGCTGTACTGGTCGCAATATAATACAATTTCGATAGAACACGTTTGATCAACAGATCAGAAACGTGAAATCCTCTGGAAACCTGTACTTTGCGAATGCAATTCTTGTTATGAAAGAAACTCAAGTAGTCATATCCTTGAGAAATCAAAATATGAAATTCGCTATTATCAGAAGAATAAGCAGCAGCAACGGAGGTGCTGTGAATTTGATCTGCGAGCTCACATTGAAACAAACATTCGGTCCGTTCTTTACTGTAATTCATTATCTCTAGTTTTCCGCATTTCTTCAGTTGAACAAGTGTCTCATTCTTCATTATTACAGGGCCAAGTAAAGTACCAATCGATAGAATATCACATTCAACATCCGTAACGGTTACACCGCCTTTGGTGATCCATATACCGTCAGAAAACTCACAGATCTTCGCATCAGAATGGACATCATAGAGTTGTCCAAAACTTTCATATACTAGGACTCCTTCAGAAAGCCACACGTTAGAGACCGGTACATACTTTAGTTTTCTGGACCAAAGAACTCTCACCGGTAGATCATTACGTCGAGTCCTTCGCCACTTTAAAAAACCATGATGTCTGTTATAAGCACCACAAAAAATTCTGTACTCTGTCTCTTCGTCTTTTGAGGGAAGAATCGCTGAATCAAAGTACATTTCTTCAGAGTACGAACAGTGCTGGACTTTACGCCTATAGTTCTCGCGCAAATAATGCACTGAAATACCTTTGGTGTCGGAAGCAGTCAGATATACCTCGTTATGTAAACGAGTTATAAACTTGAACTTTTCGTTACGAACACGGCTCAATGATTTGCCCCCGGTCCATATTACTTGGTCATTTTGCTTTGGAATTGCTGAGCATTGGGCTTGGAAGATTCGTCCCGAAGCAA